>NC_141795.1:11559110-11878365 GCF_054643075.1 Acanthaster planci
AGCCGTAGAGCCTGAACATGTCAGTCATATGATAGCTGACTACATGTATGACATTATTATGAATGGTGCAGGAACAAGTCCATTGATCCATCAGCCACAGTAACTGTAGGGCAGATGAGGGGTTTCCAACTAGCCTATATGTGTAAGGTCACAATACTGGCTAACTTTCATGATGCATAAAATGAACTTTAATTTCTCAGATGATGTAACCATTTTCAAGCAGTGTTTGCTTGAGATTATACATGTACATGTAGTTGTACATGTATTTGAGAGATAAATGAAGATAAATAATTCAGTGTGAATGCGAGTTTATTATTTTTATTCATGTTGAAGCGTAAACTTAGTTCAAAAATGGCACCCAAAAAGGGAACATTGCTTGAACAGAATTTCATCGACTCAAATACTTTACCTAATAAATTTATTTTAACCTTACAAATTTATTTTGTCGTAATGGTCATATCATTTGAATAAAGTAATATTTCAGCCCTTTACCCCAAAAAATGGTAAATTCAGGCTCCTAAATGGCAGCTGAACCTGCATTAACGTTCATTTCACATCGTGTCCACTACATCATACGATGATAAAAGGGCCAGAATCATTATTTACAAGCCTCACCTTTACCTGTTTAAGCCACTTTTATTCAAAATATAAAAGCTCAATAAACATCTTGTAAAATGTCTGCAAGACCCCAATTACCATTGAGGATGAGAAAACATCAACAAATTGATCGCTATAATTTTTGTGTCCACTTTGCAACTAATGTAAAACATCACCATGTTTAACTAGTGATTGGCGCAGTCTGAACTGTTGTCATACACGTGAAATCGTACCCTGTATGGATGACCTAAAAATCACTTGTTTTTAGGCTCGGTCACTTCTTTTGTGATATAAATCATTTTAAGCATTGCATCCACCGTGGTTGATTTCGTGCCACTTTGTAACTAACAGAGAAATTCATTGTCGGTGACAGCTTTCCTTCGAACAATCAAAAGAAATATCCGGGAAAGAGCAGCCAAAAGGTTTGTATCTACTTAAATAGATTTTATTTTCTGTATTTTTTGTGAGAAGAGTTCAGATGGCATTTTAAAAGGGAAGATTTTAATAGATAATCAATGGGGGATTTGTGGTCTTTGCAGCGAACTGTTGTTGCCCATATTTAATGAACGGAAGAAAAATAATAAACATCTCAAGTCCCTCTTAAAAATGCAAAACGACATATAATTTACACTTTTTTTAGTTAAAGTCCAACAGAAAAATAAAAAACTTCAAGAATAGCCTTGCTAATTTTTCTTAATCATCAGTGTTTTATGTTAGTTACCCGTGATACTTTGCAAATGATTTTAGTGTCCACAGTTACGAACGTAAGAAACACTTGAAAATTTTGTAAAATATGCAAAAATCAGCAAAGAACATACATGTAGGTTTATGTCCGAGTTAAATATGTCAGAGTGTTGGACAGATTTCTCCATGGTTGAGTTTTTGTGCAATTTTGTGCAATTTTTGTTGCAATTGCAATTTGTAGGCTGAAGTTTCGGGGCTTTTTTCATGTTGGTTTCAGCAGACAGCCATTCTAAACGTTCTTTGTAACAAACGGAAGAATATTTTTTACAGTGATTGAAAATGTCAAATCCTGTTGTTTTTCACGTTGGCATTCCAAGAAGTGGCCATATGTGAGGATATTACTAGTTGACAGGGCTAAACTGCATTTTCGAAATTGGTTTTTTGTAAGTTTGTATAACGTTAGTGATAGTGGACAACTTCACCCCGACTGAATACTGGTGCTTTCGACTTCGCCCCGTTCGTATTAAATTTGTCCCATTTGTTATCTAATGGTATGGGAGTGAGTTCGCAGTGAATTAAAATTGAATGCAATGAAGTCGTAGTGGGTTTAAGTTAAATATTACATGATGTAGGCAAGTGATGCTTACACAGACAGGGGAACTTGGCTTTATGGAACCCCTGGGGACCCTGTTAGTGTTATTTTTTTTTTTTTTTTAGGTTTCTCAAAAAGAAAAAGCTACTGTTGTAGGCCATACATGCTGATGATGTTGGCACACATGTACTACATGTATTTTTAGGCAAGGAGACATTCTCGCCATGGCGCCCGCATAATACCGGTAAGTCAGCACACTCCGTGATAAGTCTTCTTGTGTTTACGTTTTGTTTTTTACATAGTAGTGTTTTACCTCTTTCTTTTTGTTTGGTTGTATTTTCTTAAAAAGTTTGCTTTTTTCATTTTAAACATTTTGTTTATAATTGACAGTGACACCTTGTATCTAAACTGTACAAACATAGAATGGACAATTTGCAACTTTTTAATTGGTGGATTTATGGGTTGAATACATTTTGAATGTCTTCTTTGGTCTTGGTAATTTATACAACAGGTACAGAGTACAGAATGACTGATGCACATCGCTATAATCTTCGAGTGAAGAGGAAGTTGGATGAACAGCTTGAGATAGCAGAGGAGGAACCTCCAAAAATAGCAAGTCTCATGCTGAATACCAAAGAGAGTACCGACAGCGTATCAAACAGAACCATAAACTCTATAAATTGCATCGAGCATCTGAAAACTTGAGGGTCAAAGGGTATCTTTCAAATTTAATAGAGGAGAAAAAAGCTCAATACTGCGAGAAAACCTGACTTTGTGTACAAAAGTTTCGAAGCAAATGGAGAAGACAGAAACAGAATCAAAGAGCAAAGCAAACAGCACAGGCAAAATGGAGGACCAGTGAAAAACGCAGGGCAAAGTATGCCAAAAGGAAGGAAAGGATGTCCTCCACCAAAGGAACATCACCATTAACACACTCATCAGAGGCACGGCAGACGTCAGTCTCTAGTGGTATTTTTTGCAAGGCTATGTACCATGCCAAGCAAGCAATGCCAAAAAACTGTAGACAGTATGCAGAAGTGTTGACAAGATTGACTCACAAAGCAACTCCAAGAAAAAACAGCAACTAAAAGGGAAAGGAATTAATGCTAGTCCAAAGTCAAGAAGGTTTCTGCAGTTTGCCAAAGAGTCACGTGGGAACAACAAAGACAACAGTGTTGGGTTTCAACAAATAAAGAAGCACGTCAGCCTTGCATGGGAAATGGGTGTTAGCAGCGGCCCTGTCCGTGAAGCGGAAATACAGCCATGGATACAGGCGGCATCTGAGAAAACATCTTGGACTTGGATACTCTCTAACCAAATGTGCTGCTAGGGTTGATGATGTCCGTCAATTGGACACAAGGAAAAGGAGGAGTGATGCCCTCCCAACAGGTGTAGTTGCTAGGGTCATTGAATTTTATGGAAGAGGAGACATCTCAAGAGATCTGCTTGATGCACGGAGTGCAAAGAAAGATGTAGGAAGTGTTAAGAGTAGGAAGGTTATGGGCATAAGTGCGTATGACAAATTCAACAGAGAAAACCCAGACATATGCATTGGGAAACCAAGTTTAAGCAACTAAGACCCAACCATATTCTGACAATGGTTGGGTCTTAGTTGCTGCATAAAAGTGTGCAGTGGCCATGTTAATACTGATAACCAATCTCAACCACTCCTTGTTTAAAAAGACCAATTCATTGCAGCAATCTTTTTGGAATAATCCTGGGGAACCACCACCCCCCCTCCATTAGCAAAGGGATAAAATCAATCGATTATTCCTAAACCTTGCTTGCACAGACCGGTTTCTCTTATTTTCTTGGCCATAAAAAAACACTTTCTGTAACCTTGGGAAACAGTCTGGAGAAAACAAAATTCATGGTGGCGGCCGTACTCCACTCCACCAGACTTAGACGTACATGTAGAGTTGTATGACTACACCTCTTCCCTATACACAAACATGCAGTTTGCACAGACACAGAAAAGAAAAACTGACATTGTTATCCCTGGTATGCACGTTAAGCCATTAAGGGAGTTGGAGACGAAACCGTTAATAAACACAGTTACAAGCGAGCTTTGGTGTCGCCAAGCACTACATATGAGTACTGTGCCTCTACATGTTGACAGGCGTTACCCACCCATTATTGGGGTCTTGCAGGAAACCAGTACATGTACATGTATATGTATTGACTTCCCAGTTAAATGTATGTATAACACTGAAGAAAAACTTCACACACAATACTATGCAGGAGCTCCACTATGCACATACATTTGTATCACCCACAGTGCATTAAAAATGACTTTGACCAAAATTTTCTCTTCCTGCTGATCACACTATACACATCGGCGAACAGAGCTATCGGCTACATAGCTGTACGTACAAATCAAACAGTAAGAAAAAAGTAGCCCTTGTCAGCTAATGACCAATCGTCTGTCCCCTCCCTATTATAAACTGTAATTTAATTTTCTTGGAATAATCCTGTATAGTCTGAAGATCAATATATTATTCATTGAACTTTGCATACACAAACCGGTTTTCCTTGCTATTTTCCTATCCACCGAAACGCACGAAACAAACAATCTGGAAACAAACAGAATTCATGGTGGCTGCAAAACTCTGCTCCAACCAACATGACCAACTGAACCCTCAGAGGTGGAACAGTGTGTATACAGATGCGCACATATATAAAATTGTGCACCGTTCGTATCGATGTAATTTCATTGACCTTCGTCATCACTCCTCCTCCACTGATGTTCCTTCATCGCTCTCTCTCCCTCTCTCTTTGGTCATCACTGTTTTATCATCGTTCTTTTTCATATTTTTAGGACTTCTAGTGTGGTGTTCAGGGGATCATTCTGAAATGCATTACAGGGTGGGTTCCCCCTCAAATCTTCTAGATTAACTGGACTAGTATGGAACATTCTAAGCAAGCACATTGTATCATTTTGCTTGGAAAGTTCTTAGCGAGCACAATCTTCAAAAGTGAGATGGGAATATTATGGTACAAGAGGGAAAATGGACAAATACCCCAGCTTGATATTACAGGTATTAACTTGATTTATTTCCCAATGCTATGTCACACCTTTGTAGTGTGGAAAGACATGTGTAACACAGTTCGGTTTCAATCTACATATCTAGACCTGCCAAAATGAATGGATCAGTGGATGTACATTGTACATCTTTGCATATGTACATGTACACGTACTTGTGTAGATGTACTGTACTTCCATACATCTTACATGTAAATGTTCGGGATTTAATCTTAATTTTGCTGTGGAGCTATAGATACATATATGTACATGTACCCGGGTATACTGGGTAGCGCCATAATCTCTCTAAACTAGTACGTTTTAATTGAAACTTAACCCTATGAAAATGACTGGGAAAATTATGAAAAAATTCACATTCACTGGCGAATTTGCCACTTGTGAAAAAGGTGTGAAAAATTTTTCTAACTGAAAAATATTTCCACTGGTGTAAAAAGGTGTGAATATTTTTCTTTAAAAATCAGGCAATTTTAGTAGGAGAACCCCTGTTCACCTTTTTTGCACAGAGGCTCTTCACTTTCTAGTTGTCATTCCCCCTGTTTTTTCAGGTCTTCTTCAGGATGGTATGGGAACTGTCCTCAAACCAGGCCAAAATGCTTGCAGAGGCAAGAGGGAATTAGCCTTTTACCAGAATGTCACCAGACCAGACCAGTCCAATCCGCTGTATACCAGCTTGAGGCCATTGGTACCTGGCTTCTATGGCACCTTTGTATCACCTGAAGATCCATCGTGTATCCTTTACCTTTGCTAAAATTTTATTAATCTACATGTGTAGGCTAGGTCAGTGCTGCTGTTTAGATAATATGCCTGTGTGCATGCTATTCTTTTGTATCATTTGATATTCTTTGCAAGTTTGACAGGGTTCTTTCAAGTTTATCAAGGAGAATAGTGGTTCAGCAAATGTGGACCCTTTAACCACTTGCTGCCGGGTGGATTTTTCTTGAGTAAGACAAGATGCCGGGTCCTTTTCAAGATTTTCTGTTTTCAAAATTCTTCAAAAATTCATCATTTCATTTCATGGCCGTTTTACCCACATGAAGTACTCTTTGGGACTACTCTTTAGCTGACAGGTAACCTTCATTGACTCCTGAATATTTCAGCCAGGCCTGCAGCTTTGGAAAAAGAGCCCAGATTGTGCGGTGTTACGTAAAATTCTTTTGTTCCCGAAACCGGCACAGTGCACTGCTAACCTCTTTTCAATAGGGGCCAGATTAGCGTGCAGCGGTGCTGTGTGGCTCATTGCTGCAGTGGTGGAGAGCTTTTGTCCCTGGTGGTAATCCGCTCGCTCTAAATTCCCCAAACCGTGGTATACTGTTGCAAAACAAGGCTGGATTATCTCCACTATTGAGAGCAAAAAATTGTCAGTAATGCCCAGCAGCTCAGTCTTTTGTGCTGAGCATAGTCTTTTGTTACAAGGCCCAACTCTTTTTGCCCCAGTTCCGGGTCGCCCGGCAGGAAGTGGTTAACTTAAAGTGTTCCTGCAGTATTTTTGAAGCAGTTCTTTTTAATGCATTTGCTCGTGTCCAGATCATTCAGAGCCTTTGGGTTTGTGCTAATTCAAGCTTGAATATTCATGAGCAAAGGTGTGATGTCATTTATTGGTACATGTATCCTTTAGACACATGTCCCCAAAAGAATCCAGGAAGTGGAGGAACATGCCAGCCATTTCTGGAAATATTGTACTTGTATCTTGAAAAAGAGCAATTTTCCCCCTTTTTTTTAACCCCTTCACATATATTTTGACCACGACTGCTGGGCTGAGGCATGCCATGAATGGAGGGCTTTGTCCATCAGCAGGCCCCATTGAACCAGCAGCTGCATGGTGAATAGACTGTATATGTGGTATGCACTAATCCTCACACAGTGGTGTGGTAGCAGCAGTCCTCTGTAGCGAAGGTTTTTTTAAAAAAAAACTGAATGAGATACTTTTAACTGGCCTACTGATGGAAGAAGTATTGTCAATACTCTACTATATTTCTGTGATTCTTCCTAAAAATACTCCAGTGTCAAGTGGGTAGTTGGGATTTCATAGGGGATCAGATTAATTCCATAATAAAATAGTAGGGGAAACGAGTACTGTTTACATTTCTTTCAGTGTAAATTTTTGTTGCATTCATGTACATGTATGCTAATGATTGTGTGTATCGCTGCAGTTGGTGTACTGTGCCTGCTCATTTTTTCTTTCAAACAGTATAAAGAGAGAGTGACAGAAAAATGGAAGTGTTGAACTTTGTTTTTCCTATCGTCTGATTTGGTTTTGCTTTTCGTATCATTCTTGCATGTAGACATTCATGTACATGTACTCATCGTAGTCCTTCAGTTCTAGTACCTTTTACAGGTACTATTTCACCGGAACCAGAGAGAATTTAAAGATTTATCTTTTTAAGCGGCTTAGAGGGAACTCCGCTGCTTAGAATTGTAAAAGTACTTTGTGAGTACTTTATTTACTAATACTGATAAAAGTTGTTCTTTACCCACATGCATGTACATGTATCTAGAGAAATACTAACAGTAGATAGCAAATGAAGTCAGTGTTAGAACTTACAAAAGAAAAACTCTTTAGACATTGGATACATATATGTGTACATGTAAACGTGATGCTTTATTAAGCTGTTGGATGGAATTACTTGAAAAATGCTCAAAGAGTGTTGTCCAAAATGTTTCCATGAAAAGCTTAGATCATTTAATATTGTGAATGTCCAGTACCTTCTTTTGGCAAGATTTTCTGCTGAATATCCGTACATGCAGCTTTATCTCCACCAATAAATTGAAATGGTGTGTGCAAAGTACTCAACTCTCACTCTGCCTTGATCTGCTTTCCTGTGGAGCTACAAAACATGATACAAGTATGAATTCTTTCAAAGTTTCTAAATGAATGATACAATGTACTGCCAGGGAAGGGGAGGAGATGATGGGAAGGTGATAGATTCTCAGTATACAACAAATTCCACTCAGTTCTATCCCTGAAAAGTGGACCTTGACTCATCAACACCAGTGGTATACCTGAAAATAAAGGATGTCACTGCACGGTTTCGCAAGCCTTGTGTCATGGATGTGAAGATTGGATGCAAGAGCTATGAAGATGGCGTCTCACTGAGGAAGGTAGAACTTGCCAAGGAGAAATACCCCAACCTGGAGAAGATTGGCTTCCAGATTCTTGGCATGAGGGTAAGAAATGGCCTCACTTTTTATACCTCAGGATTCTGTCTCTCGTTAAGTCTTCACTTAAATGCTGTTACATATAAACTTTTCATGATAAGCAGCTGTATATATCAGAGACTACATTGAGAGGTGATTCTGAAGTTCATTTGTGTGTGAAGACTGCTCTACGGCAAAGCAATCAAATTGAATTTTATTACATTCCTTATTTGTTTTCTGGTCTGAAAATGACACTGTTCATGAGAGCCTGCTCGGAGGTAACATTCATTTTAACACCTTACCCACAGATTCTGTTTCTTGATTCTATACCTTGATTGGCCAAGAGCTAGTCACATGACACTTGTTTTTGCTCTCTCTCTTTTCATAGCAACGTATACGTACGGTATGCATGACCTCAGGTATTGTGTGTTTATGCAGTCTGCGGCGTTCACATACCCCAGCCCAGTCTACATATGCAAATTTCCCATGTGCCTATTACAATTCGCTGAAAAGACTCGATTGTGCATACTGCAGTTTTTCTATTTTTGTAAGGCATGTTATGTTATGGCTGTGGTCCTCTAACTCAAGGATACAAATGGCCACTTCGAACAAAGTACAATGTAACAAGGCTCATGATTCATTTCCTAGGGAATATTTGCTTCTTTTTGCATGTGGGCCGGCCTTACTTTCGTCCCTCCAAGTCCACATTTGACCGTGACGACGGATGCGGCGCTGGACGGAGGGGGAGCCTCTCTCCACTCCGTGCCTCCGAGGTCTAGGGGACTGCCTCTCGAGGCAAACATATCAATGTGTTAAAACTCCAAGCGGTGTTAAACGTTCTTTGTCACTTCCGACAGCACTGAGTGGGTTGTTCTGCTCGAGTCCAGAGCGATGCCTCAACGACAGTGACGTACATCAATTGTCATGGTGGCACTCGCCCTCCTCAACTCCTGTGCCCTTGCGTCAGGGGATCAGCCTTCAAGCTGTCCACATAGCGGAAACCAGCAACAGCACAGCAGACGCACTCTCTCGGGTACTGTCCAACTGACAGAGAGGACTCTTTATCCACATGTTGTCAGCCAGATTTTCGCGGAGATTGAGCATCCTCAATTCGATCTGTTTGCTCTCACTGACAATGCCCAGCTTCCAATGATCTTCTTCAGGTTCCCTCACCCACGGGTGTGGGCAACAGATTCTCTTCAGATCGACTGGTCAGGCCCTCTGGCGTACATCTTCCCTCCAATCTCCCTCATCCCATGGGTCCTATCCAAGATAGTACGGAGCTATGTCGGATCCTCCTCATCGCCCCGTTCTGGACTCGTCAACTGTGGTTTCAAAGGCGGATGAGACTCCTGGTACGACTGCTGCTGGTCCTTCTGGTCAGAGAGGACATTGTCTGTCAGTCCAAGTCAGAGATCCTTTACCCACCACCGAAGCCTAATGGGCCTAATCCCTCATAAAAAGTGTACGCTTGCCTGTCAGTCAATCTTAAGTGCATGGCTAAGTTTAGATTTCAATGAGTTGAAAGTTTCTTACGAAGTGGATACTCATTAAACTCTGATGAGTTAGATCCAGGCAACCGTGTGGTGCAAAACCTGTTATGCAGCATTGTTAGAAATAATCCAAAACATCAAATTCTCGAATGACCAATAAATCTGTGAGTCCAAAAACGAAACTTGTGCCCGTTCTTGTGCATTTTGTAAGATAGATTTCGGGGTGCCCTGCTTGTGTTTGTGTAGGCACACAACCACAGCACACGTACATGTACGCGTTTGTCGGAACATGCACTTATACTTTTATAGTCCTGGCAGTTCAGGCTTGTGCATTCGTTTTGCTTTTCGTGTCTTTGATTACATTTTGACTGAAAGGCCCCTATCTTAGGTCTGCAGTGGCCTGAGGGGATGAAGGGAACAGGAAACTTTCCACGTACGTTGCGTTGTTTTCCCCCAAAGTTTTCTCAAACACTTTCTCCAGTGAATGCTGTTTTCAAGTTGATATTATTACCATTTTTCGACAGGCTTTTTTCACTCTCATAATCATTTTTACACTTGCAAACGTGTACCGGGTGTCATGAACGATGATCCCCCATTGCAGTATACAATTGTGACTTGTATCTTGTCAGATATAATTTTTAAGCAAATTTCAATAGTCCCTGGCCAGTCGGTCACAACATATTCCTATCACAAGTATCAGCCCTGGCAGTGGTACAGCCTGACAAACACTCGGAAGAAATAAAATGGCATTCAAGACCTTGTTAATTCGGAAAACACTGAAATATTTTGCCAAGATTTGCAGCTTTGAAGAATGGACGGTTTTGTTTATTAAACACCAATGTACACTAATGTTCCAGTGTAATGTTTACGCATATTAATGAAAGAAACAATGTGAATTAAGTGCAATGGTGTTGTATGTGTACATTGTTTGAAAACATCTTTGGTTGGAAAGGATCAAGTAGACCAAAGCATCGTTTTTCCTCCTAATTTCTGTAAACTTGAATGTGGGACCTTTGTGGTCCAGTATGTGATGATCCAATGGATGCTTACGACATCTTATGTCAAGTTTCGTGGAATTAGAGCAACTGGTCTGGACTTTGGGGCCAAAAAACCAAATTTGCAATTGCAGCTGTTGGAAAGGACCAAGTGGACCAAAGCATCATTTTTCCTCCTAATATTTGTAAACTTAAATGTGGGATGTTTGTGGTCCAGTATGCGACCCAATGAGTGCTTACGACATTTTACATAAAGTTGGGTCTCTTTTCAAGATCCTGAGAAATTTTTCAAGCAGTGGCAGCACATGTGAAATTTGGCAAAAATTCCTCTGCGCATTCGATGAATCACAGTGACATGTACATGTACTATGTAAAAGATTTTGGCCATGTCCGAATCACTTGGCTATGGTATGAAATGACACACCGATCTATGCTGGCAGTCAGGGCTTACAGCTGTGTGATTTGGACATTGCGCGCGGCACACAAACTGTATCTACATCCACCATGACATCCTGACTGCTACTGCATGTCCATTCATGGACAGTCTAATCGCTGATTTTCCCAATAACCATGTGACCACAGAAAGTGACACGTCATTAGAAAACCCAACTGAAAATAGATCTGATACATCACGCTGCACGCAATGGGCAAAAAGACTGGATTTGCTAAACGAAGACAGACATACAATTTAAGCGGCTGATTTTATTTAACGGTAGAAAGAGAAATTTAGGTAACAAAATACTACATGTAGTATCTCAGTGTTAATTATTGTGACCCAAACTACACAACGAGATTAAACAAAATGTGCAAAAGTAATCACCTCAGGAAAGCCACGCAGGAGCGGCTCACCATGGTGAGCACGTGCTCCCGCGATAGCACTGCAAGGATAGTGGGTGTGTCTGCACTCTTTGATTGCAAAAAACATCTACTGGTAGGCCACGCCGCCCGCCGGCCACCTAGCGTAGCGGCCTTGCGATGCGGATTGTATACGTTGATTTTTACAGAATCTGATTTTTCTAAGGTAAAGGGCGCTGTAACCAGAATCATTTTAAATGCTTTATATGGTTCTCTGAGCCAAAAAACGTGAGCATTATATCCCAAAAAGCATTGTAAATGGGAGCACTATAACCACATCAAAAGTAAACAGTGAATGGGCATGCAGTTTGGATCAGACAGTCTACCAATGGTAAAAAAAGGATCGGTCGATCACATAGATGTAAGCGATTGAGGTCTAGTTTGAAGGCAAGAGATTTGCTGCAGTGGCAGTGCTGATCGATGTGCTAAATTTTACAGAACAAACATTTTATTTTTAATTACCACTTCACTCATGATATATAAAACAGTTATTCACCAAGAGTGGTCGTTACTTTGGGTACCATATACTCTGAGGAAGTATCGACATTCTTTATTGAAGTACATCGGTGCATGCTGGTTGCATGGGCTGATGAGGCCGTCAGTCACACTAATCCCGCCATCAATTAGACTGTTAATCTGTGGGTTTTAGCACCCCCACAGGTGGGAAGCTGGATAGGCCAAACATTATGAATAACAATAGAGTGCCTCACCTCCTGGAAGCTCATGTAAAAACACTGTGAAACTACAATGAGCTAGTCCCCCGCCAAGCAGGCTCATTTTGCACCATGAAAAGGGGCTTACTTTGCCATGTAAGAAAGTTTCATGGTGAATTAGGTGTAAACTATATTTTTATGGTGTTGAAATTCATAGTAAAAACCACAAGCGTACTCAGGTGGGACTCGAACGCATGACCTCCTGCTGACTAGTGCAGACGTCTCCCCGGCGCAAATCCGTCTTTGAAATGATGTCTCTTTATTAGCGGCATAGGCTGCGGTTGATAATCGGCCAGCATGAGTACATCAATACCAGTAACCCTTCTAGTGCTACACGCATGCGCTCTGTCCATTTTGGGGGTCCTCTTATTGAACGAACTTAACCAATGCGTGTGTGGATGAGTGTATGTTTTCTGTACCATAACTGTATCACGTACATGTATGTACTGCACTTTTGAGTTGTGATGTGATATGCAAGTGGCTTGCCATCCCCACTTCATCCTTAGGGGCAAATGATCAATTATTGAATCTGCAGCCTGTGAGGAGAATAATTGAGAATGAATTTGCTGGGATCGACCATGGAGGTAGAAATAAACCAGGGTAAATTAAAGTCATTGAATTAGTGCAAGGAATCATCATGTACATGTACGTAGGCAAAACACATGTACGTGTAAGTCAGCAAAATGACGACTTAAGCACAAGTCGGCATTTGCGTAAGTCTTCATAATTTCTTGAGTCCCGAGAGTGCCGACTTAGCCAGAGTTTACTGTATCGGTTTTCACTCGGGCCTCCAGGTTACTGCCATCTGCAACTACTTGACGGCCTTGCCGGATGTCCACTCAGGCTTCAGCGATGGCTCGACTCTTTCCAACAATGCTGCTATCCTATTTCTCCTTCAAGAGATGTTTGTCGGGCATCCTCACATCAAACGTGTTGTCTTATCCTGGGACCTTGGAAGCTTTCCTCAAGTTCTTACCAGTCTCCCTTTTTCGAACCACTGGCTGATGTGTCTGACCTGCATCTCAGCATCAGGCTGGTGCTCCTCCTCACGGTTGTTACATCGAGACAAGGTAGCGAGCTACATGCCCTGCCAATTGCCGATGGTCACATCCGCTGGGAAACACGTAGAGCCAATGATTTTCCGCGATTGCGGAAAACAGACGGAATTCGCAGAATCAACACTTTGAAAAAGAATCCACTGCTTGAAACAGAACTTGTAAAATTCCCTCTAAGAAAGACTTAAAAAGTGAAGAAAACTTTCTCAAAGTACTAAAAAAAAATGTGTACCAAACCCTTTTCAAATGCTTGCTTTTAAGCCCTTCACAGCAGGAGTATTTTGACCACAACTGCTGGGCTGTGGTATGCCCTGAATGGAGGGCTTTGTCCAGCAGCAGGCCCTATTGAACCAGCAGCTGCATGGTGAACAGACTGTACATGTATGTGTGGTATGCACTAATCCTCACACAATGGTCCGGTAGTAGCAGTCCTCCACAGTGAACCGGTTAATGAACGAATTGCACTGGAAACATGCTAAAATGCACCACTCCACCCCATGATTAGGTCATCTGTGCTATATGGAGGGCATGAGCCCCATGCATGCAGCGGCAGCCAGCCCAGCGCAGTGGCGTGGTATGGTACATTGTGTATACACACACAGGCCGTTCACACGTTAGCAATGAAATCAAGGCGCAAACAAGTTCTTACACATATGACTCTTGCACATGTTGGGAATTTAGTCTGTAAATTGGCATCGACGTCTTTAGACAAGGCTAGTACCGCATGGCGAAATGATGAAACTGTGGCAGCCAAACGGAGGAGTAATTACATATTTCTTGAATGAAACGTAACCTAGTTAGGTTAGTGTACCATAGCTGAATGGGCCCTCGGAAGTGCTCAATAAAGAGTGAAGTTTTTAGTCACAATCATACATTTTAAGGCTCAGATTTAATGTTAACTTTCTGAATTTTTGTCGCACTACTGCCAAATAAAATGGCGAGTCGGTGTCCAACATTAACATGTTGTGATCAGTGACTGTTACATGCAAGCACTACTCTGTAACTTCACTGTACGTGTACATTTTACATGCATGTAATCTGATTTCATACATGAGTGGCACATGAATTGTCCATTGATTAATCGTAGTAAGTTTTGACAATCGCGCACCAGTGGGAAAACAAGGGTTGGGGTGTGCTGTATTTATTGTCTGGATTTTTTTTTAATTTTCACTACATGAAATATAAAAAAGTTGGAACCATTGCAGAGTATTTCCAAACAATATTGTTGTTATTTTTGTTTCTTTTCTGTCTTTTTGTTTGGGGGGGCACGATGTGGTTGGACAAATGGTTTCCGTGCATAGTTTAAAACTTGCTCTCCTATTTCATGCTTACGAAGGTATAAAACAGAATTTGAAATTCTGAAGCAGAATTCGGGATTTGGCAAAACGGAAAATACCCATTTTTGAAACGGAAAATCATTGGCTATACACATGGGGTTCATCTTGTCTCAACCATCGGGTTCCTGACAAAAAAACCAGACGCCTACCTTCTGGTCTCCTGACATATTCGTTCCCGACATACTTCCGGGAGACGACTCTGACAAGAGATGGTGTCCGGTTCGGACTCTCAAGTGATATCTTGCCAGGACCAAGCAGCGCCGAAAATATGATTCCCCAGCTCTTCGTCACCACAAGGAAACCCTTTTTACCCGCTGTCGAAGGTCACTATTGCCCGATGGACGGTCTCGGCCATTATCTTGGAAAGCTTAGACTGTCCAGTACAACATGATGAGATGACCATTTTCCCGTCAGGACCCATGACGTTTGGGCCGCTTCTGCATCCTCATCATACTTCAGAGGAGTTCCTCTAGCTGAAATCTGTCAGTCGGCTTGCTGAAAAGTTCCCTCCACTTTCACGGAGTGCTACCAGAAAGATGTTCTGCAGAGCAAAACAGTCCATGGCACAGTGACAATGTCCAGCACTGTTCCGGTCCAGACGGTGGATACTTCAACCTAGGGGTTTCTTCTGGTGAGTGCTCGCTCTGGCGATGCCCACCTTATGTTTCTATAAGTAACTACGCTCCCATCGCCGACCCACCTCTGGGGTATGGTGCCACTCTGCATATGTATAGAGAGACTCCTCCCCCACATTAAGCGTGGGTCAGGTTTCCTAGTGATACTTACCCCTGCCCAGCCGCTCCCGCCCATCCTTCCCCACTTTGGCTCCGGTGGTTTTCACCGCTTCAAAAAGGACGAACATGGTGGCAGGATTGCATTGCATTGTGGAGGGTCAAAGGGCAGCATGCATAATCAAGTCTCTTCAGCGAATTGTAATAGGCACATGGGAAATTTGCATACGTAGGCTGGGCAGGGGTAAGTATCACTAAGAGACCCGTTCCACATTTAATGTGGGGGAGGATACTGGTGTGTGTGTTGCACATGGCACACATTCTGAAGTGCTAGCACTTTAGAGTTGGGTTTAACATTTTGTGTAGAGGTAAATTGGAAAAGTGCAAATTTTCAACAAATTTCTTGTTCAAATAGGCCAACCTATTATGCATTTACAACCTCAAATTGATAATTTCTAAATCTAAATCAAGCAGAATTTGTGGGGGAGGTGGTGTCTGATAAATATTGAGTTCTCTTTCTTATGGTGTGGTAAATTTATACCGGTAGCATCCCTCACAGACTTGAGGATAACTGCAGCAGGCTAGTTTACTAAGCCCACATGGCGGCCAGTCAGAGCCACTGGTTAGAAACAGCTCTGAATGTTAATCAGTAGATAACTCTTAGCAGACTCTTACATGTGGGGACACCTGCAGATTGGTCACAGTCCAAGGAACAGCAGACAAAAGGCTTGCATGATTAATCCACCTTTTGCTGTAACAGCCACAGACAATGAAAAATTCCTACCACTTGATTTGTCACAGTACACGTACTGTACGCATATATGTAGGGGTCAATTGACTGATTTTGACTAATTTGTCAAGAATGCACCTTTACATACATGTAGGAGGTGTAATGATTATATCTGTAACAGTTGCATAATTTTGTGATTACATGATATATTTTTATTTCGGAATTAGTAATGAAAAATTGTATCCCCTGTTAATTGTCCTCAGGTTTACCATCCAGCCACAGATGAGTTTGAATGCCGGGATAAATTCTACGGTCGTAGTTTACAAGGAGACAATGTCATTGAAGGTTAGTATTAAACTAAGCTGCATAAGAACATTGATAAATGGCAATGTTTACTTCAGGAAGAATCATTACATAAAATAAAAATTGAAATCATTAGTGTCTCATAGAAAAAGGAAATTTGGAAATGTAGAGTTGTTATCTTGGGTAAATTGAGTACTGTTAGGGATCATCCAGGAGCAGACTTGGACTTTTTTCATGATTCACTTTTTCTGAAAAATGATACATAATATACATGTACATGTGACCTGTTGGTGCTAATTGCATTGTGAATCTGTACTGTTGTAGCTGTGTAGTTGTTCAGATGACATAATAGAGCCTGAAAGTTGACCCCTGATGGCATGCTTCTGGAACCCTTGGATAGGAAAAATAACGTGTAAAGATTTTAGAATTTGTAGTATTTTTTTGTTCATTTTCTTCTTTACAAATCCAACTTGGAAAAAGGGCTTTGAAAAATATTTGCTAGTATATCAATTTATAGCAATTGAAAATTACCTGATATAAAAGAGAAATATCCTGCCAAAAACTGGCCCATCACTCCCGAAAATCTAAAATACATGCAAAACAGTACAATGTGGCAGTGTCCTACGCAGATGAACATTTACGGTTTGAAATTTATGGTAGTCTGTGGGTAAAAGCCAAAATAAAAACAGATCAAACCATTTTACATACTTTCATAATTTATAAGGTAATAAATATAAAGCAATATCACTTTTACAAAAGATTCTTGTATTTTATCTAACCTTTGCTGACAACAACTGCATGATGTCAACTTAACAGAATCTGGAACCCATCGACTGCGGGTAGGTAAATCTTTGCAAGGCTGTACAATCTCGTTTTCAAGAAAGCATGGCGAGTGAAAACAAATGTGCATGAACATGGAGACCTAGGTACAATATCGCTGGACGTGAAAGGTCGGTAATAAAATTCGTTTTCTACCCATCTCCTGGTAACTTTTCCAAAATATTACTTGAGGAAGACCAAGGTAAAATTACAAGATGAGTGTTTCATGGGGTATTTCAGTAAGGAATTTTTTTCCAAAAAATTATTGAACGTGACAGGACGGCCAAATGTGAAATTCCCATAGGCAGACTGAGCAAGGGTTCCAGAAGCTTGCTGTGTGACTTTTATTTTCAGGCTCTATTGCTATTCATGGGGGGGAACTTGGACTGTTAGGTGCCCTTTCCTAAACTGTCATTCTGTCATGCAGATCCTGACCAAAGGTGCATGATACATCCTGTGGTTGTGAACAAAGTTAGCCTGAAATACATTTATGAATCAAGTATTTTGAGTCCTTCAAGTAGAGTTGTAGACTCAAGTCACTTGACTTAAATGTACATGTAGACTTGAGTTGGACTCGAGTCACTACTTTTGTGACTCGACACGTAACTATCAGTTTTTGACTTGTGACATGACTTGGACTTGGAAAAAAGACTTGTGACATCCAATCTGGTAGGCCAAAAATCTCCATGTAAAATGCTGTGTTTAGGTGGTTGTACATGTACAGTAACATAGCTTCAAGACACGCTAATAGATTATTTTTATAACAACTACCTATATTCAGATATCTGTTGGGCATCATGTAAATTTCCAGTCTACTGTCTGCAACCTACATGTACGCATATGCATTATTTCCTAATCCATTACTTCCATTTGCAAAATCCTCAATCACCAGCATTGCGCAGTCACTCTTTCGACTCCCACGAAGGCGGCCGCCATGTTCTTTCTCTTTTTCTTGGCGCCATTACTATCGGACGTGTTTATGTCCGGCTTTGAAAATTTCGAGAGTTTTTCCTTCGCTCCTTTTGGTTTCGGTGTTATTTCTCAATCACTTTGTTTGTCTGTCCATTCTCATTCTTGTGAACGGTAAGACGGTTCCTTTTCCCCCTGTATTTATTTGTATTTTTGCTGCTCCTTTCAGCCTTGCGCTAGGTGACAGGCTGTTTTTTGTTTTACCTAGTTTTTGTTAACCTTCTTCCAGACTTCGCCTAGGTGGCACTGTTTATTCTTGTATACATTTCTTGATTCAGAATAAAATTCTTTTTTTGTTTGTCTATTTATTCTGCTTGTTATTTCTTGTTTGTATTTACATATTGATCACCAGCAGTGGGCACTCACTCTTTCGACTCCCACGAAGGCGGCCGCCATGTTTTGCCTACAGTTGTGGCTTCATGTACATTTTGCTTATCCTTAAAAAAAAAAAGAATATCTTGAAAGCGGTTGTCTCGTTATTCTGAGATTCTTTGTTCTTATTTCAGCTGGTTTTTGCTGAATTTTTTGGCGTTTTTCTTTGGCTTTGCTCTCCTTTTTTGTGCATTAGATTAAGGTCTAGAGAGGGAAATTCTCAGAGTTGTGCTTCTAACCCCACTCCAAGTACAGCATTTGCCTGTTCGCGGGCCCGGGATCGCTTGGTTGGTAAGAACAGTTGTGTGGTGGTTTCGGTCCTTGCCAACGTAGGAAATACATGTAGGACAGTGCGTAGTTTTACTGTTTCCTTCCTTTCGGTGGGTTCGGGGTACTACACCCACATTGCAAGTTGGTTCCTCCAGTTACTTCGTGACTCACAGCAGTCTGTCAGCCGGTCCCCACGTTCGGGATGATACATCTGGTCGATTAGCTGCACGCCCACGGGCCCCGTCCACGCACCCCCTAGGAAGCGGGCCGTCTTCTAGCTCCCAGCAACCTACCGGCCCATCTACGCCCCACTACTGGCCGTCTCGGGCATGGCGGAGTCTGCCCACGGGAGTGCTATTGGGTGACTCGTAGCCGTATCAGCTTTTGAGCTGCCACAAGCTCAGCTTGCTGTCCAGTCCGCCAACGCCATACTGCAGGGTTCCGCAAGCGTTCGTGGCATTGGTTGGTTTTCCCTGCTATCATACCGCTTGCCTGCGGGCTTACTCCACATCTCTGCCCACTCAGTCCATCCGCCGGGCCTTCAGGCTGGAGCTAATCTGACCCTGCCCACTGCTAATCTATATTTCAGAACTTTTGTGACACGGGGCCCTCTCAACCCACGATGGATGATAGCCGTACAGTGGGTTTTGCCTCCGGCCCTGAGTTTTCCTCATATATTTCTGGTTCTAGTCAATCTCCAGATGACGATGAGCCACTTTTGGTGAGCAAGAAATGACTCAAGTTCTGGGGCTGCCTACACATGCACCGTCTGACGACGGGGGCGCCCTACATTTAAGTGTCGTCTACCGGGAGAGTCCTCATCTTCCCCCCTCTTCCCAGAGTTTCCCTCCTCTAATGCGCCGTCCTGCTGGGCCTCCTAGGCATGCTCATCAACCGTTGTAACCTGCTTGGGAACAGACACGCTATGTACGTTCCGCGCTCTCCCGTTGGGGCTTTCCACCGCACAGAGAGCGTTCACCAGAGTGGTGCAAGCGGTGCGGGCTTATCTTCGTTGTTCCAATGTCCTCATGTTTCAGTACCTGGACAACTGGTTAATCCTAGGTCGATCAAGAGTGAAGGCTATTTCGATCACTGCTACGGTTTGCGCTCTTACAACTCGTCTGCCACCGTATCAGATTTCCGGCCAATGGGAACCAGCCATGCAGGACTCTCACATAAATGTTCTCCAGCTGCATGCAATCTTCAATGCTCTATGTCACTTCCTGCCGCTCCTGACAAACAAGACAGTTCTAGTTCAATCAGACAATGCTACATCTGTCACCAACATCAATCGTCAAGGGGACACTTGCTTGCCTACCCTTTGCTTGCTGGCCGGGGATGTACTTCAGTGATCCATTCGTCACTCTGTCCTGGTACTTGCTGAGCACATTCCCGGGTTACAGAACAATCTGGCCGATGCTCTCTCCCAGGGCAAGGTTTGTCCAACAGAATGGACTCCTCAACCAGAGGTGGTTCGTGTTCTTTTTCAAGCAACTGACAGACTGCTCGTGAACTTTTTTGCCTCTCATCTGAATGCTCAACTCCCAACATTCTGTACTCAATTTCTGCATCCCCAGGCTGGGCGACCAACACTCTATGCATCTCATGGGAAGGTCTCCTAGCCTATGCCTTTCCCCCATTTCGTTGATCCCAAGAGTCCTGTCAAATATAAAGAAAGAGCATTGGTGAATTCTTCTTATCGCTCCTTTCTGGCCGAGGCAGCCATAGTTTCCCCGCATCGTGAGGCTGTTAGTCGACATTCCCCTGTTGGTCCCTCAATGCCACGACCTGCTTTTCCAACCCGGCTCTTGCCATTTGGATCCTCTTCACCTACACCTAACGTGTTGGATTTTGTCCAACGATCCTTTCAGCAGGCTGTCAGAGGCAGACAGCTGTCAACGAGAAAGATCGATGACAGCCGCATTTGACGTTTCAACTCCGGGTGTTGACAACATTCTGCATATCCGACCGAAGCAACTCTTTCCCTTGTAACAGAGTTCTTCTTGCATCTCTTCCAGTCTGGCCTCCTTGTTTCAGCAATCAGGCTCTACCATTCGGCTTTGGCAGCTATCCACGGTAGGTTTACTGATGGATCCTCTATCTCTAACAACACTGCGATCCATCATCTTCTTCAGGGCATGTTTATTGAACGTCCCTCAACCCGACAACTCGTTCCTTCATGGAATCTGGGGGATGTCCTTTGACTTTTGGCTAGCCCCCCTTTTGAACCGGTAGGACAAGCTACCCTACTTCATTTGGGTATGAAGCTGGCCTTCCTTTTAGCCATCGTCACTGTTCGTCGAGGCTGCGAGATTAAAGCACTGTCCATTGCTGATGGCCATATTCGATGGTAGCCTCTAGGGGTCGTCTAATTCCAGAGATTGGCTTTCTTACCAAGAACCAAACACCCTCATTTTAGCCACTGGACATCTTCATCCCATCCATCCGGTCGTTAGCCTCATCTACCTCTGACAAACTCTGGTGTCCTGTCTGGACACTCAAATGGTATCTCTACCGAACTAAGGACATCCGAGGGCAAGTAACTCAATTACTCATTACATCTAAGTCTCACCGTGCAGCCTCCAGAGACACTATTGCCAGGTGGGTGGTCTGTGCTATTAAGTTTGCGAATTCAGACTGGCCCACTGCTTCTTATGATCAACATCGATGCCATATACGTGCTCACAATGTTCGGGCCGTCTCCTCCTCATGGGCTTATTTCAAAGGCGTCCCGATTTCAGACATTTGTACAGCCGCTTGTTGGAAATTCCACTCAACATTTACCTCATTTATCTCAGTGATGTTTTGCAGGGGGATCATTCTCATGGACTGGCCATGCTCAAGACGGAATCTCAGTAGCTCCAGTTATGGCTGTCCCTCCCCCTGCAAGTGGATGCACTCAAGACGATTACATGATGAATGGTGGGATGTTCTTTGTGCTTAGCTCTTGCAGTCCTTTACTAATCTGTCATTTTTGTTCATTGCAGGCTGTACGTGACTCCTCCTGGGGTTCAGGGTTGTCGGTGCACGCTCGCCTTCCCGCTCTCCTCTGGTTCGGTGTAACTCTGCATATGTATTGGTAATCTGCGTAGGTTGCAGGGAGTAGACTCTCCCCCCATCTAGAGTGGGACTAGTCAACTACTGCATACGTACCAGATTACCAATCTCCTTCCCTCCTCCCCTCGTGACCTTGGCGCACTTTGCGCGTTGAAAAAGAGGAAGAACATGGCTGCCACCTTCGCGGGAGTCGAGAGAGTGAGGGTGCACTGCTGCTGATCGAGAATTTAGCAAATGGAAGTAATGGACCGGGAAATAATGCATACGTATTGGTAATCTGGTAGGTAGTTAGTAGTAGACTCATCCCACTCTAGGTGGGGGGAGAGTTTGGAGAGAAATTGGCCAAATTTGTGAGTATTAAAGTGAGCCTAGATATCATACATGTACTTCGTGACCATGCTATGTGCAACAATGTCTGACAATGTGCAACATGGCAAAATTGAAAATGGCCCACATTTTTTGGTTATCTGCGCTCATCACAAGTTTTTGGCTACTGCCCCAGACTATAGAAGGTTATTTTTGAGTGCTCAAGTCAAACCATTTTAAAAAAAGTTAAACATGATGTTGGCTGATGTTTCGGTTTGAAAACGTTGTTCATGATCGTCAGATCAGGCATGTTGACAAGTTGATTATTCGCATACATGTACCTTCTGCTGATCATCACTCAAGTGATATGAATATTGCATATCCTATCATTTTTACCGTAGTCTGTTGCCACTCCTGGTCAAACAAAATATCCAAACCCTTCCTGTGTGGTTTGTGTCGCGGATTGTGGAATAACTACATGTATGGAAAGTCTTGTAACCAAAATTTTAGGCTGTAGCTTGAATCACACATACATGTAGTGCAACTTCAGTTGTTCTTGGACAAAATTGACTTATTACTTGACTTGACCTGACCTGTGATCAAATGACTTGTGACTTGACTTATAACTGGACAAAATGACCTGTGACTTGGCTGAGACTTGCAAAAATTTACTTGTTACCACCTCTGCCTTCCAGGGTATAGGGTTTGATATTAGTTTTCTGTTTACATGCTCATTAAGTGGGCCCTGTGCACAAGACAAATACATTCACCTTAATTATGAATTTGAGATCAATTAAGGTGTTAAAATCATGTACAGTACATGAATGGAATCTAATATTCAGACTTAATACCCTTTGAACTGGCGGTGTTAAAGCATAAATATTTCTTCTGGTACTAAAAACTTTTGACCCTCAAATATCGCCTTCTTACTTTTTGCCTGTAATGTCAGCAGATTCCTCAAAAATAAGTGTTTGGAGTATACATGTTTTTGTTCGTCATTATGTAGTATTTGATTAACTCAGGGCACGCTGTTTAGACCCTTTGCCATGATTCACTGCACTCTGCACTGTTTTGTTTGGTATTCAGAACCATTTAACGATGTTTAATATTAGCCAGTGAAAGTGGCTTCAACTAAAGGGCCTTAAAGGATGATAAGTTTGCTGTTGAGAACAACAGTTGGCATCATTGCTACGTGTTTAGTGGGTGTTGCTATCTAGACTTTTTCTTTTGCCTTTTTCATAGGCTTTGCTAGGTATCTGAATGTTGTGGATGATGTTAGGATTGATGTTGTGCCAGAGTTCTTGAAGCAAATACGGCGAATTGAGCGTTGGTTCACCAACCAGAAGCAGCTCCACTTCTATTCCAGTTCTCTGCTGTTTGTCTACGAGGGTGCTGTGACTCCTGCCTCTGCTCAGTCTGTGGTAGAAACCCCCACAGCCCAAGAAAATGATGGTATCAGCAGCAGCCCACCAAACTTCGTGAGTTATTCCCAGCTTAAAAGAGTGAGTCCAAAATCCAAGCAGTCCGCATCTGCACCAGAAGGTCTTCCTTCCAATTCTAGTGCTTTTCTTGAGCAGGAAGAACACCTTCCAGTAGAGAATGGATTCATCAATCGGCTGCCAACCTACCAGGAGTCTATAGCTGCCAAGTTTGGGGGCAGGGGTGGTGCAGGCCTAGTAGAAGGGGGACTCAGTAATGGTGTTGAGTGGGGAGACAACAATGGAGTTCAAACAGAGCCCCGACTACTTGACATAAATGGTAGGCTTACAGTGTCTCAGATGAGAGAAAGGCAGGGGAGTTTGAGTCAATCAAACTCACAATTTGATTTGCCATCACCCCTCAAACAGGAGGAGGAGCTGCCATTGAAAGCTAACACAGACACTCTACCGTCAGAAGAAGCAGCCAGTGCAGCCACCAATCAGATAGAAGAGGAAAAAGAGTCTGAAAGTAAATTGGCTCTTGTAAAAATGATTGATTTCACCCACGTAGTTGAGGCTGACAGAACTGATGAAAATTACTTGTTTGGTCTGAAAAATGTCATTCGCTATTTTGAAATGCTTCAAAATGTGTACGGTAATAAGTAGGCACATCAGAGCAATCCCATTTTTCTTCCTAAAGTACTTGACTAATCACCTTGGAGCATGTTTTGCACATCAGAAGGGCAACTACATGAACATGTAACTCTCCATTCGAAGTATTTGGAAACTTTCTATTTGTAAGTGCCTGTTTCCTTACACATCATGAGGCCAATGTATTTGTTTATTTATAGCTTAATCATTATTTACAGTAAGGTTGTACATGTATGTTTACAAACTCTGTGCTTGAACAAGAGAAGGGCTTTCTGTTATCTAGTAACAGTGTCCTCCTGCATGCATTTACATGTTTGTGTACGTTTTCTTGAGCCCACCAGATGCACGGTAGCAGTATTGTTAGAGTTTCAACCAGCCTCTTTTTTGTTTCCATTGAAGGGGTATCTTTGCTTGGAGCCAGTTACATGTACGTTGTGGTAACATAGAATCATTATGAAATATTTCGGCAATTTATTTGTGTGAGTAAACAAGAACAAGGGTGTGAGAATTCAGCTTTTCAGCTGATTTCAGCTTTTTTTTAGATGTTGACCCTGAATTTCAGTTTTTTGCACACCTGGTCTGTACGAAAGTTTAGGAACTTTTTATGCTTCTGCTTTTTGCTAGCCATTTTCATCTTTACATGGAATTTTAAGTGGCCACTCACATCCCTGCAAAAGTAACTGTTGTTCACTGTTTGGAGAAATGCATGTGGTTTCTTTACATTGTGGAAACTTACGTGGGTTAATTTCTTCAACAAAATTCCAACAAAAATAGTTTTGGTGTTTTTCAGATTTTTTCTTGTATAATTTATTTTAATATTATGCTGATTGCATGAAAGTTTTGGAGGGGTGGTCTTGGCAGAGGGCATGCATATGAAGACCTGCCACTAGTCATAGTTTGCATGCCCACAGGGTACCTATGAAACTCAGAGAAATCTACATTTTCTCTGCTTTTATGAAAAACCACACACACAAAATATGTGTTTTCAGTCTTCAAGAAAATCCAATTACTCTCACCACAGATGAAACAGGTGTGAGATTTCTCCATGTTTAAATTTCTACCAGTTTTGAAATTAGTAAAAAAAGGTGAGTCTTTTAGACACGTGCCCAAAGTTACAGTCAAGCAACCAAGCCAAAGGCAGATTTGTCTGGGTACATGGTAGCACTGCCAGCAATGTTGGTTTTAGTTTCATTGAGCTCCATGGCACTGCATACAATGGTTGCTCCCTACATCACAGCTTGCACAGGGGAAATGGTTCACGCATATAACCAATGCAACCACATTAGTGTAGACTTCGCTGTATCACAGATCTGTAACATGCAGCATATAATCTGATGTTATAAAGCTTCATGTACCGGTACATGTAAGTCATCAACAGAATAAGATGTGTGTCAGTGTGTCAAAGTGTCAAAGCAGTCTTAATTTGGTAGGCTAACGCCACTTTTCCCCCTAATGTGGGGTGGTACATGTAGAAGCATGTGGTGCATGTGGTGCATGCATGCATGCTGTGTGTGATAGAAGCATGCATGGTGGAGCATGCATGATTCACTGGTTCCAGCCACTAGCAATAGTGCAAACAATATGGAAGCGCCAGGAGCCAGTGATCCACACAATGGCATGAAGCTCTTTCCAAACTTTGACAGCCTGAACATCACAAATAATTAAGATTGCTGATTTACTGGTTCGCCTTTCAAAAATTCCAATTTAAATTTCCTTGGAGCACTGTAGCAAACTACGGTAGTTAACTTTTAGGACTTAATATATCGAGTGTTGTCTTTGGAAAAGCCCTGTAAATGTTTGCTTTGTGAACAAACTTGAATGTACTTGAACAATGCATCACTTCACTTGTTATCAGTGCATCTTCCTGTTTTCAGTTTTCTGTCTCATGTCTGATGCAGAAAGATTCTGATTCTTTAAGGTTTCTTCATGAAAGCACGCACATACATTTAAGGAGTGGTTTGTGTGTATAAGGGTGCAGTGGTATTTATGGGCATGTTGGCCATGAAAGTAGCATTTCCTTGCCTTTTTCTCTCAAGATGCATTTCTCTGTGCAGTCTGATTGATATTGATGCCTTGCAGATCTTTGCTTCTTTTAAGTCAAGATGAATTTGAAAGCCTTCTCTGTCTTTGAAAAATTGACTTTCTTAATGTGTCCATTTGGCAGAATGTTAGGGTGGCAACTACAAAGAAGCTCATTTTAACACTTTCCAAATCCAAACCTTTTTTTCCTGAGTGGCTTTTCCAGAGTGGCCTATTCATCTTGATGGTTTTTCTCAAGTTTTGCCCTTGCATGCCATTTGTTAGTTCAATATCAAGGTTGGCATAACATTTTAATTTTTAAGGTAAAATGTATTTTGAGAAGTTGGACTATTTTGATATTAGATGCTATAATGTTACTTTATTTGATGGTCAGTAAGTTTAATCATGTTGTCTTCTTCGGGGAATTTTAATGGTACAGGTATTTGTCTTGCTTTTTCCTTGTTTTCATTTACATTAAAGTTATTGAAGACTATTGTATGTAAATCAAGTGAGATAACTTTGTTTCATGGAACTTATGCCAATTTTGTTCATTTGTCACATTTGTATAATAATATCAAATTAATATTTACATGTATGTATTCATTACATGTATGCCCCCACATGCTAGTAAATGGCAAAATATAAGCAGTACTTTGTCTTTCAGATAACACAAGTAAAATATAATTGACCATTTGTAACATAAAAACTGACAGTGTACATGTATGCCTTCTCCTGATCATGAAAATGAGCCTGTTAGAAGGCAACCTTGTGAAGTGTACCGGTACATTTGTCCCCTTTCTTGCATGTTCTCATGATTTGTGGTATTTCCTAGCATGAAACAACACCAAAAATGTAGAATGGCTTTGATGCTGAAGATATACAGTACCAGTAGGCTTATAATACATGTACCTGTACATGTAACACAGATTGTCCTCTGACTCAAAGTAGACAGTAACTTGAGTAATGGCAGGTTGGGTCACTCTGTGTACACTTTCAATGCCAAACACCTCCCAGAACCACATTCTTACAGTCCACAATATCTGAATGTTGGATTTAAAGCTGAAAGTTGCAGTTGCTGAAATATATAAAAAGTTGCAACAAAGCGCAGAATTAAATCTCTCATCGCCTCTGCTGAAATTCACCCTACATTGTAGCTCTGCAGGTTTCATTCTTGTTTTCTCACAATTTGATGAAAATACGAAACAAAAGCTGTTTAGTGCCAGCTTTTTCAGCTGGCTACTGCAAGACCATAGGGTTAGTCGGTGCCAATCTCTGGTGCATGTTTCTCCACTGGACTTATGTCAAGCACTTGTTCTCTTCTTGTTTTCCTTCTTTTTCTTTACATTCATACCCTCTGCTGGAATCCAAGGAAAGAAACTGAGAGTGCTTGAGCACTCATCCAAGTCAGGATAGATCCTTGAACTAATAAATGTAAAATTACATTTAGTTGAAACTTATTTAGAAAAGTAGTTTTTCCGCCTTATTAAATACAAATTTGTTCGCTCTGTGCTGAGAAATTGTGTCAAACTCTTCTGATTCACCATATTGGCAAGGTTGCTGAATGAATATCAAAATGAACCACCTTTGGTGTGTAGTTGGTTTCTTGGAGACATGACCAATTTCATTTCTTTTGCCTAGTTTGGTGAGCCATTTGGACTATAATGACATAGCCCTTATCCCGCAAAATCTGACCCACTTTGATTGAAGGTGACCTAAAAGTGACCAGGTTTACAAGAAATTTCTGATTTCACATGCCTACAAGGCCAATGATACAAGCTTTCTTTTGGTAAAGGTTAAACCTCAATCCTATGTGTCTCTTATTTGCATGTTCTTGAGTTTGAAGGAAAGGAGGGAATTTTCATAGGGAACATGGCTTTGAAGGAATTGCCCATCTTTATAAAACCATAGTGCCTGGAAATCAAATGTTCAATTTATCCCTTTAGCTTATTTATTTCATTCATTAAAATGTAGATTTAATCAGAAGATTAAGATGACATTGACAGTGTTGACAAAGAATTCTTCTCAGACATGTTTAAATACCCTCATCACAATGGATGCACTGAAGGAAACGCAGACCCTGAACCAAATCTGGGAAGGCAAAAAATTCTGTAACCTTTCATGGCCCAGTGAGGTTTTAAGTTACCCTTTGGGTCTTTTTGCAAATAGAGTGAAATAGACCCCAAAACTGGTTTTCTCTCATATTTAAAAGAAATGCTGTTGCTCTGTTTTAAGGGAACTATGGCCCTAGTTGGCTCACTTCTGTGTCCACCCTGTGTTAATGTACGGCATGTCATGGGTCGCCTTTGACTACAGCTGTTCACATGAACCAAAGAAGTACACATCCCACATTTATAAACCAATGATACATGTACCTGGCTAATAATGATGTCAGTTATTGTTTTGCTATACATGTATACAATATACCGGTATCACTTAAGTGAGATACCATACAGAACTGTCTTGCGGTAAAAGAATGCACATCACTGGAATTACGTGCATGTTTCAAGGAAACTGTACCTAGAGTGCCGACTGTGTATCTTGAGATGCTTTGTATACAGTAGTATTTATGTACTTGCCCCATTAAATGAACAGTTTCACACCCCCCCCCCGTTGGAGCAAGTTGACTACATGTATTTTGAATAAAATACTAAGTATCCAGTACATTCTGGCACTATTTTTGTAAAGAGAGTTTATTAATAAATAGTACTTTTAGCAGTGACTGCAGGTAGAGTGTAGTTCAATTCTCAGAAAATTCTCAAAAAAATTGAAGGCCCCCATAGCACATACTTGTCGGTGCATGTTTCACAAAGATTTCTTGACATGCAGGTGTAGGTATTCATAAACATAAGAGATGAATTCAGTTAAAAAGTAATGTTGAGGCTTGGCATCCATGTGCAGAGCTTAGGGATAGAGGAAGTTATAAAACTTACATGTACAAGAGATAATTGCTTAAAAAATATAAGGACTCTGTTTTACAATAATTACATGTATATGTACAACTGACCAAAGTTTGTGAATTGTTAAATTAAGGGTGTGGCCATATGGAGCTTAACCTAAGGGTTGGGGAATACTTACAGGTGAAGTTAGTATAAAAGGTGAATTTAAATGTAAGCATTCAACAGGGGAATATGCTTTACCCTCTGAATTCAATGTCCTGTGTGTGTGTGTCTCGTGTTTTGTAGCATTTGTAAATGTATTTATACTGCAAGCCCAAAAAGTCTGACACATGGTATACAGTGTTAACACACTGTACACTAACAGTGTAACACACCCAATGTAATCAGGTACACCTTGAGAAAGTGTAAAAGTCAGTTGTCCAAAATTGTACATTCTTCAAACAAATGTACATAACCTTGTTTTCAGTTGTATACATGTACATTTTTCATCATCTGGATCAAATTGAGAAAAAGAAGAAAAGACTGAGGTGAAGTTGTAAGTGATATGTGCACGCACCAGAAATGTTTTAGGACAAGTAATATTTTCTTGTTCTGAAGCTGAAGAGGGGAAATCAAATCACAGACTTTGAAATACTGTTGTCATATCTTCTGTCCACACAGGAAGCTGTAATTAGTCTATGCTAAAACATTTTTTTAATTCTGAAATGCGACTGTGAGAACATGAGAAAGGTCAAATCTTTGTATTTCAGTTTTTTCTTATCCCTGTATTTGTATAAAACGTACATGTAACTCACAAAGGGACGCAATTATATATTTAATACTGCGATATTTTTGTAGAATGTGGATCATGAGAACTAATGGAATATTTCAAGTAATGAATAAAAACAGCTGATTTGATACAATTTTTCATTTTGTAACTGCTTTTTATTTCTCAAACAGGAGGCCTTAAAAGCCGGGGGTTGGGAGAATCTGCCTTCCCCTTCATTTTTTTCAATACCCTGGTAATAAAATACTTTTTTCAGGAGCTGAGCCTTCGATAGCTTTTACAGTGAGCTTTTAGAGTAATGCTTTGCAGTCATTTTGAGACCAATTTTGTGAAAAATGAACAGTTCTTGTGCAGCGTGCATTTTTCAGAGACAGGTCAGCCAAATAATGTTTACTTTTCCACGTGTGGTGCAGGCCGGCTGACATGCATGTAGCCTTAAATGACTGACTGAACAAGGTGTCTGATCGAGTTCTAACTTCACTTTGTGGTAATTGTGAGGAATGTCCTTGCATGTATGCCAAATTTTTAAAAAATTGAGCTTGACACAGCTGAGTTCTTGGGGTGGGTGGAATTCCCCCTCCCCCAGTTCTTTGAGCGTTAAAGTAGAATTTGAAATGTCTGTATCTGCTAGTGGTCCAGCAGTTTGTGTAAATCTACATTTTGATTGTATCTTTCAGTTCCAAACCCTGTTGTCTTTTTTACTATATATGTGTCTGAGAAACATACAAACCCACGCTCAGTGCCATGTTAATGAACAGTAATTGTCCAGTAGATTAACACTATGGATATCTTGGAGTTGACAGGTTGTGGGCTCAGACTTTTCCTTGTTATGTATTATACATGTTCAGGCCAGTTTGCAATGGACAGTGGTTGTCAGACCTTGAGATTTTTTTTATCCATCATGGTAGTTGAGAACACAGTTAACCTCAAGCCTGCTTCTTAGTCTTACAGGGGCTTGATCCTGCCTGGGAGGATCCTAATTTCCCAGGTGGTTACAGTGTTTTGATCTTCCACTTGAACCTGAGATTTAAATTTGGTAAATTTTTAACCACCCTGAAGCCTTGAACAACTGTTTCTGCTTGCTCCAAGGCAGGTAACTGAACTTCACAGAAAAATCATTATGTTCATCATGAATAACATGAAACAAAGTTTCACACAATAGATTCCTTTAATCATCACCCCTCGACATTTATTTTACATGTATATAGAAAGCTGACCAGCGTCACCTGACTTCCAAACTCAAGAGCCCAATAGATCAGTGTACTAGTAAGGGATATATGTAGACATGTACATATTCCTTGATACATTCACGTACACTCATTTCTAGAAAAAGCTAAACTGTGCTCAGAGATTAGCTGATGTAGACTACTCAAAAAAGTTAAGGACCACTTTTTATTCTGTGTATACTTTTTAATGAGTCACTTTACTGTTGAAAATGTGCATTTGATGTTTTAAAACATTTAAAAATGTTTTTTATTCCAATGAGAACACCATCTAAAACTGTTATTAAACTATTTTTGTGACATCAGTCTATTTTGAATCTGTAGATTTTTTTTTACCAATGTACACTTTTCTGTAGATTATTTCCTAGTTCTATAATAGCTATACAAAATACAAAATTACACCTCTTCCAATCCGGGAAGTGTTTCACGAGAATTTTCAGCTTTATAAATGCCACTTTTGACAGCAGAATTCTGAAAATGTTCTTTAAAAATAATTTTAAGAAACATTCAATTGCAATTATGAACTTCAGCACGTAAATGGACTTTTTTGCATTCACAAAAATTCTGAAATTACAAAACTGTCACATTACAATTTAATATTATCAACATTATCCCAAAAAATGCCTGCAAGGTAGTATTTCTATTTAAGGTATAGCTCTCAACATCTTTAAAAATAGTTGTTTTGTTTTAATGGCGCTTTCAGCAATTCGGGCTATTTACGCCAATAACTGTACGTTTATTCATACACTTTATTCATCAGCATTACATTACGGAGTTAGGAAGATGGTCCAGCTGTAGAGGCAGGAGGAAACCGGAGTACCCGGAGAAAACCTGTGAGAGCAAGTATGGACTGGAAAGCAAATGCACTTAAAGCCTGGGCCAAGCCGTGACTCGAACCCGAGCCTCATTGGTGCAAAGCGAGGAAAGAATCGCTACACTCACGCACCCACCCGCTCCCCCTTAAAATTAGTAAGCCGGGACAGTAGCCACAATTTTGTCAGACCTCGTAACAGTATGGAATTCCATATCTGCCGTCGTGCGTCGCGCGTCGCCCGTCGCGCGTCGCCCGTGTTTTTTTTGGTCATGATTGCGCAGTGGTATTTTTAACTTTTACCCTTTTCGGCACATTTTTACAGTATGTAAATTAGAATAACACTGTGGATAAGTTGGCCGGAACAATTTTTGCTGAAAATGTTTTTCCCCAAAAAACACTTGGTTGAATTCTCAGAGAGGCGATATTTTCTTGTCAAGGGGCAGGGGTAGTCTAGCATTATTGGAATTAATTATATGACTAGTATATGCTTTGCAGGTGGAATTTGTACTTGCCTTATTCGGAAAAGATCTTTAGAAGTGAATGGAATCATCACATTGTCATTTGTTAAACAACGGCTTTTGCATGTCCTATGCAACCCATTTGATGGGCGACGAACGACGCACGACGGGCGACGCACGACGGAAAATGGCATGTTTGGAACTGGTAAATGGCAGAATTGGGACACAACAAAAAGCAAAATGCGACGGACGACGGGAGATATGGAATTCCATATAACAGTCACAGTATGGAAACTTTGGACACGCCCACTACAGTAGAACTCATGTCCGGAAGGCAATGTGGGGCGTGGCCAGGCCGAGAGGGAGAATATATGGAGAGTCGGCGAATTAGGGCAGTCGAAGGGTGGATACTGGATTGAATGGCGTGATCATCGGTCAGAGATGGGGGGGGGGGGTCCGGAGATCCCGGTTGATTGTTACACGCCTGATGCGTGCCTCCGATGACGAAGTTTCAGACATCAGAGGGCTCGATGGGTCTGCAGGTAGGGCGATGACATTGGCACAGGCATTAATGAACAGAAGACCTATGGACGGAATAAAACACACATGGTAGGCTGATCGTATCGCGTTTTATTCACCAGGATAGCTCCATAAAAAGGTGAAGCGGCGCCCGGAGAGCAGATTTCTCTATTTCCCATCTTGCTGGCCCCTAGCACGGGAGTCCCGGGTGCTAGCCGGCGGATTGATGCGTAGTGTAGCGATAGGCCTATTAGCGAAATAATGTTCAAGCCGCGGTCAGGGTTTAGTATGCATGACCTAGACTCACAATCACCAGGGGCCACACGAGCAAATGACATAAGGCGGCCCTGTAGAGTGATCATGTAGTTCCTGCACGCCTGGATGCCCCAAAAACTAGACAGATCACGGCAATGGAAATAGAACCCGGTTAAGTTGAAGAATTATTATTATTTTTACTTTTGAATGAATTTAGTAAGCGCAAATTCAATTTAAAAAAATACATGTGTAAACGGGCGCCGTGGAGATTGACTCAATGCAGCTGGCTAAGGTGGACAGCGTCTCCGAGAGAGTCGACCGCCGTCATCGAACCCGATGAAGAAATATCTTGCCTAGGTGTAGAGCGGGATTTCTTGCATTTACGCTTTTATGCGCGGTGGTCCGGTCATAGAACCCAAAAGAAGAGCCTAAGAGCCCGGAACATCAGCAGCGTCTGGAATGGAGGTCGTGATAGGTCGAAGCGCGCTGAGCCGCCGGAGAGCTGAGACGGAAACCCCCCAGTCAGATAGCCCTAGCCGGTAGCCAGAAGCCGTAGTGATGAGTGGCGTTCGAGAACTACGGCGATGATGCAGTTCTGTAGCCCGAAAAGTGGTCGGTAAAGAGCCCACATAAGTAGGTGGCTTCTCTGAATTGGCCGCCCTCGAAAACAACGGGCTGTTGGCCCAAGGCGTTCTAACTTCCAAGTCACGCCTGAGCGAACAGCTGAGAAGTTCATCTGACAGCCTTAGTCCATAGCGTGTGGCGGTCGTTGTAGCTTGCCCGGTCTCTGGGAGGCTGGGGCCGTCCTGGTGTGTAGACTGGTGAGCCATACAATGAATATACGTCTTCCACGGTAGGCACTGGTAGTAAGGAGACTTCCAGAGGGATGCAGAGCACGGGAACTGGGGGTGAATATCAAATGCCCAGACCCGGCTAACGGGGGAATAAGTTTGCTCGTCCCAACTGCAATGCCAACGGATAGAGCACCACGATCCGGGACATGATCCGGGTCCCGCTGGGGGAACGGATCTGGCTGGACAACAGAGACCACTTCAGCCTCCGGGAACATCCCTTGTGAGCTTGCTGTGGCTTGAAGTCCAACTTGCGGGCGAGAGAGGTGAAGGTCTCCGAGACGGACTGGAGGGTTGTCATCCACGGGGGTGGATAAGGATCAGAGCGGCGTTTCTTCTTAGCCTTGGACGAGGAAGAAGAAGCCGACAAAATGCCTTGGCCTTGCGCTCCTTAGCCTTCACCGGTACGGGGGAGCCGGAGGCCGGGACGGCTGGAGGAAGGACTGGGCGGGAGTCCCTGAGTGGTCGGCCATCTCCTACAAGGAGCGCCCCAGGTCAGGATCGGTGGCCTCATGACCGGAGTCCATCGGCAGGCTAGAGCTGCGGATGGGGTGTGGCGGACGGAAGCCCCGGTGGCGTAGCTCAGTCCAGAAGGGGCATCATAGTCTGAAGCAATGGGAGGCTGAGCGACATGCTGAATCGCCGACTCGCCCGTGGCAGAAGCGGCGGAGCGTGGCAAACCCGCTGTGCAACCCGTTGCCCGCTTGGAGGGAACTGACTGGCCCGACTTCCGAGCGGGTGCCGTCCGGCGAGCAGGAGCCAGTGAGGGACCCAGGGCAGACGGCGGACCGTCGCCCTGCGAGTCCCGCTGGGCCATCGGTCAGTAGGTTCGTCCGGGGTTACGGTAGGGAGCAATGCCTGGAACTTGCGGCATGGAGAGAGAAACAGCTCATTACTCCCTGACAATCATGATCAAGGGTACGTGTAAAATTGTTGCGGCATAACACGCTCAACCCGATCTATAGGCGTGTGAAATGGGCGCCGAAGACCAAGGGTAGTGCAGCAGCCTAGCACGCTCGGCCCGGTGGGTAGGTGAATGGAGTAGTCATCAGTGATCAAGGGCGTTTTTACGGTACCGCTCACTCAGCCCGATCAACTCCAGTAGTGGTCATCAGCAATCAGGGTATTGTTGCGGTATAGCACGCTCAACCCCGGCCTATGCACTGCACTGGGTCTCTACTCGTGCAGGCGCTAATCAGATAACCCAAAATCGCACCACAAAGGAGCGGGGTAGCCCACCAAGCCCCGCTCCGCGGCCAGACCCATATAGCGTTGAGCCATTATTAATCGAACGCACGCACCACACAGAGAACAAAGGGCTGCCCAGCCCTGTTCAACGGCCATACCTAACACAACGCATCACGGTAGGTCACACCCAAACCTTAGCCCAGGTGGACTCCCTGACCGTACTACGTATCGAGGGAGTCCAGGATATTAAAGGGTGCAAAATCGGGCGAGAAATTTTGTCCTTATCTCCACGGCTTGTGGGTTCAGAAATTCGACACATCACCACCAAAGACAAAAACGGGAAAATAAAGTCGGACGTACAGTGTGCGCGTGCAACTATTCGGCGTGCGAGATTTTGAGCTGCGTACATGTAAATTGGAAATTTGGCACGAGTGAGAATCAACTAAAAAAAGACAAGGAAAACTGGGTTCAAAGACAAATCGCAACCTAAGTTTTTATTTCGATTCCCAAGGATATAAGAAAATGGATTAACAGAGACGCAGACTAAATTTTAGGAACCTTCAGATCATTCACCAAACTGGAGATTGCTAAATGAAATTGACGAGCGGAAAAATGCGAAAAGGAAATGGATCACTCGGACAAAACCCCCCCAAAAACAACGAAAAAGCAAACAAATAAAAAACCAAAAAGGACCAAAAACCGAAAAAAAAAACAAAAAAAAACCAACAACCAAAAAAAAAGCCAAGAAAAGAAACCCAACACAGCACCAAAAGAGGATCACTTTAGTGCGCAGTCTGACTAGAATCCAATATAGCGGGACAGACAAACTTTCTGGGCTAGTACGTTATACGGAGAGAAAGTCCACTGATGGATGCCCGTTTGCTGAACGAAGAATTTCGCACACAGGCGGTGGGTAAACTGATAAGACTCTCTTCGTTTCAGCCAGTGGCTCTGCAAATGCCCTTGGGGCTCAGCTCCCAAAGTACCTGGCAATGTTTATATTTTAGGGGAAACTACATGTACTTACAACTAAGAACCTACCACTGTACAACCTAAATGGGAGAAATCTTTGCCTGCAACATACACTCACCTCGAAACTGCATGTTCCTTGACTAGAACCAGCGAAACTGAAGCCTAACCGAATCCACTGGTTTCGAAAACGCTCACACAAAGCACGTAACGTACAGCGTGGTTCTCAGCCACGAGTAACATTAATCTCCATGCTGAGTACACACAACATCGGGCCGGAGGCGAAGCTGTGGTGGGCGTTGGTGACGGTTGGCCTAATTATCAGCACGAAAACCGAGTCTACTACGGCCAGTACGGGAAAGTTAAATTCATGATTTGTACAAATCTTGGCTTTTTTTGAGCATGTATTATGTGTTAACAAGTGGACTTAAAATAGACAAAAGGTGTCCACAAATGTCGGAAAATAAGCATGTGCATTCTTGAGGACACAGTTCAGCATGCTACCTCGTGCACGCCACCTTTGCGGCTGCCATTTTTGAGGGATTGAAGTCTCAAACCCATTCTTAATTTCTAAAAAGGGGGCATTTTTGCCTGACTGGGTAAGTCACTTATTGCCATAATGATCATTTTCAATAGTAGCAACTGTCAGAAACAGAACAGGTCCAGGAAACTCACACTTAAAGGGGATAATTTATTGAAATAATTGTTCTGTTTATGTACCGATATGCGGCCTAGGCCTCATCATATTCTATATCAGTGGTAAAAGTAATGGGATCCATTACAGGGAATTTGGTGCATACTTAACCATGTTTTATCCGTATTTTTGTAAAGTATCAGGATATAGTGTACTACACTTTTCCACTCAAATTGGGAGCCTCTGTTTGAGTCATTCTCTTCAGATAAGTATATGTGTATGATTTACCACACTGAAGCCTTGGGTTGTGTGCTCTCTCCGATCCCTTACTTATTTAATCTCATTAGCACACTGACTCCAACCCAGTTGGTCACTTCAAGTTATTTAAAAGTGTTTATAAGGTCAAAGTTAATAGTGTTTACTGTTTATTTTATTACCAGCATAAGTGATGCAGACAACTTTATAAACCGTACACCATCAACAATTGCTGTTCCTGCCAATTGTAACTGCTGTTCACTAGATGTTGGTGCTGAGTCTAGCCTGTGTTATTAGACCTGGAGCTTGCATACACCTTGAAGTGAATGCTGTCCAGTGTGCTGTTTCTGTAATTGTTTTTATCTTTACGGCCAGCAGTAAGATACGCCCTCTGTCTACACCAACAGAAGTAATTGATCGCAAGTGCCTAACAGGACTTGTTATAGAGTCAGTCTGTACCAAATAATGCCCAACCTTGCGCCGGTAGTTCTACAAATTTTGGTCCTTCGAGCCGGATTATTTGGATGACCTGACTGTCTCAGTCTTTTGCTGTTGGTATCAGTTGATTTAGCAGTCCTGTCTGTACCTTACCGTACGGACTCACTGCAGTCATGGACAGTGACTCTGCTGTTGTCACCACCTTGCAGCAGCCCCACAATCTGTCCCAACTCCAGACCTCTGTCAGCAGCTCACAGGATATCTCCCGCCAGGCTGCCCTTCCTCACTTTGCACGACCTATGGATTCTAGGAGGCCACCTTCATTATTCAGGAGCTCGAGGTCTGTCACGTCTCGTTCCCCATCAGAACTGGCATGGTGGTTGGCGGAGCAGCAGTCACGTCAGTGGCTTCTGGAGCTTGCAAGGGCAGCGGAAAATGAGCGAGCGCGGATTCAACGAGAAGCCATTGAGCGAGAAGCACGCCAGCGAATAGCCAACCTTGAGGATCAGGAGCATGTGAGGTAGATACATTTTGAGCTGAAGAAGGCGAAAAGCCAGGTGGAATCAGAATTGCTCCTGCAAGAACTTCAGGAGATGCAAGATATAGATCTTCGGCAGAGAGATGCTGAACTCCTTGAGAGTGAGCAGAAAAGCCGAACACTGGACTAGGTCAACGGCAGTTCAATTTCTGTTCCTAACCATTCTAGCCCCATTGTTTTCACTGCAAGTGAACCTGTAACAGTAAATATGAGTTTCCATGGAGCAGTTCAATCACATTGGGGTTCTGTTGCTACTGTGGGGGGTAAAGTCACGTGTTCCGCTGAGACAAATCCCTCAAGGGCTATGCCTAGATTGCTTTCAGCCTGCTATACCTTTGCTATGGTGTTCCATATGTTATGGTGTTCCATATGTGCCATCCGGCGTCGCATTTTTCGACAGGCGTCGCTTTTTTCAGCCGGTGTCGCATTTTTCAGCCGGCGTCGCATTTTTCAATTAACCAGCGTCGCATTTTTTGACGGGCGTCGCATTTTTCGATGAAAAATTTTAACTTTGACCTCCACACAGCCCATTTGAAGCCAGTTATTGGACGGAGAGAACCCCCATCTTTGTGTTGGTCATTGTTTAATCGGAATCTCAGAAATTCTTTACAGACTTCTAGGGGGCATGTGTTAGGTAACAATAGTCTGGAGTGTGTATACGGATTAGACAGGTAACGGGGGTACCCCTCCGTCCCATAGCCTGTAGCCTCCGACCTGAGTAGAAATGTATACGTTGCCACAACCACAACATGCTTTCAACAATGACGGCAATGACACTATCCTACAACGAGATCGATTGGTCCGTCATTACTCTGAATTAGGCTACAGCTACGACGAGGTTCCTTCAATTTTGGTCCTTCAACATCGTATAACCATCAGGTATTGGCCTACTTTATTTGTATATGCTGTCATGGATGACGTCAGTGTTGGCCTATAGCTGTAGTATTTGTGTACATTTACATGTACTAGACTTTGAACGGTCAGTATCGCTATCCTCCGGCCCATGCGTGGAAATAACACTTGTGCATTGTTTTACAGAGATGGATATGTTTTTATTCCTTGTGCTGTCAGCCTGAGAACGCTGCACCGAATTCTCCGCAAATTGAATCTTAGGAGAAGAAGTCCTGACGACTTGACACTGACAGTGACACTTCTCAAACCCAAATCCACATGCAGTCCTCAAGACCTTGGGAAGTCATTTCGTTGAGTGATAAACAGAAGCCCCCGCTCCAAATAAAGAGAGATGAATGATCTCAAACCCATGACCAGACGGCCTCCACCAGGGGGAATGCCTGAACCACGGACCATTGCCTGAACAACTTCCAATGTGTGAAACACCTTTCTACTACTGTAATGAAAAAAAATAAAATCAGTCTTGGCTTCCTCTGGACAGATTTTAATGGTTCAAAAAGTGTTTTCGGAAAACTTTTCGTGATTTTGTATTGCTGACAACTTCTTTCAACCAAGAAAAAGTAAAATTTCTCTAACTTAAAGTTATGGTGCGTGACATTTCTTCGCCAAGAGTAGTTACATTTTAAATTATAGACCGTACTGCGATAAACGCTCCCTCGGGAAGCATGTCTGCAAGATGGCAAATACCATACAAACCAGAGTGAACAATAGGCCTACTATACTGGGTTTGATTTTTGTGGCAACTTACTATTTCATCTGTACGGGGACATTTTCACACATAAAGCTTGCAGAAGTGAGAAACCAAATTGAGCGAGGTGAACTTTCACGAGTAATCGCGTTCATTAAAGGGCTGTTGATTTATTTCCATACAGTTAATCGACGCATACATGCTAATTTATCGGTTCCATAATCATTAAAAATATGAACGCACACTTTTAGCATCAACGTCAACAACGTCAGGTCCGGCAGGACCAAGGTTGACCATTGATGATTAATGGCTTATTCACTTTGAAAGGCGACGCAAGTCGAAAAATGCGACGCCCTTCAAAAAAATGCGACACCCGTCGAAAAATGCGACGCCCATCGAAAAATGCGACGCCCGTCGAAAAATGCGACGCCTGTTGAAAAATGCGACGCCCGTCGAAAAATGCGACGCCTGTTGAAAAATGCGACGCACGTTGAAAAATGCGACGCCCGTCGAAAAATGCGACTGGCACATATGGAACACCATACTTTGCTTGCCAGCCAACGTCCGTGTCAGAGCTGCGCACATCAAAACCCGCATTTCTGTTCAGTGATGAAGGGGCAGCGAACTTTAATGTTACACCAGTGCCCATGGCACTTAATCCATTGTCACTGCCTTTCACTCCTTCTGTCTTAATTACCTCATTTTCTCCACAGCCTATGCCTGTAGCAGATGGAAGAACGCAGAGTGCCCAGCCTTTGATGGTCTCGTCACCTGCTGATCAATCTCAGATAACAGGAGGTGTGAAAGTCCTCGGAGACAAGGCCAAGCCAACAGGTATCAATCTGCCAAGGTCACATGAACACTCACAGCAGGAGCAGTCTGGTTACAAACCAGCTAATCCCAACCTGAATGATTCAAGTGATGCTGGCACCTCATCTGATGATGATTCCCATTGTACTTGCAAGATAAACAAGAGTAGCAGCAACGTGTCTTTTCCCCAAGCCCCTGGAGGTGTTCCTGCACCACCTATATATGGGTATGGCATGCTTAGGGACAGCTTTAATACCCAAACTTCACTATCCCTAAGTTTGACGAGGAGCACAATATTAAACAATATGTAACATTCAGATCACTATGGGACGGCATAATGAATAATACCGAGTGTGGCATGGGTTGCCAGCAGCTACCAAGTTTGCTTATTTGAGAAGTCACCTAGGTGGGCGTCCGTTGGCCATGGCAGATAGAAATCTTGTTTTGGGGAATGATGCCTACTGAAGCAATTTGATAAAGTTTTTGGGGAACCTGGAAGAGTTGTACAGGGCTTGCTGAATCAACCGGAAACACATTCTCAACTCTCATACAATGACTGGGCAGGACTGCGAGATTTCTCTGATGAGGTAGCCACAATGATTGAGACTTCCAAGAAATTGCGCTTTTGAGGTGGAACTGAGGCACCACAAGTATGCCGTTGAACTGGCCAAGAAACTTCCAGAGCGACTTCATACAGATTTCTGTTCTAAGATGTGGAAACAGGACCGTGGCCTCACATATACCGTGGAGCATCTCAGCAAATGGTTGGAGAAGAAGAGTGGTCCCGTTGGGTTAATTCTTCTAGAAAGGTCAAGGGTCAAGTCAAACAAGGGTTCAGGCCAGAAACAGTACCATGACAGTAAGCGGCACCCAAGGGGCCTGCAACTCGTACTTCACCACCAGCGAAGACATATGTAGCAAAGACTCCTTCACCGAAACCTGAGGGAGCTAATGCATTGAGTGCCAAGCTTGCTGCACAAAAATCGGTAGAAGTTGGAGAAGCTGATACGGGTCAGCAAACTGGGCGGCCAAGAGGGCAACTTGTCTGTTCTGCCAGGTCAGTGAGCGAGGTCATTATCCGGACACGTGTGACAAATTCCTGAATGGTTTCGCCGATCCTGCCAATAATGCTTTTGTGAGAAATCTGCATGAATCAGCAAAACGCATTACTGGGCGTAAAACAGTCAAAAAAGATGTTGTCACGGCTGATATTATAAGAGCATTGTGTGACGAGTTTAAAGATAACGGGGATCTTGCGGTAATTAGAAACATATGTATGATTACTACAGCATTCGCAGGCTTTCTAAGATATGATGAGCTGAGCTCCATACGTTGTACAGATATTCATATCAATCAGAATTTTTCCAAAATTCAGATTAGTAAAAGTAAAACTGATCAATATCGTAGTGGAATTGAGGTCGTCATAGCTAAAGGTACCACATCGGCATGTTCATACAACATGTTAAATAAATACATGTTGGCAGCAAGTGTAGATACAAAAACATCAGGTTACTTGTTCAAACCGATTCAGATCTAAAGGTATCTGTAAATTAATTTACAAGGACAAGAAGCAGAGCTACACAAGAGCAAGACAGTGCATTTTGAATATGTTGGTTTCAGTAGCGCCTGGTTTGAATTTAGGCTTACATTCGCTAAGATGGGGGGGGGGAAACGACGGAAGCAGCTATTAACCAAATCAGTGAGCTTTGTCTAAAGCATCATGGACGCTGGAAGAGTGATTTAAGCAAAGACGGATACATTGCAGACTCACTGAAGAAGCGGCTGCAAGTGACCCGAGTATTGGGTTTATAAATTATGTAGTTCAAGTTTCATTTCAATGGAGGTACGGGAAGAGTGGAGGGTTTACGTGTAGTAAAAAGTTATAACTTGAATTTTTGAAAAAGGTTTGATTTCGTCATCCCTTACTTTGGTATTTTCGATAGCTATTGTTGTACTACGCTATCGACAAATTGAATAGAGAGATTTTACTGTGCATATCAGCATCGATACCGAGGCTCTCTGTGTTGAACTTTGTCGCGCGCACCCGCGGAGTCGACACAGTATATGCAGTATCCGGTTCGTAAGTGTGATGCCACTTTAGTTTAAACCACGCCCACTGCACATGCAGATACACAACCATCGCAGGTACGTTAGTTCGCGGTAAATTGCCGTTGTTTTTTGTTTGATTTGACGTGTGGAGTCATCCTGAAAGACTCTTCCACAAAAATTTGCAGCCTGAAAAATCTCAATTTAACATAATTTATGTATTTTGTGTCTTGACTCCTTACTTTCAATCGTCTGATCGTATTTAGATTTGAAGCTGACACATACAGCCTCGTTTTCAAACGCTGAAGTGCGCAGATCGACGCTAAAAGCGTCGTATTGGGAACGTCGAAATTTTAACTCTATCTAGACGTCAGACGATGACCACACACTGACGTCAACTTAATGTGTAATTTTTTACTCTATTCAGACGTCAGATGATGACACACACTGATGTCCATTTAAGGTCAGAATTTTAATCAACACTTGAGTCAGGGCGCTGTCTCGGCTGCCTGGTTTGTTCTGAATTTGCTCTGTGTTTATGTCTTTTTAATACGTTTAAATCTTTTTAATCGTTTTACATCAGTCTACATTTTGTACTGATAACAATTGCCCTTGGGTGTGGGGTATTGGGTGTGTTTTTTGATGCTACCTTGTTATCAGTAATTCGTGATTGTTAGCTTTTAAATATTTGGGTGTTGAGTTGTTTTGTTATGAATCTAACATGGCGACCAGAGGAGTAGGCCTGTGTGTGACTGTCTTGTGGGTACTTCTGCTACTGCTGGTGAGTACATGTTGTGGTACATGAAACCATGAGTTTGAATGGGATGGGGGCTGGGGGATTCACCAGATGCTCAGTATTCAGCAGGTTGATCACACCCCTGAAGAAGAGGTTGATACATCTGAGCAGGATGACCCTGTTGTTGTCACCATATGGGGAAAGGGCCCTAGAGATGGGATACCCCAACTGGTGTCAGTCCCCTGCAGAGCATAGATGGCACTGACAGTATTGATGAAACCTCCATTGATTCCCCTCTGAGAGCTGATGCTGACCCCTTCATTCCCCATTCATCGCCCGGCAGCCCTCAGGGATTCACTCCGTTGTCCCACGAGGTTGGTGATGTTCCATAAGAGATATTTGCAGCTCACCCTCCTTCATGTGGGACTGAGCACGAAATAAGGACAGACAGTGATACTGAGGTTTGTTCCGACACTGGAGGTCATCACGATGATAGTCCATCAATTGTGGAATTTGCTCCTGAAGTGGTATTTGAGGAACACAGAGACAGTGTTGATGATGAAACTGTGAGGTAGGACCACCTTCGATGGGAGGTTCCGAGCCTTGTCCAGTTGTGGCTGGAGGAGGTAATGATGAGGTTTGTGTCCACAGTGCTGGAGATATCTATGTGCCAGAACCGAGTGATGCATTAAATGTTGGTGCTGAGGTGGTGGTAGTTCAGATACCAGGGAGGGCAATGAGCCACAGATTCAAACCATACCTGTTGGTCCTAGTAGGCCGACTGAGTTGGGTTCTCAAGTAGCACATGAAGCTGGTGGAAGGAGTTAGGGTGTTGTGACACGTCCCTCCAGGGACCAAAGACCTCCTAAGCATTTCACGTACGAGGTGTTTGGCCAACCAGCATGCCGTAAGCTGAATGTTAATGCATTAGAACAATGGCTACCGGACTTCTGTAAACCATTATTCCTGCCCACAGAGAGAAGCTGCATCGGGGCGATCCAGTAGGTTTAGGAGGGGGGGAGATGTAGCCCAATGCAAAATGGTATAGCACCCTCTTGTGATGAGCGGGACAGCACGCCTTTCGCTGTCTCGCTTGCTTGATGCCATGTTCTTCATGTGATTTTATCTTGTTACGTCAAATTTTTGCCAATCTAAAGCTAATTTATTCTTGTTCCGGTTAAGCCTGTGGCTCTCAGGTAAGCTTAAAAGCATACCCAGTACTTATTAGGGTGACATAAACCGTGATACGTATCGTATTTGGGAATAGAAAATAATCATAGAATAACCGTGCATTTCAGTGAGGTTATAGTCATGTGTGCAGTTGGTGACCTCTTACATGTATTTCATGTACCAGTTGCATTTATGAACCTTTCATGTAACATTTCATAAATCAGTAGTATTGTTGATTGTTTCATACTTACTCTAAACAGAAGTGAGGGTAACTAAATGCTTCATTTGTATGACATAACAGGGGGATTTAGGTTTTCCGTGTTAAGATTTCTCCATAATTTTGTGATTAAAATTGGGTCATGTTATGTATTACCTGACATGAAGTTTTGTGCCAGGTCCCTATGACTTACACGTGTATGGGGGTATCAGGGCTACATCAATGATGTGCAGACACGGCTAATAAGTGCGTATTCATACAATATTATGCCTGTTCACAGAAATACATTTGATTCAGCAGAATGTTATAGTGCTGAATAGTTGGAGGGTTCGTTTATTCATTGTACTCTCCACCTTCTCTGTTTCCACCCTCTCAGATTGTGATTGCAAGGGTTGTTGACCCACATTGTTTGCGAAGAACAATATTATGGTGAAGTGTGGAATTCCCACAAGACATCACATCAGGACTGGTGGCAGTCAAGTTGAACTGTAGCTGATATGAGTGGGAGGCCACTCCAGATAGGCCATTGACCTCTGCCCTTAGACCTGAACTGTTGTCTGCAGGAACCACAGGCCAGGCTGTGCAGTTCAATCAGTATGGACCGGATCTACAGTGCGGTACCTGATTTCAGACGAGGAACCACCAGGCAAATTGCACGGATCCTCGAAGTGGGACTTGCTGTACCACCTGAATCGACGAGGGACTGTGTTATGAGAACTGAACTGTGGATTCCCAAGCCTCCCTAGTGTTTGGACACTGACTGTTATCAGAGTCAGAGCTGTAGCTCAACCGGTTGAAGAGTTTTCTTCTGCGCGCATTTTTTTATTTGAGATCTCAAAGAAATACTGGCCATATCCTTTAATTGTCAAGGCTGTTATTGTTATAGTTCACTAAAGATTAAAACATTTTCTAGTGGTAATTTAAACTAGGTGAATCTAGTTGGTGATTTCATGTTATAGTGTAACCACTGAACACACAAGGGTCCAACGGCTTACAATAACACATGTAAAAGTAACTTCGCAGGAACTAGCTTGTTATACTCCTTGCCCCTTGGGAACATGGCATCAAGAGTTTGGAAGCCAAACAATTTTTCAACTGTTTTTTTTTATTCAGAGGTACATGTTATATTTTCATCCCAACAATGTAGAGTATTACGATATTTATTTCATTTTATAATTGAAGCACGAACCACATCATAGAATTTAAAATATGAATGTAATACTTTTGAACTAAAATCCCTTCAAAACATTTTTCCATTCATACAAAGAGTCTGAAAGAGATAAATACACATCCATGTGGAATGGCTTATTGCCTGATGCATTTTGACACACTTTTTCTCTTGCCCTCTATAGTTTTATGCGTCTATGCATGTTGTCTTCCCCCGATCACAAGGATCCCTTGTGCATGACAGTGGTTGCAAATCTTGGAGGGTTGGGCAACACCAACACAATGATTATTTCATATCGTTTCCTTGAACACCATTTTTGATAAATGGTAATTGTTACGTATTGAGTACAACAAACATTAACCAATAATCTAATGACAATAAAAAAAATGTATGAACACCACGAGGAAAATACATGTAAACTAAACACCTATAAAGCAACTACTAAAAGCAACTAAAATTGGAAAGATCTCCAAGTAAATAAATATTTATTTCTAACAACAAAAACTAAGAAATTCCAGAAAAATTTATTATTATTATAAAACTTTATAAAGGATTCGTTCCCAGCAGGTTGGAATATTGATGTACTTTGGATTCCTCATAATATAGACTTAAATTTGAATCCAAACACAATTTCCATGCGATTTTGGGACAATCCAAGGGTATGTGTTATTTTCTCCATTCTTTTTCTGAAAATGTGTACAATTTTCAGTTCACTTTGATACAACACTGAGCAAATGTGCCATTACTTGAATCCAATATATGAAACTTCACATTATGCTGTGTGTTGAAGTGGAAGATAACCCCACCCGTTGCCTACTACTTACAAGCACTCACTGCTTGCCTGCTTAGTGATCCAAAATACAGTTAGGAAAATTAGGAAAGGGAATGGTACGTGTACCATACCACACTACCCTTGATTTGATTGGTTGCTTTATTTCTGCAAACAACTACAACCGATGGGTTACTCATACCATGGAGCTATTAAACACACGGAGTTAGAAAAAGTGCCCACACATCGTAATCTGATTAACCGCTCTCGTCAGCTCCATAGACAAATTGCAGTTACATGTACCAGCCATAGTGTTGATGACCCTAGACATTCCTTGTACACAGTGATCATCACCGTCGGCTTGCTGGTAACCCACAGACTCCCCGTGTTTTGCTCCTGCCTACTGGAGTAAATAACTGGTGGAACAGATATACATGCACAAAGAAGATGCGTAATTCTCTACAATAGCACTTCTTTCTGAATTCTGAATCAGCGGTGATCATTTGGTAAAAATCATACTTTCCAAAGTCAGTTATGAAGTTTTGCGGTTCCCACTGTAGAGAACATATACCCAAAACGTGAACTGCAATATTTTAATCATAATTTGAAATCCTAGTGGTTCCTAGGGTTAAAACGTTGAAACATACCGCACGAATGTGTTTGCAAGGTTTCATGCCGAGACAGTTGGGGACAATGACAGAAAGGACAACAAATCGTCCTTGTTTTTTAATTTTCCTCTGGACTAGTTACATTCTTTCACTTTTCTCATGTATTTTTGGAGAATTTGTGATTGTCATTAATTTTATTTATTGTTAAGAGAGACATTTTGGAGATATAAAGACGTAACCAGTCTTTCATTATCATTGGAATTTCAGAACAATCACTAAAATTATCAAAATTTTAAGTCTCCAATGACAGTGGTTTCCGTCTCGATGGCAGCCATGTTGAACATGTGGAAGTTTACGAACAGGCAAGCACGGTACCTGCAATCCTTTGCAAGCGCAACCCCCAGCATTCCTTATAGCCAACACACGGCAAGTAGTTTGATTTGTCCTTGCAGTGCTGGCAGTGGCCATCACTGATCCTTTGATCTCTGTATGTGCTCACTTGTGTTTAATAAGCTCCATGGTCAAACTGTCACAGGTATTTGAATAATGTAAAACGCACAGGGTAAATCAAATCCTAAAACCGCTTCTTGAAGGGTCCATTCCTCACAAGATCTACCTCCTGTGTCCCCTTCCCCCACTCCGTCTTCCACCTGCCCCACCTCGTCGACCACTTCTGCTTCCACCCCCATTTCTCCTGCCATCACCTCTACCCCCTCCTCTCCTATCCCTACCTCCCCCACCCCATCGCCTTGTCCCTCCTCCACCCCCAAAGCGGCTACTTCCACGTGCCCCTCCTGAAGGGATAATGTCAGGCAACTCAGTTGCACAAGTCAGGGAGCAGTCTGGTGAATTTTGCCATTGTTTCTGTGGAAGTGGGAATAGATTTAACAAATCACCATTAAGTTCTCTTTTAGCTGTTGAGATTTTTGGGGGTACAATCTTTAACATAATCTGCTATCGTATTGTGAACCAAAATGTGGGAGGGAACACTTCATGTCTGTGCATGCATTGTACAGAAGAAACATTTACAGAAACACTAGGCTAAAATGGCAAGAAATATGGCTTAGACAAGAGACTACTGTTAACAACATGATACTCTTAAAGGAAAAATTTTATTAAGAATTGCCGCCTTTTTCACCAGGTAAACACTTCTGAACAAGATGCAATATTCAAGCCTTAGAAGCACATAGACCCTTCAAAGCTAAGATGATTTGATGTACATTTCAACCACATACCAGCAGTCTGTTCTCCAAGTTTTGTGGGATGTCCAGTGCTGCTGACATCATGTCCTTACAGACACGCACCTCTCGGATAGCTGACTTGATGTCTTTGGACAGCTGAAACCCTAAAGCCTGTATAGCATCCTGGGTAGAGTACATCTTGTAATTGGTCTTCAGGAGGTAGGTTATTTGGCCCTGGAAATGCAAATGTATCATTGCACTTCAGTGTACAAACTCAAGCAACTTTATTTTAGATGTACAAGTATATTGTACATTTCAAGAAACTTCTACATGGGTCATTCCATGAAGTTGGGGAACACCTGCTTAGTAGCCTGCGGTCTGAAGACTTTGGAGCAAATCACATGTCTACTCAAATAATTAGCCAGTTAAATTTACATCATACAAAGAACACATAAAGAGGTATATTGTTGAATCATTTTGTTCATATCTGTGGCAACATTTTTTGCATACTTCATTATGGTATTATTATTTAAACATAGAAAATGGAAAAGGTGGTCAAAAATTGTATAGTCTTTATGGTAATACGTTTAGTTCCACATATCCCTCAAGAATTAATGGTACAGTGATTCCGCACTGTAAGGAACCTTGCTAGCGTACACGTGGTGCGTGCAGGCTGGCAGGCCATGGTTTCCCTGTTAGTGCCCTATGCTGGAACAGGATTTGGCAACATTCCAGCTGGGAAATTGTAAATAAAGGTGCCAAATTTTTGCACTGTTTTCCAGAAATATAATATAATCAGGGATAAACATGGTAAAAGTCGACACAAATATTGCCATCCATGCAGCCGTATATGGCCACAAAGACTGCATTTCGTCCTCACACGACCATGCCGACCAAATACGGGAAAATGTTCAGCCCGACCGCATGGTACCTGGTCTGGAAAATTCTCCCAAAATGAGTTCATGTACCTACCCTGACATTCATTCTTGTGGTAGATTCCCTTCTTTATTGTTTAATTTTTGTTGGGATACTTGCCAAATTTTAGAACATAACAAATGAATCTTCGTAACATATTGTAACTCGGAGAAATTTTCACTGCGCACTGAAACTCTTGTGTGGTTTCTGTGTTACATTCACAATCTGCTGCATGTGGCATAATACCCGAGTATTTCGTTGTGCACCTAAGTTATTGCAAAAGAATTACTAGTTATGAGAAACAGAGTCAATAATGTGTCAAAAGTTGTGGGGAAAACGACACATAAGTGAATTTGAAATTTAAGCTCTTCTGTCACACTTTGTATCCAACTTCATGGAATGACCTCCATAGAGAAATAAATAATGCTCAGGACATCTCCATGCAAACTAAAACTTGGCAGGGAACCAATAATGAGCAACATGCATCTCATGCCTTTGTAAATGGCAAAGTGACAGCGCTAGGTGGAACTTTTGGGCTGAATACATTTGTAAGCTCAGCAGTTGTGTGTTAGTTTGGTTAACAGCTGTTGAAATTCTTGAGCACCCACACACCTGTTGGGCAGTGATCAAGGATCGTGTCTTGAGCTCTGTGGCTCCTGACATGTATGCTAGAGCTGTGGCTAAGGCTTCCTCGGCTGAGGTCTCTTCTAGAAGTTCCCTTGCTGCCAGTCTGAAGTAATCTGCTATAGTTGCTGGGACTGCCCCAAGTGATCTTCATAAAAAATAATCAAACGAACATTACAATGTGCCGCCTGAAATACATATAATATAAAGATATCTGATCATCAACCATCAACCCATTCAAACCGCTTTTTTCACCTCAATATTTTGAACATAAGGCTTCATGAAGTGGTTCATGAACACAGCCATTTGTCAGAATTGACAAATAGATTTGAAAGTGGATCTGAAAATGTTAAATAGCCACTGAGAGAAGAAACACGCCAAAGAGTCATCAACCACTGAATCACTGCTACCGGTATTCTATGGTAAAGCGGCAACTGCACAGTATGATCTCTCAACACTTCCTCTACGAAAGCCGTGAAAACATTCAAAATTTTCGGGTACTGGTTGACATTTTACAGCATACACCCAAAATATGAGCACTTCTAGTTGTGCTTTGAATGTCTACAATAATGGATAACTGCTAAGTAAACAGTTAGCATTGATTCAGCAGATGTCTGCCTAATCTGTTCATACCCCCCTCCAGTGTGAACTGGTTAATAAGCTATTAAAATAAAGATGGTCCTGAGCTTACTTTGCAGCCTCTGCAGAACTAGCTTTGATAATGTCCTCAGGCTGTGGAGGGGCTGTCTTGGTAAACCTCATGCCCTGTTAATTAAGACAAACCTCATTGTTCAATGGTTACTCTCACGATAGTTGGTTTCCTCTTATCCATTACATCATATCCGAGGTGCTTGTGAGGGTATATCTGTCCCAAAAAATCTCCTCAAAGGTAATGCAGCTGATTGAGTGGGTAGCTTTCTTTCAAGGGTTCACTGCATTCTGCCATGATCAATGTAAGCAATTTGCTTTCAAAAGTAAACATATAGCCAGGGCAACCGAGCAAAGTAATTTCACGATGAGGAATTGACAAACAATATATAACCTGCCTCAGCTGACTGGAATGAGGTGGCCGGTGTCAATAAGGAGCAAACATTGCTGGGACAGTGCATTAAAAATAAAGTTGAAATCCAATCAGTAACTAAGCCTACTGGAACATATGCACAGTTAATTGAGGGAGCTCTTTCATTGGTAGAAAAACAACATTCAGCCTGTTATTTAAATTAATGGTGAGAACACAATGAAAGTGTCTCCTGAGTGGTGTTTATGCATATTTTCTCTCCAAAGAAATCACATAGAATACAGGTAGGTGACTAGTAACACATTTTGAGTTCACACAATTGGTAATGAATTGGTGAACTGGACTCACTGCCTGGTTTTCCACACGTCTGATGTCATGTTCTTCCTGTGGCTTATAGAAACACACACAGATACCTGAGCGTCCTGCCCGGCCTGTGCGCCCTGAACGATGGATGTAAGAATCAACATCCTGGAAACAAAAATTACTGTTCAATGGCTACATTAACATCTCAACACTGAACATGCAAGTGGCCTAGATTTTCTTGCAAGTGTTTTTATAAACCTCTGTGTTATAATTACTGTCAGTTCTCTGTACTGCTAATCTAAGACTGGTGCATGATACTGTTAAGAATATTCTTGCTATTTGTGTTCATGCAAATGATGTCATCTTGGGCAAAAACCCTGTGTTACAGGAATACTTAGGGAACGTTTCATAATTACAGAAGGTGGTATTTACTGCGGTACCGCTGTATTTTTGCGGTACCAGCATTAAGCCCTTTCGGGTAACTAGTGCGGTGCCGCTAAAAAAACCGCCGTACCGCAGTAAATACTGCCTTCAACAATTATGAAACGCTCCCTTACATGTAACTACATTATCTTGATAATATGATGCCAATGAAAGAAATTGAGGCCAATTTCTTGAATGTTTTACCCTTGGCGGTGAGCACTGAATGACTAGATCCACCTCAGGGATGTCAAGGCCTCGAGCTGCAACATCTGTTGTAACAAGACACTGAAACTTGCCCTCACGGAATCCCTGAAAAGGACAAGTGTATACATCTAGATAAAGCTCAGTGGGTGGAACACTGGACAAGTAGTTGTGAGTCTTTAGCTCAAATCTTTTTTGCTCAACAATCTGAGAGGTTGCACAATGGAGCTGAACAGCTCAGCTGACAGAGCAGCAGATTGGTGGACCATAAGTTTCAGTTTTGAATCCAGTTCAAACATCAGTATGGGGCAGTGCTTCTATACACTGAAGCAAGACCCAAAGACCAGAGGTTCAGACACTGGTTTTTCACTAGCAATCTGGATGGACATTAAAGCGGTCCCAGATATCTCCTGTTCAAACACATATCATGGAAGAAATCGCAATGTTCACTAAAGTGTTCCATTACAAAAACTACATCAAATCCTTTGACAATCATATGAGAACTGAAACGACAAACGGCCACACTTCTTGTCAGGAATTAGACATACCTTCAATGTAATTTCTCGCTGCTGCTGTTGGATGTCACCATGCAGAACCTGAGCGTCAATCTTCATGGCAGGGTTCATTGACAGCTCATTGGCTTCCACTTTGGTCTCACAAAAGATCATGCTACGTCCATTCAGCCCACTGTAGACACGAATCACATCATTGATCAAGCTGGGGCGGTCACTGTAGTTGCAACGGATAGCCAAATGCTGAAAAAGGGAAAAATTAATCTACAATATATTTCAATCAATAATAAGGTTGTTTCTTAATTTGGGCCACGGCTAAATCTACTGCCAGCATCTGTCTACCGGTACTTAATTTACAACTGGCAAATGCAATGGAATTGGCAGTAGACACAAGGTTGGCAAAATGCCTTACCATGTTGGTGTATAAAGACTAGGAATACTTGTGCAACTGACATTAGAAACTCCAGCAATTCCAATTAAAACTAACAAAATAACTAAATTGTTCAACATAGTCCAGAAAACCAAACCCAATGATACAACTAACAAGGTCTGCCTGTCCAGCACATTTCTTTAAAAAAGTGTGTTCCTGGATCCTCCCTCCCCAAAAAACCCTGTCACAGTTTGACAAAGTACAGAAAGTCTTTGACAATTAAAAATCCTCTCTGATATTATGAAATTCAATGGCAGGTTTGGGGAAGATTCTTCAGTCCTGAGGAACATTTGCAGCACAGCCGCAATTACTTCATTCAGGACTGCGTGCCCCTTAAGAGCTTCATGACAAAGAAGTGTCATTGGTTCCCGAGGATGATTTTGGAGGATTCGAGATAGCCCGATGCAAAAATACATGTACTTTGCAGTTACAGCTAATAGCAAGTTTTGACAGATCTTACCTTGACATTCTTGGCAGTCTTCACTGATTGTGTCCCTACCAGGTCATGCTTCCTCAGTTCTTGCTTCATGTACTTTCTAGCAGTGTTGTGCACCCAGGACGGAACAGTGGCTGAGAATAGCAAGGTCTGGGGGTTGGTAGGGTGTTCCTCCTCACTGGCTGAAGAGGCCCTGTCAATAGGATCTTCGGGACAAGGGGAACATTTATTCATGAATATAGAAGCACTGGAGCAAACAAGGGTCAATTTTAACACACTGCTGCAGACCATTTTGGTCTTGTCTTAGTTTGAGCATAAATGCTCATTGTGAATAACCCACCTCTGACACTGTATACAGCTGATAGAATCTCTTCTACTGATTCGGCAAAGCCCATGTCTAGCATGCGGTCCACCTCATCAAGCACCACATGCTTTAGCCGTGTCAGGTCCAGTGTTCGCTTGCGCACATAGTCCAGGACACGTCCGGGTGTGCCCACCAGCACATCAATGCCCTTGCGAAGGGCTGACTCTTGGGGCCAGTAGGCCACACCCCCATAAATGCAGCAGGTGGTCAGGGAGGGGCTGATGGCCTCAAACTCCTCACACACCTTCCAAGAGGAAATGAAAAGAAATTTTGACTAGAGCAAAAAGGAACTTGGACAGATCTGAATAACGGCTCGACTTAAATGTTCTAGGTTTTTTATTAATTTAATTCAATTTCCCATATTACTTAAGGTATACATGTATGTTCAGACAAGGTGCCACATAGTGGTTAATTCGAAAAGATTAAGTTACCCGTGATTGAACGCTCTAATCCATCTACGGTGGAGAAAGTTACGTCACTAAGTTGGCGCAATTTGGACACCCAACAATTGATGCAGACGCATAGAAGTCCAAGGGGTTTGGGTTTAGACAAATCCTTACAGGGGTAACACTTCTTCAGACTATTTTAAAAACAACTTTACTTGCAGACTTGACTCATTAGCTTTGCGCCAAAAGTTGTTGCTCAATTTTCTCTGTGTTTTATAGTTCCATGCTGTATCAATGTACCATATTTTGACTTTGACACTGAAGTTTACCATATGATATGCATGGTCTGCAAAGACGTGCCATTTTGAGTAAGCATGTGCTCAAGTACTAGAGGCTGTATTCGATAGGCAACCTCTCTGCCGGTTATGTGCGTTGAGTCGATGCATGGAGGAAGGAAAGGGCTCACAGCTGTGCACAGGGTAATCACTTGCACTGTTCGTTCAGCCATTTCAGTGCTACACTTTGCCTGCATATTGCATGTACATGTACAGATGTATTCTGATGCTTCATTTTTTCCTGCCAGCGCGCTTTTCGTAATTTTGGAACTTTCACAAGGTCTGGAGGTGCATGGGCATTGCATTACCGCTGGGCGATTATATCGATTAATCATGATTAGTTCCTCCTACTCGTTTCACTACTCGTGGATTTGCAACTGATCAATTAATCGCGCCAGTATGATTACATGTAGTAACTGTAGAATTATTAGTACCGGTTAAGTTAGACACACTACCTCACTGTACATGATCATGATCTAGGGCACACTTGCTTTATTTCGGCAGTCTCCACTGACAAGCTTGTGGTCGACTGGGCCGACGGCTAGGCCTGTGCCGGGTACCCGCCCGTCGATTTCAAGACCCGGTTCCATTTTTCCGGGCCGGGTACCCGTAAAAAAGTAAATAAATTAGGAACAAACATTCATGCACAAAATGTCTGTGAAATTTCTTACTGAAGGACAGACTTCATGGAAAACCATCAATTTTGTTACCCACTCCGCCCATTGTACCGCAAGTCGTTTTCCTACATGTAGTTCCAGAATTTCCTGGTTCACAAGAGCGAAAAAACCACTAAAATTCACGGGCGATAGGTCACTCGCTACTTGTGATTTTAAATATTTCTTTAAATTGAATAGTCGTATAAACCTTTGCATCTAATGTCTGCTTAATCAAAATGACTTTTTCAGAGTTTCCGTTTTTGTTAATTTACCGAAAACTGCAAGCTTTTCCCCCACTCTCGGATCGCGCGGCGTTACCACGCAAAGTCGTTGCGAACTCAACTACACGGGCGCAGTAGAAATGTATGTGAAGTAATGGGTTCGTCAACTGTGCCACGCGGGGAGGGTAACGTTGATAGCTCACAGTACAGTTGAAAAGTCGAGTCAAACCTTACGCAATTTCTACCTTTTTAATTCATTGGAATTCTTATTTTTCATCTAATTTTCTCAAAATTAAAAGATTCTCTATTAGAAAAGCAACTTTTTACAATGGCTTTGGCTGAAAATGGATTTTTCGTATGGTTACTTTTTAGTTGTGAAGACGTTTTTGTCTCGATCCTAAACTGATCCAGAACTAGGAAAGGTGTCACCATCACTTTCGTTGATCGATCCTGTGAGTCCAAATATAAAAGCTTAGATTTTGAAAAAAAAAAATTGAAGTATATCCAAAACACAAAGTTGACTTCTGACCATATTTCACTCGAATTTGAGGATTTTTTAGCTGCAGTCTTACTGAAAAATTTTCGCGATCCGGAACTAGGAAAAATGACTGTACCAAACCTATATGGACAAGAGACCGAAGGAGTTTTGTCTTATGAGGGGGGAGCGCTGTTGATGTACACTTGCATGACTGTATTTGTAACTATCAAACCCTGTCGGCCTAAATGACTTTTGTGCGGAGTAAGTAGTGCTTACTGTTTGAATTAAGAATATTTTTGTCAAATAAAACAATATGAATGAAAATTACTTTATGTCTGGATTGACGACAAAGCGAGAGCGGACTGTGTAATATTCCAGCGGTACTGGGACTCCACACGGCGTGCGGTAAGTAGTAGTGATCACGCACAAATTGTGCTGTTGATCGGCCTCTTTTTATAATCAAAGCACTAAATGTGCGCTACAAACCCAAAGAGTCAGAAAACCAGTTTAGTTAAGTTTTATACCAAGAAATATTCCGTTTCAAAATTATTTTTAAATTAAAGCAACTTGAATTTCCTCAGTTATTCAGCGGAACTGTGGATGAGGAATTGACCCAAAAAGCAGGAATGATGTTTTCTGTATGTACTAAAGCATTTCAAATCCAAGTATTTTTTCATTTGAAAAAAAGGAAATGTTGACAGGTGCAAGTCATAATACAGTAGAGTCGGCCAATCAAATGTCACTTATCAAAGTACTTATACATTAAAATCTCGACAACTGAACCTCAGGGGAATGGAGTTATCCTGAAAAAGTATTTATAAAACTAAACTACTTCATCGTGGTACGTACCTTCGAGTAGCAAAACTTTTGTATCGCTTAGTCATTTAACAACGTGAAGCTCTGCTATTTTTTTCACTTGGGCTTCCTTATGTGTGGTCACATGACCTTTCTTTTTACGGTCACATGGCTGCTGCAGTGTCAGCGATTGGACTGCACGAAGAGGACTACAATTGGGCCCGCGTTGCAATCAGGTTAATTTCAGCGTCTTGAAAGCCAGGATTACACAGTTGCAGCTACGTTGGTTTATGCAACGTGCTGGTCCTCATCAGAAAAGAAATGAACTTGCGATGACTCCTAACCCTATATGGACTTCAGATATACTTTCAATGCCGTTGGAAGCATTTTGGTGGCAGTTTTTTGAATCAGAAACTTCAAAATAAGTGGATGTAATGGTGTGGGCATTGTTCGAGTTACAGTGGTATTTTTGTTCATAAACTTTAAGCCTTTTAACCTGTGACGTACATAGCACTGATCTGGTCCGCACGTGACACGACCAGCACTCACCATTTGTGCATGCCACATGCGTTCCGAGTGTACGTGGTCATGTAGCATCCATGACATTTCCTTTGAGCGTTTGCAGGTGCGTATATCATGTAGGTGGTTTGCAGCTCTGTTCTCTTTTCTGACGTTCCCCGTGAAGATTTGTTTTTCTGTTTCATACACCCACAAAAAATATGCAAACTGAAGGTAACAATTTCGTTTGATAAAAAGATGGGAGAGATTAACTCCGACGTTTAGAACAATGTTCAGCTTGCTTCCTATGTACCAAAAAGAACCGTGTTTCGGGCACATGATCCACCGGGTCGCGCGCAATGCCATTTGTTATTAGGCGATCTCTTTTCCGGGTACCCGATGTTAATAAAAAACGGGTATCCGGTTCTAAATATACCTGCAAATGCACACCCCTACCGATGGCAGTTCAGTTTAACCAACTTTAGCCTTTCCTACTATTAACCTTAGTCCCAAAATGTAGCAAGAGTTGCCAACTGCAAGTATCCAAGGCTTCTGTGTCATGTTGAAAGGAAGTAAACTACCCGTAGTTCATGGGTTCATAAATTCATTCCAAACAATCTGGATGTTTCAAATTACGCACAGATCTATTTTTTGAGGCTAGTTATTTTGTGTCTTGGAGTTTTGAACTTTGTGACTGAAACAAGTAAATGTAGAACAGCCTTGCTGGCCCATCACAAAAAATTTGGAAGTTCCTCTGTTTCATAATTTTTTTCCATACTTAGTGAAGGGTTTGTAGAATAATTAGCTTGGTGGGTCTGATGAGTAATGCCTGAACCGTCATACTTCATGTTCAATGAATTAAGCAATTTTTCTTTGTGTGAAATTCTAATTTTCAGTATTGTTGACCTTATTTTGTGTAATTTAGAATTATTGCTCCATTCTATCCACTGTAATGGGATTGAACTCAAAACACTTGTGAAAAAACACATTTTACACAAATGAGAACTTCCCAAGGTAATGGTCGAATGTGATCACTTTTTGCACTGGCAGACCTCAAAAGTTCAGACAGAATGCCCTTTAATACAGATGGGCACCGAAACCCAACCACGATGACTGCAAGTATGACAACATGCAGTCATCAAACGATTGAACATTTCAAAGAGATTTCCATTTTTCTTTCCTGTGTATGTGTCTTTCTGCTTTCATATCTTCATTCCGATATAACTACTCATATTTTCAGTCAAGTGAAGTGCTTCTTCTGTCGGACAATCACTGAGCTCACGCTGTGGCGGCTAGCCTATGTAGGCACTCGTGACCATGAGCCGTAACGCCAACGATCATGAATCACTGCGCTTTACAATGTCGGACATTTAAAAAAAATCAGTGTTTGCACTGAACCTTTTACATATTATTTTGGACAGATATCTGGGACCTACAATAATCACTTCCTGCCGGGGACTCCGGAATTGGAGACGTATGGTTTATATGCGTGGCCAGGGTCTCCGAACTCGGACAAAGGAAACAGGGCCCTGTAACAAAAGACCGTACTCCAAACAAAAGACCAGACTGCTGGGCATTACCGACATGTTTCACTCTCAAAAGTGGTGATAATTCAGCCTTGTTTTGAAACCGTATACCAGGGTTTGGGGCATTGAGAGAAAGCGGATTACCATCGGGGACAAAAGCGCTCCACCACCGCAGCGATGAGCCACACAGCACCGCTGCACGCTAATCTGGCCCCTATTGAAAAGAGGTCAGCAGTGCATTGAGCCAGGTTTGTGAACAAAAGAAAGTTACATAACATCACACAATCTGGGCTCTTTTTACAACGCTGCAAGCCTGGCTGAAGTGCTCACGCGTCAATGAAGGTCACCTGTCAACTTAGAGTAGTGCCTAAAGATTACTTTGTGCGGCTATAAACGACCGTTAAATGAAATGATGAATTTTTCAAGGATTTTGAAAACTGAAAAAATGATAGTCATGCCGGCCCAGCATCATCAACATTGAAAAATGCCCCGGCATGAAGTGGTTAAAGGGGATGGGCCATATAGGGTTAAATTGATGTTATATGATAGTTTTCAACCGTCTTCTATACAATAAGTTGGATTAACCCCTTTTTATGTCATTAAATCAGCAAAATTTGACATTTTCTGTGTGCTTTTTTCAGTCTCCACCTGGGTTCTTTGCAGAAAGTTACTGACATCAGTCAACGAGGGCTGCAGACAAATCCTGGCAAAAATGTGACATCATTGGACGGACTCAACTTTCCAGACAAGAATGTATAGTTCCAGCGAGAAAGTTGATTGGTCCACGCAAAAATAACATTCTCTGCTCCAGTGCATAGTCGGGTACGTGTCAAGTCAACTACATTTGGTCTTGTTTCCTATGCCCTTCTCTTAATAGCAAACAGCAAACTTGATGCCTCACGTTGCTTTTATTTTACATCGCATCGTACACATGTAATAATTTTCTACAGTGAATTGTGAATTGTGAATTTCAAAAGAATGCCGATAAACTGTGTCGTCGGTGGCTGTTGTCGCAATCAAAACAATTCCCCGGACAGCAATTTTTGTAGATTCCAAAGTGACTTTTCACACCAGAGTTTGTGGGTTAGATTTGCGGATAACACACAATCAGATATTTATGAGGACTCAAAATACATGTGCATGTTTATGTACCGGTACACATACTGGTCAGTACTGACACTGTACATCCACACATGTACTACGCATACGATGTAAAATGGAACTATATTGCACTGGCGCACGTGGACTATATTCCAGTGCAAATAATGCTGCATGGTCGTCTCGTGACGCGTCTATGCCAACAAAGATACTGATGCCAAGCAAGTGACTTGCAGTGCACGGTGAAAAAATTGTTGGAATGAAACACCAACTTTGACAAAGTACATGTAGGCTAGCCTATAACCAAAGACAAAAACTACTTCTACTATACAGATATCGAACAGATATCGAATGGTAAGACAATAACGTCTTTTCAGAGAGACAAATTTTTATAACGGTGCAGGAAAGAATCATGACCAGTCAGTGTTTTGTTGTTGATCCTCCGAGTCGCCGCCATGCCCGGGGCCAACAGCCTTGAGTGGCAAAATCTCTTCCCGAGTGTATTCTCGTTTGAATTGACGAGGCAATATTTCTTGTGCCTCATCAACTCCTTCAATGTCGCTTTCTTCGTCAAAGGAATAAGACAAACTTGACAAATGATCGCTGCCATAATCAGAAAAAGCATCAAAGCTGGAATTATTGCCATTTTCAAGAGTCTGACATTATTGCACACGGTAACACTACTACATGACCTGCATGTCGACACATCGTTGCGTAACAGTGAACAGTCGCCGGATAAAGGACTCTGTCCTATGACGTCACAATTCTTGGGAATTTCTTCAGACAATTTTCTGTACCCGACAGCTGTTGTTTAGCTTTTGCTCTGAGAGGGGAGTGGTGCCTGCTTGTTTGGCTCTTCAATTTGCACTTCCACTTTTTTATTTTGAACTCCCGCTTTCCCAATCCTACCTAAAACCCTGAGGAATTTCCCCCAAAATGTGTCCCTTGTTGACCAGAATGAATTTAACACCAAAGCCTTCTCAAATTGATCAGATATCATCCAAGAGATTTGTGTGATTACAAAAATGCAGGAAATTTCCAGGGTGAAATAAAGGTAAACATGCTCTTTAAGGCACGTTGAGAAAGATTTGATGGACACCCCACACAGAAATCACATGCAACAAAATTAAAGGCCCGCATTTTCCTTTTCGATATAATAAAATTCTGTGCTCCTGCACTGTAAATATTAATTAACCTTCAACTGTATCCAGCAAAACAATCTGAAGACCACTGAAAAGTCTATCAACTCCATGCACACAAATCTCCGCTAAAAGTGACTGAGAATGAGAGATCTGATGAATGCAATAATGCCAGTGCTGGCAGGTAACTTGACAATGTTGCGAGTCAAGTGTAGCTGCGATGAATTTTTCTTGGATATAATTCTTCTGCAATCTTTTACACTTCTTCAATGTACATGTATATAAACTATTTAGATATCTTTTTTAGGTTAAATATATTGTGAAAAAACTCTTAAAACAATTATCCATACTTTCGTGGACAACTGTGACCGTTGTTGCTGTGATGTCATGTGGGGAAGACAGGGTTCAGTGCATAGGTTTTCTACTCAAATTGTGAACCCAGAATTTACTTACTGAAAATATTTCTGAGAAAGGGTTGATTGCTTTCCTATTGCTGTGTACTTTAACCACTTCCAGCCGGGGGCTCCGGTACCAGAGCCATAGGACTTATATTCGGGGCCGAGGACTCCGAAATTGGAATTTTATTACAAAAAAGAAAAAAGTTGCTGGGCGTTTCTTAAAATGTTTGGGGCTGTCAGTTAAAAAGTTTAGGCCATCATTGGCCGTAAATAAATTGGTCCAAGGCAATAATGGGTTGCTTGGGCCGGTGAATTGTGACTTTATTTTATAGCCGGGGTGACCGAACTTATTTTATAGCCGGGGTGACCGAACTTATAAAAGCCTGGAATAAAAGTACGAGCTGCTGAGAGCTGCCGGGCACTGCCAATCAATCCCTGTATTCTTTCAGCGCAGAGCGCTGCAATGAGCGGAGGTAATCCGTGTATTGTTTGTGCAGAGTGCATTTGTTCGCGCTGCCGGGCGCTCGTAGGGGATTATCGCTGCACTGCACCGAAGACAAAGCGCGGGCTGTGCTGGCTCATTATGCACCTGCGCCCCATGAATGACCTGGCCCGGGCGCTGCTGGCCCTTGCCACGTTGACTGACAGGGCACGGCCCTCGCTGCTTGAGAATAAAAATGCCGTGCAGTGGCTACATGTGTTCATATTGGGTATCGTGTTATTTAGAGCACAGACAACATGGCTGAAGTTATATCCGGAGAGTCCAGTTCTTCCAGTGAAAGCGAGTTTTATCTGAGTTCAGACGAAGGTTCTTCGTCTTTTTCATCACCGCCGTCACCTGCTCAAGTACAGTCAAGTACAGGAATTGACAGTGATGTAACCTTGGCGGTATATGCTAAGCGCAAGAGACAGTCCCGTATACAGACCGCCACGTCGACCAGCAGCAGTGCTGCACCGTTCTGGTGGACAGATGAAGACAGTACACCGCTGAAGTACGGCTTCGCCTGCATCGCAGCTCGACCTGCAGTGAACCCTTTGAACTGTTTTTTGACGACGTTCTCTACAACAAGATAGTGCAAGAGAGCAACCGGTATGCCATGCAGAGGCCCGCTACGACATCTGCACACATGCGATCATGGACTGATCTGAACACTAGAGAACTGAAGGCCTTTCTGGGCCTTTGCATAATGACGGTCATTGCAAAGCACCCCACCCTTCATAGCTTCTGGTCCACCAACCCACTACTGAAGATGAGCCTATTCCCGTCCGTCATGCCCCGAGATCGCTTCCTTGCCATCCTGCAGTCCCTGCACTTCAACGATAACACCGCCATGCCAGATGACTGCACCGACCACCTCTTCAAAGTGCGCCCAGTCGTTGACCATCTTGCTCAGAAGTTTGCCACTGTCTACGTTCCTCAACGGGACATATCTGTCGACGACTCCCTGCTGAAGTTTTACGGGCGTCTCTGCTTCGCTACCTACAACCCCAGAAAGAGGGCCCGCTTCGGCATCAAGATGTACAAGTTGTGCCAGAGCACCGGGAGTGCTGCTGGGTACTGCTACAACTTCAAAATCTACACCGGCCAAAGTAAAGGAGACCTCCCAGCAACTACACAATTGGTGATGGACCTGGTGAACGACCTAACTGGTAAGGGCTACAACCTTGCCCTCGACCGGGCCTTCAGCAGTCCCGATTTGTTTCGACGACTTCACAACCAGAAGTTCAACGTCATCGGCACCGTCGTGGGGAACAGAAAAGGGATGCCGAAAGACCTGCAGTCTGTCAAGCTGAAGAGGGGCGAAACAGCATCCCGGCCGGTCGGCCGACCTGGGTGTCTGCGGTTCTCTCCTGGCCATGGTGTGGCGAGACAAGCGCATCATCCGTATGCTCTCCACCATGCATACGGCAGACATCCGTGGCACCGGCAAGCAAGACAGGACAGGGCAGGAAAAGCAAAAACCGACCTGTGTCATCGAGTGCAACGCCCTAATGGGGGCGTTGACAAGAGCGGCCAACTAGCGGCAAATCACCGAGCAACTCGTAAGTCCCTCAAGTGGTACAGGAAGCTTTTTCTTCTACCTGCTCGACTTGACGCTGGTGAACAGCTATGCCGTGTACCTGGCCGTTGGTCGCCGCCTCTCCTTCCTCGACTACCGCTTGAGTCTTGCCCATGAGCTGCTGTTCAATGGGCCCTTGCCCGAGTACCGCCCTCAGCACGATACTCCACCATTCACCAACTCCCGCTTTGTCGGCCGACACTTCCCCGTGGACTTTGAGAGGACCAGCTATGGTGACTTCCGCTACCGGCGGTGTGTCCTCTGCACTTCCCATGGTCTGCGAAAGAAGACACACTTCGAGTGCGACACGTGCCACCAGCCCCTGTGTGTCACCCCCTACTTCAAGGAGTACCATACTGTCCACTAATTGACACTTTGAATATTTATTTTCATGGACATTTTCATTGACATTATATTTTGTGTTTTTCATGTGTGTTTTGACTTGATGCCCCACTTATCTAGTGTAAAACAATATGTCATTTACTGGTGGTTTTAGGAGTTGTCATAGTTTCAACCTTTAAAAAAAAATGACAAAAAAGACAAAGTTTCTGGAAAGTACTGCTTTGAGGATGTTGTATTTTCTTCTCTTGAAAAAGTGGCACATTTCCTTGTAATCGTTTTACTAGGTGGTCATGTTTTCAGCCTTTGAAAAAAATGACAAAAAAGACAAAGTTTCTGGAAAGTACTGCTTTGAGGATGTTGTATTTTCATCTCTTGAAAAAGTGGCACATTTCCTTGTAATGGTTTTACTAGGTCATGTTTTCAACCTTTGAAAAAAATGACAAAAAAAGACAAAGTTTCTGGAAAGTACTTTTTATTCCTTGCACCGGTGTTTGCTTTTTATTTGATTAGAAAGAGTGGAAATTTATTTTACTACTTTTATGAGTTCAACTATTTCAATGAGAAACGAAAAGAAAACACAAGAGAAATGACAAGAAGAAAATAAGAGAAAAAGAAGTTCTCTCCAAATATTTGTCTGTGTGTGTATTTCTATGTGTACTTTATTTTATTGGTTTCTAAATTTTACTTGAAATTGTTTGGGAAATAAAGTTTAGGAAGGGACATAACTTACTCTATGGGAGGGAAAATGAACAAGTTGGGAGATAAAATATGAGAGTGGTTTGGGGGGGATATAAGTTTGGTAGATGGGAAAATATATAACAGAAAAAAACCCCATAGCTTCAAAAAATAGCGAAAGTTACATGCAGCAGCGCCATGAAAAAGCCACACTTTTAGACCCCTTTTTTAACAGCATGAATTCATTTGTCCGTCATTGCCCGCACTCATTGAACAGTTGACAAAGCCCAGTGCACGTGGGCACAGCTTCCAATTCACTCACCGCATATTACACGCTGAGGTCTTGACCATCAATCGCTCCGCATAGCAACACGGCAGCATAGCAGCGCACTGGGCCAAGGCCCGGAACAAACGAGCCCTTATGCAACACACACTATGGGGGCTCTATACAGAGCGGGCGGCGTGGCCGCGAAACCGAAGGGTCAACGGAAGTTGCTTGTGAGGGCTAGACTCGCCACGGGACAACCATTTTATGGGGTTTGGGCATTCAGAAAAAAAGATATGAATTTTTTAAGATTTTTGAAAAACGAAAATATGAAAAAACCGCCCGGCAGCGCATGCAACGGATAAAAAAAGCCCCCGGCAGCAAGTGGTTAATAGACAAAATTACTCATCAAAAATGTCGAAGAAAAGAAAAATCAGGCCAGCACAACCTTTAAAAATGCAAGAGTTTTTTGTGTACCAATCATAATAACATTGAGATTTTCCCTGGTATGACATCACAGATTTGCTCACAAATACGCACATTCTCATTAGCACAAAAAAATGACAAGACAACAAAACACCCTTTTAAACAGAGAAAGAAAAAAAATGAGGTGAAATGAGACACAAGGATGCAGTTTGAGGTTTGCATTGAAAAACTTCCTTTGCAGACACGTGTACCTTGAAAGTTCAGAAATGTCAATATAAAAGTTCAATGTCAAAGGAAAACCCCCATCATACTTCATCTTAATGTGTAGCGGGAATGCCAACACTGAAAACTCTATCAGTTTCTTTACCTGCTTGGCTAGTTCTCTTGTGGGAGCGAGTGCCATCACGGTAGGTGGACGTCCACTCTTGCGGGGTATGTCCTTCAATTTTTCCACCAAGGGCAGAGCAAAGGATAGTGTCTTGCCCGTACCAGTTCCTGTAATAAAGCAGAGCTTGAATATAATCTGCATCCTAACAAAGTAAGCATTTTCCATTCTTTGTATTCTACATTTTCAAGGGGTATGTAAAGTAACTCCATGTACAGTAACAGTGGATGAATCCTACTTTCTAATTGTGAATAATCTTCAGGGTTGGAGTCAAAGTAAATTGGAAAATTGCAAGAACCACTGTCGTGTCGCAGTGCAGCATTTATTTATGAGTCTAACCTAACAAGCAAAACATCATCTTAATTTCCCTTGTCAACATTACTATATGATGCTAACATCTTGTGTTCCTGAACGCTCACACGGAGAGTGTTGACTTGAGTGGTTTGTTATAGCAAATTGAAAGTTAGCAACTCATGACTACAGTGAGTAATTTTGTGAGCAAAGGTCAAGGACGCTTCACCTCTTTCAAAGCCTAATTTTCAACGTAACTAAGTAAATAACGTAACTAAGTAAATACTTACTTGCTTGCGCTATGACATCGTATCCATCATACACGTCATTAAATGTCTTGGCTTGTATAGGGAATAGGTATATAATCTTACGTGCTGCAAAGAAACAGATCAGACATTTACATTTTGAATATCAAGCAACCACTGGTTATGCACAACAACAAAACCAGAAATTTTTACAATAAAGCAATGTGTATACCCTTGATACCGTTGTATCAGGGAAAAAGAAAACAAAGAGCATGGTTGTCTGCATGCACCATTATGGTACCAATTCAATGGAGTTTTTCAACACAGCCCCCTACTTACCGTAGCAGAAACACTTGATTCACACGAAACAGGTTACCAGCCAAAATGCCAATACACTTAACAATTGCTGCCCACTGTGTAAGGGTCCACGGTGTTTTGTACACCTCGGGGGAGATGGCACTTGAGGTGTAGCCAAGGGTCCCATTTGCCCAGAGGGAGTACAAACCCTATGGACTCCATCACTGCAGGCAACAGTTGTTTTGTTATACCATGATCATAGATACCACTGAAACAGTTTTATCTGTGTTACATACATGTACTATATATATGCCTTTACAAGGATCGCCAAGACTGTCACTGCCTACCTACGACGGCACGACATTGTGATTTTTCAATACCTTGATGACTGGTTGATCGTCGGTCGCTCCCCCAACGAGGCCCGAGCCTGCACCTTTCTCACCCTCGATGTCACGACTCACCGGGGGTTCCTCGTCAACCACGAAAAGTTCGCCTTTGACCCAGCACAGCGGCTGACCTACCTTGGGGCGATCCTCGACCTTCACAGAGGAATCGTGGCCCCGACACCAGAACGCATCTTCAACCTACAACAATGCGTCCTTCAGTATTTGCGATCAGAGGCACCTCCGGCGCTAGCCTTGCTCCGTCTTCTTGGACGAATGGCCAGTTTGGTAGAGTTCACCCCATGGTGTCGACTGCAGATGCGGCCACTTCAACTACATCTCCTGTTTCGGTACCGTCCCAAGAGCGACCCGATATCTACCTCAGTCCCTCTCCCAACAGAGGTTCGCAATCACCTCCGGTGGTGGATCATCAACAAGCACCTGCTGATCGGTCATCCTTTCACTCTCTCCAGACCGAACATCCCAATGGCAACGGACATGTTGCTATTCGGAAGGGGGACCTCCCTCACTCCATTTTACACATCCGGGTTTGGGATGCTTCCTTCCGCAACAAACACATCAACTTGCTGGAACTTCAGGCAGTATTCAATGCCCTTCGCCACTTCCAGCAGCACTTGGCAGGTCTCTCAGTTTGAATCCAGAGCGACAATTCCACAGTGGTGGCGTACATCAACCACCGAGGCGGTACTTGCTCCCCCAAGCTTTGTGTCCTTACATAGCAGATCTTCATGAGGGCAATTGATCATGGAACCTCTCTGCAGGCCGCTCCCGAGGCACTGTCCGTCCGACAGAGTGGACTCTTCATCCGAGCGTGGTCAGGCAGATCTTCGCGGAGATCGAATGTCCCCATGTCGATCTCTTCGCATCGGCCAACAATACTCATCTTTCGACGTTCTGCTCCAGGTTTCCTCACCCATGAGCCTGGAGGACGGACACTCTACAAGTGTACTGGTCTGCATTCTGGCGTATGCCTTTCCCCCGATCTCCCTCATCCCAAGAGACCATCCTAAGAGACAAGAGACCTGCCGAATTCTCCTCATTGCCCCATTCTGGCCTTGCCAGCTGTGGTTCCTGAGACTGTTAAGACTCCTGGTTCGTTGACCACAGATCCTTCTGCCCAGGGAGGACATTCTTTGTCAGCCCAGGTCAGGAATCATCCATCCAGGTCCAGGCGATCTTTACTTGACGTGTTGGACTATGTCCAATGATCATTCAGAGCATCAGGCCTTTCTGCAGACGCTGCGTCCATGGTGGCACGGGCTGATGACCATCCAGACGCAAAATTTACAACAGTCAACTACAACATTTTAATAGATGGTTTAACGGCCACAATGTTTATCCAACCGAAGCTTCTGTAAGCTCTATTGCGGACTTTTTCATGTATTTCTTTCACTCAGGCCTCCAGATTGCCACCATCAGCAACTACTGGTCGGCCCTGGCAGCTGTCTATTCTGGGTTCAGTGACGGGTCAACGATTTCTGATAATGCCACCATCCACCATCTCCTTCGGGGAATGTTTGTCGAGCGTCCTCACGTCAAATGCCTCGTTCTGTCTTGGGACCTTAAGAGCGTCTTGCATGTTCTCCCTGATGCATCTGACCTCCATCTCAGCATCAAACTGGCGTTCCTCCTGGCCGTTGTTACCTCCAGACGCGGCAGTGAACTGCATGCTCTGTCAACTGCTGAAGGTCACATTCGCTGGGAAACGCACAGAGTTTACCTTATCCCAGCCATTGAGTTCCCGACAAAGAACCAGATGCCTACTTTCCTGCCTCCAGACATATTTCTCCCTGATATAACCTCTCTTTTGGGAGATGACTCTGACAAGAAATGGTGTCCAGTTTGTACTCTTTAGTGATACCTCGCCAGGACCAAGCATCGTCGTAAACCTGGTTCCAGACTCTTCCTCACTACCACAAAGCCCTTTCATCCAGCGGCGAAAGACACTATTGCTTGGTGGACAGCCTCGGCCATTATCTTCGCGGACCAAGACTGGCCAACTCAGCATGACGAGAAGACTCGTTCTCTTATCAGAGCCAACAATGTTCGTGCTGCCTCCGCATCCTGGTCGTACTTCAGAGGCATTTCCTTGGCAGATATACTGTATGCCTGGTGGCTTGCGGGAAATCCCCCTCCACCTTCACCGAGTGCTACCTGAAGGATGTTCCGCCGAGCGAGACGGCTCAGCAACCTTGCACTCGGTGATTGGGACAGCATCAAGCGCTGTCCCACACCTAACAATGAACTCTTCTTTGCAGATGAGTTTTTCTCTGGTGAGTGTTCGCTTGGGGGACGCCCGTCTATGTTCTTTAGTAAGTACTCTCCCGTCGCTGACCCTCCTCCAGGGTACGGTGCCACTGTGCATACGTAGGCTGGACAGGGGTATGTGAACGCAGGAGACTCCTCCCCCACATTAGTGTGGGTCGGGTCCCCCAGTGATACTTACCCCTGTCCAGCCGCTCCCACCCATCCTTCCCCACTTTGGCTCTGGGAGTTTCTCCACTTCAAAAAGAAGGACAAACATGTTGGCAAGACCGCAGTGCATTGTGGAGGGTCAAGGGGCAGCATGCATAATCAAGTCTTTTCAGCGAATTATAATAGGCACATGGGAAATTTGCATATGTACATGTAGGAGACCCAACCCACAATAATGTGGGGAGGAATTTTTCAGACTACTCTCATAGAATAATTGCACAGGGTGTAAAGCAGCATATCCATACGTGGAACAGGTTAAACACACTCAGGTGTGTTTAACCACTGGTGTTCATCATGTGCCGTTGTTTTTAGGCAACTATTATACTTATATTTTAAGGTACTTTATGCCTACTTAGCTCACTGAAAAAAAAAATTTCTGGTCCTAGCCTAAGAACCCACTGTCAGTTCTGATTATTTTAGGACATAATTTTTGCAGACCATTGTTGAAGACCATTGTTGTTTTTTTATATGGACATTCAGTGTTTCACGCAATTATATTGTTAAAAAACTGCTACACAAAATTAGGCAATTGCTATACCAAAAAAATGCTGCATCACAGTTTTTACTATGCAAACATTTTAAGGAAATTGAACACTGGTGTTATTCATCATTTTTTGCAGCAAGGCACTCAATTTTAAAGGATACATGCAAGCTTATGGCATATCCCGTGATCAATTCACGACCAGTAAAAATTCCCCATCTTTGATCATGGTATGACAACTCCCATTGGTGATTGTCAGCAAGTGGCTCAAGTCTCTAAAAAACACCTTGGAAAGATGCACCATCACGTTTAATTGTGATGTCACGCTGACAATAAGACCAGTGTCATGGACTCCTTGTTTTGCTTCAATGAGCTACATGTAATACAATGTTCCTAGTTGACCAGAACCACCACCAAAAAACATATGGTAACACACGTAAACCTTCCATGTATTATGTACCTCTGAGAAGCTGTACTGTCTTAGGTGATATCCTGAAGTTTTCAAATGCACCCTCCTTCTCCTCTGGTGACAACTGAGTGGAACAAGCACACAGAATACAAGTTACAGTATAAAGGAATATGCTTTGTTTTGGATAGAAAGTCCGAGTTACAGATGAACAATCAAATGGACTGGGCACTCAGTGATTTACCGGGTGTATGTTGCTCCCCTGTCACACTTGGCATGTATCCAATACTGTAGGTCATTTTCTTATTACAGTACAAGTATGACAATAATATTACTCAGTTACCTTAAGTCATTCAAAAACAAACACTCTGTATGAAAACATTTTGTTTAAAGTAATAAAATAAAACATAATTGATAATGTTGTTTGATAACAGTTTTGGCCCTGTACAAGTATCTGTGCTCATCAGCACATCATATCATACTTGGGAAGCAACTTTTATGAAGGTGGCTGAAGATTCTAATGATGACAAAAGGCTTCTTGGTGTGTTTATTCTTCTTTTCATAGCTTTTAATGAACTGCCCAAATTGTCAATTGTCAATTGTGATTTGTTAGTTTGACCTTAATAAAAGGCTAACCAGGTAAAATGCTACAAAAAGTCCCATTCAGATGGCCACTGTTGTGTAAAACAGTTTACATTTTGATCACATACAGTACATTGGTCAGGCAGGGACATTACATGTACATGTATCTGACACCTGAGGGCACTGTTCAAACACTAATGAGTGCACCACGCAAATAGGCCAGGAATATGACCTGTTGAGCTCATTAATAAAAGTTACACACTCAAATTAATTTCCGGTTGGCCCGGAATCAGGGCTTCCAATTCTGAGCAATGTGGATGCATTTTGGTTTGAAAGTGGCATTATTCATACATGATTTAGTAGTTTTGCAGAGGGATGCATTTTCTAAATGGCTACTTTCCCAGACAGCGGAATTTCCTTCATTTTAGGGATGATCTGCTTTGGATTCATGAGAATTTCTCAAAAAAGTCATTGGTAGACCCACTAAAAATTGAAAGGAACATGAAACAGGCATGCAACTCTTCAATTTGAAAAAAAAGAGGAAAATATTCTTACATACAAAACTGCATGCCCGCAGCACGAAGCCAATTCCACGTGGGGTCCGGGCCTGACTTAAGGCCCCCTGAAAATTTTGAATTTCACATGCTCTGTGGTGCATACTATGCAGTTTTTGGCCCCAGGTGAAGTGAAATTTGAGTGAAAGATATAAAGCTTTTTTGGCACACATGTACTTTACATTAAAAAATACACAAAATGCTTCTTATTTGTGATTCTTTTTGAACTTTTTTTATGAGAAGTACATTCTGTGAAATAAACCTGTGACATAAAATTGATATTCCCGCCTGTCTAATGGTTTTTTTTTTTTTTGGATGTTTTCACCCTTTCCATGTGATTTAATCTGGCTCTCTTGGCAACCTTTGCTGCAACCTCTAGTGCTCTCTTTTTGGACATTGGGGTCTTGGAATGTTGAAGTGGGTGCTGTGCAGTGGCTCTTTGATCTGCAAGATGTCCATGGGATTCTGCTCTTACTTTCCTCATATTGGCAACAAGAGATTTGTTCACTGATTCATGAAGAAAGTCACTCTTCAAAAACTGTGCAAGAGATGGTTTGTGGCTTGCTAAAATGGAGTATTTAATTGTTTACACTGCACTGAATGTTTCCACTTGCAGCCTTGAAGACTTTGCTTGCATGACATTGCTCATCAAACTGAAGGAGCTTTCCACCTGTGGGCCACTAATCCTTCTTTTTGGAAGTCATTTTGAGCTTTGACGCGTGGGTGATCGATAATCACGATGCACGTTGACAACAGCGTTTTTTCAACGTTTGCAGCCGGCTGCAGAAGCGGCATAGTATCCATATAACGACGTATTCATTAACATCAGGAAAAAATGCGGCACCGGACTATTGGCTTGTCGTCGACAGAGGGCGCTTGTACGTACAGTGCTGAGTCTGTGTCCTGCACTTTTTAGTCCATTTTATGCATGCACAAAACAAGGGGCCAGACGAGGTTCTTGTGCTTATTATAGTGTACCGAAAAGTGGAGCTCCGTGCGCGCTATGCTGGCGCGGTCAGAGCCGCAGTGTACATAGAAGCAAGCCCAAAACATGTTTTTCATATTCGTCAATGGACATATGGCAAAACACATTGTCATTCATTTGGAAGGACTCAAGCCATGTATATTTTGGGGTCAAAAACGTGTGCTTATTTGTTGAAAAATGTACATTAAGTGATCTACCGTGAGTGCACCAGCAAAAATCGCACTTAGCAAACCACTGAAAAGTATCCAAAAATAACATCAAAGACATTAGAAAAGAAAATACATATGGGAACAGGAAAGCGAAATATCAGAGAGAGGCTTCTTTTTGATATCATTCTGGGTTTTGAAGCATGAACCTTACATGTTGTCTACATGTACATGTACCAGTAAGCACCGCATGAGTTTGTGTGATCAGTTACATAGGTATTGTGTGTGGTGGCAATCGAGGTACAAAGTTCACACGATTTATTCTCTCAACGGTGACTGTGATGGCAAAAACTAATCCCATTACCGGTAACGTGTAAACTACCATTTTAAGGGAGTACACTGGTTTTGTGTTGTTAGTAGGCCTACATCCTGTTAAGGTTACGTTTCAGTTATTGTAAAAACATCGGATCGGACATCGGCCGATGTTCTGATTAAAACACTGGACATCAGATCGACAGGTAAACCTACATATACATCAGTTGATGAGTGAGAAAGCTATCAAAAGGCATTTTGGTATTACCCACAGTAAAACAGAACTGGCTATTATCACCTTTTTAGTTTGTTATTTTTCTAAACTGGCTGATAAACTTTTTGAGTTGCGCCAAAAAAAAATAACTGTGGGGTCAGTCATTCAGTCAGGAAACTGGAAACAGTAGTATTTTTGTTTTAACCTTGTTTGGTCAGAAGTGATCCCCTTTTGAGATATTGAGAAGACATGTCGCTTCGTAGGTTTAAAACAGTCAAGGAAATTTTCCCAGATTGTTAGTAATCCTCATATGGATGCATGGAAGAATAAAATCAATAAGATGTTAGCAAGCCCTTATGGTATTTTTTTCCACAATTTTTGGTCCAATCCAAATGCGATTACAGTGTTAAAGGGCAGTAGTCCCCTTTGGTGACTGTAGAGCAGCAATTCCTTGTAAATCCTTATAACCCTTAAAAACCTCCTAGTGGATTAAGAAGTGTGGTGAATGTGTTAAGGTAAAAGTTACATGTGGTACAAATAGTCTTCCATTATTTCAAATGTGAACTTAGAGCTACATGTACATTGTACAGTACCTCAGGGGCATTTTGGACTGTGATTGATGTGTCATCCTCTTCTGAATGATCATCCTTGGATTTCTTCAGAGTGACTGAGCTGTTGCCACCTTCATCACTGCCAGCGTCTAGTTTTCGCTTCTTACAGGTAGTTTTCTTTTTCTTTTTCTCTTCCTTCACTTTTTCCTGGATAGGAGAGGCATGTCCATTGACCACAGCTACTGTAGTCTTTTCAGGTGTCGGCTTCTCTTCCTGGAATGTAAAATTTGCACAGTGCCTACTTGAACTACAAATGCTAACAATGTATCATGTAAACAAATATTCCTGAAAGGGAAAACGAGAAAGATAGGGCCTGGGTAGGGTCCAAGTTACTCAGACTAATTGTGATGATAAAATCATGTTGTCATCCACTATTGAGCCACATGAAAAAAATATTGGTTAGCGCCCTTTTTTTAAAAAAGGGGTGGGAGGGCACGTTTTTTGTTTTTTGTTCAGTTCAACATATTGGACATCTTTGATGGATTGGAAAATATTAAATAAAGAGCAGTTTCCTTAATGAAATGATTTTATCTTCTTTACAAAAAGGGTGTCACACTGGCAAGTCATTCATCACAAAAGGAGATAGGGGTTGTACACCCAGGCGAAATTAGGAGGGTTTTCTCAGAGAGGGTTACGTTACTGTAGCTCTGTGAAGTGGAATCAGTATCTGATGGGAATGACAGCCGCTACTGAGTACTGATCCAGCATGCAGCAGAGGTTAAGGCTGCATCTGAATTACCTGCTGTGGTTGCCGCCTCCCTGGCTGCTCTATTTTCCACAGGTTTATGCACACGGCTGCAACCTCAGCACTTGCTAATGGTTTGGTGAATCTCAACCTCATTCCCATGGGCTCGATGTTGCTGTGCCATGGAGTTGACGTTAAGGGGGATTTCTTAGGGGCGGGCAAGGGCGATCACCAACTACTTTTTTCATGTGGCCATACAAAGTACACGTACATGTACCGTACCAGTACATGTAGGTAACATCAGGATAAATTTAGCATGCTGTTGTAATGCCTACCTTTTCTGTGTCCTTAATCGGGTGCATTAGACAGTTTGAGGACTGAATTGGTGGTGAATTTGGAGGATTTTGATTCAGGGTACGAGCTATTTTTAGTGAAATGAATTGACATGATTAATGGAAGCAAAAGTATATGGAAGGTACTTGGACTCTACCGGTACCTATCACATCTAAGTGTTAAAAACAGGTCATTTGCAGAATCCAAGTTATTCGGACTATCCCAAGTCAGGGCCCAGTATCGACAGGGAGGATATACATGTACATGTACACCGTAAAGAGCACTCTTATAGGTCTATTCAGGAGGAGGACCTACAGTACAGCTCAGAATTTTAGCTGACACGCTAACACGATCAGTGAACCCAACACACTGTTCAATACACGCTTTACGGACCTCATTATCTCGGCAGGGCTTGTGACCACAGACCGCAAAGGTGACCGACAACGCGTAGTGAACCACTGCACACGCAGGGCTGTCATTCCAGCTTCGTGTATACGTGTACATGTACATGAACAATGTACACTGCATGGCAGTGCATGCACTGAATAAGTGAAACCACGTATGTGTACGTGTAGCGCCTGGCTGGCAAGATGGCTGTCTTTAAGTATCGAAATATAAATCACTATCACAGCATTTTCTTTTGGTTTTGGATCGCGAAAGTTTTTCAGTCAGATTATATCAGGAAAATGTCCAATTTAAGTGACACTGGCCACTAGTCCACTGTGGTGTTTAGCTACATGTACTACAAAACTTTTTCCCAAATGTACATGTAAGCTTTGAATTTTAAACTCACAGGATCGACTGGAGTGACGACAACACTTTTCTTGCTGGTTCTAATGCTAGATCGGTTTTAAGCAATTCCCAATTGCGCGAGGACTTTTTCACAAATACACAGTAACCACGAAAGAAATCCAGTCCCCAGCCAGAACTATTATAACAAGCTGATTTTACAATAAAGCATTTTTTATGGAAATTTAGTTAATGTATCAGATTTTCAGTAAATTAAAAAAACACCCACTGAATGTAAATTTTAACTTGACTTTTTCATTTGCTGCGATGCCACATGTGCCCAACCGTCGACCATGCCGTGACCATACAGTGACCAAGCAATCACAAAACTACAACCACCCCAGCGCTTTCATCCCAACCACCAATCATACATGTAAATCGAAACAAGTGTATTGCATATTCATTCTGATACAGCGTCAACAAATGCAAAGCTACAGCCCTTACATGTCACACGACATGCATATTTATGAGGTTCACATGGGCACTACTTTGTCCGTTGTGTTTAGCCGGTGCATGCACGTCGCTAGCACAGACCCGACTTCCTTTCATTTCGGTACGATCTTTGCTGTTCAGTTTGGTCCTAATATTGTCACAGCCAGAGCAATTTTTTAGGTAGCTTTTCCAGCTTAACCCTAACAGTACCGGGCGTTGTTGGGCTTAGAGTACTCAGTACTACAAAATACTACGTAACACTTTGAGCCTGAAGGACCTAGCACTACAAATTACTATTTCTGGCTAAGTTTATTCCGTTGTTACTTGCACAAAGAACAATGTAATCATGCATTCATAGTACCACAGCACTGTATGGTACCGGTACATTGTCTTCTCTATTGTATTTTATGGCTTCAGAGAATAATAATGTCATGTCCTCTTACAAACCACAGGGCTGAGTACTACATTTTACTACTAAGTAGTCCTTTGTAGCATTCGGGACTGTTAGGGTTAAAGGTGGAAAACTGATGGGAAAAATCCCCACCTTACATCGAATTTATATTCACGCAATTTTGAACACACTGAGCTCGAGTGTGTATGCTAAGATTGCTGGAATGGGGGCCGTCTTGACTAAAATTTGGCTAGCAGACCAGCGAGGCCAAACCCACTTATATTTTGTGGATTTCTTACAAAATAGTTTTCTCTAATTTAGGAAATGTTTTGTCATAAAAACTGCTAGTTACATGTATAATCATCTCGGTTGGAAAATTGATATCACGCTCGAATATTTTGGGTGCCTGATTCAGAAGTTTTGGGAGCAATTCAGACATAAACCAAACGTGTTGCTTGCATGGCACTTTCATCGATCCTGAATGGACAAACAAAATGCTTTTTCTTCGAAAATGATTTTGTGATGCTTGCTATAAACAAGGTAAACTACGGACAACATTTCCATGGAATTTGAAAATAACCTGAGCTGCAGTCAAACTGAATACTTTTCCTTGTGGGAAACTAGGAAAATGACTGCTTCGGTCAACAAAGGCCTGGCTGTTCTGGGGTTTTCATGTAGCGTGTGCATGTTTATACTTGACAGATCAGATTTAACTGTGATGAACTCCTTTCGTGTCTGTTTGACTCGATATACGCTGAAACGCTAAGCGTGTTTGCATGTCGGCTAAAATTCTGAACTGTACTGTACACTAAATTTGCACAAGAATCAAAATTGCACTGAACAGTTAAGCAGTATGATATCCAAAACAAAAGCACTGCCCATGCTGACAAGGCAGACAGGAATGAATGATTTACACACCGCTGTATATACATGTACCCCCAACGCCCACTCCGCTCCTACGATCCCCACAGAAAGTGAGCCTTTTTCGCCATGGGCTATGCATGACGTTTAACACGGCACAAACAGGGATTCCATTCTAGTTGTGTACCCATAGAAATGCTGCTTCATTTCTCCCAAGAGTTTTATGTGAAATAGCTTACCTTTGTTTTTGAGTACCAAGAAAGAAGAGGGCCCAAACCGTGCCGTTTTCCAAATAAAGGTGCAAATATTTCCTAATCAGTGTCTGAGAGTCATGCGGTTCACATGTGTACACTTTATGAAGACAAGCCGCAACCAAATGACTGACTCCGGCTGCGATTGATACAGAAGACATGGAAATTGGCTGCAGCCACTTTCTGTATGAGTGTGTGTAATTCTTAACTGCGCTGGTTGAAATGGCAGTTTGGCTGCAGCGCGCTGGGGGTTACACTGACCAATCACAGGGCTCCCCATTACTTATGCCCAAATTGAAGAAGACAAGCAACAGCCGCTGGGTACCAGTGCAGGTGAGTGCACCGTCGCTTATGCAGTGTTAACACTTCCTGTTGAGTAGCTTTGTGCACTCAAAGCACATAAATTAACACTTTTAATTCTGTTAAGGCAGCGATCTCTGTGCTGGCGCAGGACATGCAACAGAAAGTCAATGCTCTTGGAATAACTGCACAGAGAGAGTTGGACTGAAGATCAGCCAAGAGAAGACAAAGGTCCTGCGAATTAACAATAGACAAGAGGCTCCCATCAAGATCAGCGGAGAGCCCATAGGAGATGTTAGTGAGTTCGTCTACCTCGGCAGTAAGATCAGTCAATCCAGAGGTACAGACAAGGACTTCAAAACAAGGCTCAAGATCGCATCATCAAAAGGCTAAATAATTTTTAAATGATTAAAATATTTCTGTGCAAAGTAAATTTATGAAAGTTGAAATCTTTGACACATTATTGAATAAAAACATAAATTTTCTTTGAAAAAAATAAAGATTATATTAAAACTGGATTCTTTAAAGAAATCTACATGTACGTTCTTTTATTTGGTGAATGAGGGTGCATTCTCCATTGTTTTTATCACAGCTAAATTTTTTTCAGCTAGGAAAATTCTCCGATGAATATCATGATTTTGGAGACATTCCGACCTCAAATTGCACATGACGCAATAAACAGTGTGTTGAAGAGTTAAAGAACTCCATGGTTTGGAGCAAATGCTGGTTGTTTCATGAAAATATGAGACTTTGGGCTGATTTGTTTTCATTGGAGATAAAAAAGGTCAAGGTCACGCCACTGCTACCATGCCCAGCCAAGTGTCTTGAATGCCTGGAAGCTGACACCCAAGGGAAGAAAGCCGACACTGGCCCCAGTCACAAAAACTCCTGTGTGGCCACAGTGTGTGGTGGGCTGCCATTGAGTCGAGCATGGGCCTCCATCAAATGTCCCTAAGGGTGCAGACCACTAATTCAAGTGAGAATTTCTGACCAGCTCATTAGCATTAAAAGTGCCCCCACAGTATCTTTTGAAAAAAGAGATTGTTTGGCCCCCAAAATGGTGAGATTGTGTAAATCGTCGCCAGGATCAACTCCCTGGGTCTTTGAGCTTTCATATGAGGGCAGAAGGGCTGAAAACTACGGTTGAAAAATGGTCCTAAGTGCCCGAGAAAGTTGAGGGTTGCCACTTGAAAAATGGCTGCAATCAGACTTCGGAAAAATCACTTTTTGGGGGTGATTTTGTTTTGTGGGAATAATTAAAAATGTAATTGGTTAACCCACAAAAAATTGAAAAGAAATTGAAAGATAAGTGACCAGACAAGAATTTCATTTGTGTTTCAGAAATCTCAGGGATGTTGGCGTGCATGCTATTGGGCCCTGAACGGTGCTGATTTTACACTGTTTTCAATGGGGCTTGAATTAGTGGACTGGACCCTATATTTCAAAATGGCGGCGTCCATGCAGTAGTGGCGGCTGGGTTTAAAATTTATCCCTCTTGTTTACGTTGGTCCTGGCAGTGGTGGAGAGACCACAACAAGCCATGAATAACAGTTTTATGGGTTATGAGACATCAGAAATACTGGATTGTCGGACACAATAAATATCCAGGTAATCACATGAGAATTATATATGTACATGTGGAACATGTCACTTTGTAATTGTTTGTTTGTCGGATTCAAGAAATTCTTTGATTAGGATGGACTGAATGAAACCTAGAAAAGCTGGATTTCAACCCTAACAGAGCGTAACCCTAGCGGATGCCAACCCTAATGAAGGCTAACCCTAACAGAGGCCAACTGTGGGGGGGGGTCCGGTTCAATTTTAGATGGTCAAGCACAGCCTGGGCACCGACTGGCCAAGCCCTGGATATGCACAGGTGACTCAAATTTATCGAGACACTCTGCATGGTGATTTGTTCTACTCTTGTGTTGTAAGTGCCCTATTTTGGGCTCAGGTTTTCAACTCTTGGGCTGGAGCCTGTCAACTGGAGTAATATCTAGGGTGAGCTTTCATGTCAAAGCATGGCCAAAGTTTTACGTCTTTCGTGCACTTGGCCGCTACAGTTGGCAGTGTCTAGCCTGGGTAACCCTCCCCATTATTTGTAGCAACAGGTAGTTGAAGCTGCTCATGTGAAAAGTGTAATTTTCAGCTGCTTACTGCACATTGTATTTGCACTAGTTAGTGTATATAGGCAGTCTGCAGTAGTTTGTGCACATTTGCTATAGGCTGACCTTGAGCATTTTCTCTCCATATACAGCCATTAGACAATTTTTTTTCATTTTTTCTCTGGAATTGAGGTTTTTGATGCATTCTCAACCATTCAGTGTTGTTTGGTGTGAAAAACTGAAAAATGGGTGTATATAAAGGGTGCAGACCACTAATTCAAGTGAGAATTTCTGACCAGCTCATTAGCATTAAAAGTGCCCCCACAGTATCTTTTGAAAAAAGAGATTGTTTGGCCCCCAAAATGGTGAGATTGTGTAAATCGTCGCCAGGATCAACTCCCTGGGTCTTTGAGCTTTCATATGAGGGCAGAAGGGCTGAAAACTACGGTTGAAAAATGGTCCTAAGTGCCCGAGAAAGTTGAGGGTTGCCACTTGAAAAATGGCTGCAATCAGACTTCGGAAAAATCACTTTTTGGGGGGTGAAACTAATCCCTACATCTGGATCCCTCTCAACACCATATAAGCTCCACTCCCAGTTAGAATCCTGCAGTCTCCTGAAGACGGACAGAGTACACTGTTCGAAACGTCGAGTTATTCCCCGGTTCTTCTCAGAACCACACATACTCAAAGAAGAGATAAATACATGGTGTTACCGCAATCTTTACTATAGATCTAGTTTCTTTCACCATGAAAACCTTTAAGTCTTATTCTCATTTGTTTTGAATTGAATTGATTCCGACACATGAAACAATAAGTAAATCTTTAAATAAGGAGAAACGTGCCAACCAGTATTTGTCACATCCTTTTGATTGAGTGTTCTTGTTTTTGTATCTTTTCCAGTTAGACAATAACAGATGCCGAGATGCCTGAGTGAATGATTTGGACCTTCAAGGATGCTTCTGAAAGAATTCAAGCTTTGTGCAAAATGGGATCAAGCACTTTGTGATGAAGGACATTTTTATTAAGCTGAAAAGTTTTATCTAATTTTTTAAAGTTATTACCAATCAATGTTTGACTAGAAAATAGTGAACATTTAGATATCCACATTCCCAACATGTGCTATCAAGTTATTTTGCATGCAGTGGCGTTGCTGAAGTGAGAACATAAAAGTTGAAAAAAATGATGGTGTTTCAAAAAGGAATTTAATAGCAGCATCCACTGAGAACCCCCAAGTCACAATTTCTGTAACAAAACTCAGACAAACATGATAAAGTGTCATTATTTGTCTTTATGCAAATTTTTATGGTTTAAGTCCGCTTTGAGCCTTCTTGACTGCAGTTGAGCAACAAGCCTTAAAAATGACCCTAAACACAAGAAAACTTGACCCATTTTAGAAAGTGCTCTAATTTTTAAAAATGAGATGTGTAAATTCTTTACTGATTCATTATCAATAAATCATCAAAAGACTCAATTTAGCTTCTGCCTAAGCTTCCTCATTATCTTTGGAAATAAAGTCTGCTGGTTTCTAACAATCATCATGAAGTTACAGCAGATCAAAACATTATTTTATAAATTGTTCTTTATTTAATTTCCAAGATGTTTCTTTTTTCATGGGCAACTGCAGCTGCATTTATGCGGAGGCACAGTTAGAGTTTTGAAAAGGACAAAAAAAAACAGGGAAAAAGACAACTGAAATGCTTAATAAAATCAGAATAGGCACTTAGGAATGATACTGAATCTTGAACGGTTAGTTCCAATTAAGTACTTCATGTTTTGAAGCCTCCAAATAAATGAGATATTGGCTTATCACGAAAGGGGTGAAACATACGTGAATGTGCCTATTCTACAATGCACAGGTAAGTCCATATTCAATTGCACGTGAACTTAACAGAGATCGACCAAACTTTCCAAGCAAAAAAACTTAGCTCGTTAGTGACAACAATGAAAAATTACATCAACTGGTAACAAAGTCTGAAAAAAAAATCCAGTTTATGAATACCAACATTGTCGTTCGAAGTTCGTTTTTTTTTTGCGCGGAAACAGTCTACATGTACATGTACATGTGTTTACATAGTGACATCACAATCGTGGACGAATCATAGCTTCTCGCCTGGTCTCAGGTTACAAAAATCCAATTACTTATGCGCATGTTCAAACATACATGTAATTACCACGCACGCCATTAAATACATGTACGATTGTGGTTCAGGACCATGCACTTGAGTTTTTTGGTTGAAAATACACTTTACTTAATAACATTTTATCCAGGACATTATCTTGTGTGCCGAAGTAAATATACATGTAAATGTAATCTTGACATGTGTTTTTAAAATCTTACACAATACAGCAAATATGGTAATTCCGTTCAAAACAACACATGTCCATCAATGCCTAAAGCTCATCAGTTCCTTTCGAATACAACTCGAAAGTTGCCTTTGCGGAATCCTCTAGTGGCATTTTATTCATTTTGCTATGATTAGACCAGGTTATTTGCCGTTCGTAATATTGCTGCCCAGAATGGAGAGCTCACGTGCATTGAGTACACGAAGCCCGCTGCCTGTCTGCAGCTAGGCCCCAAGCTCAATAGGAAGTGTTCACTGTGCGACAGTGCGCTTACATGCACTGGTACCGAATGACTGTTGCTTGTCTTCCTTCAATTTGGGCATAAATAATGAGGAGCCCTGTGATTGGTCAGTGTGACCCCCAACGTGCTGTAGCCAACCGCCATTTCAACCAGCGTGGCTAAGAATTACACACACATGTACGGAAAGTGGCTGCAGCCAATTTCCACGTCTTGTGTAACAATCACAGCCGTAGTCAACCATTTGGTCGCAGCTTGTCTTCATGAAATGTACACATGTGAACCGCATGACTCTCAAACACTGATCAGGAAATATTTGCACTTTTTTTTTAAAACGGCATGGTTTGGGCCCTTTTCTTTCTTGGTACTCAAAACAAAGAATCTGGGTCATTTCGTACCTGTGAAAACTCATACATGTACCCAGGTCAACTCATACCCCAGTCAACTCGTACCCTAGTCAACTCGTACCCTTGCATGCATTCCGTGCGCTACCAATGTCATGCAATATCACAACCGAACATCCAAACTGACCAGTTTCGTTCAGTTCTGTTCAAAAGTTCAATGTTCGACGATTTTTGGTTCGGTTTGGCAATTTGGCTGCAGCACTATTCTAACGTACAGCATATGAGATGACCTTGGTACGAGTTGACTTGGGCTGGAGTTTTGGGGTACAAGTTGACCTGAGTACAAGTTATCCTGGGTACGAGTTGACCTGATTCCAAAATAAACAATGACAAAGGTGTGTAAGCTATTTTACATTAAACTCTTGGAAGGAAATGAAGCAGCATTTCTATGGGTACACAACTAGAATGGAATCCCTGTTTGTGCCCTGTTAAACGTTATGCATAGCCTGTGATGAGAAAGGCTCACTTTCTGTGGGGTTTTGGGGAGCAGAGCGGACCCCACAGTACTGGGGGTACCCCACATGTATACAAGTAAGTGGGGCATAGTGGTCATGGTAGTAGTACTGTACTTATACCAGGCACGAAATGGGACAGAGGGGTACCCCCAACAAGTCCAATCCCATAGATACACACTCCAGCCTATCATTGTTACTTAAAACATCCCCCTAGATGTCTGAAAAGAATTCCTGAGATTACCAGTATAACAATGACCAACACAAAGGCAGAGGGTTCTCTCTGTCCCATTTCTAGCCCATACTATAGTTTGCTTCATATGACTACTCACCTTATGCTTCTTTCTCTTAGTTTTGGTCTTCTTCTTTTCGGCATCGGATCCAACTGCTTGTACAATGAGGTTGTCCATTCTGGGAGCAGCACACGGCATTTACTGTCTGACGATGAAACATATGAACCTAAAGTAAAGCTTAACGCAAAAAAGTTCAACTTTAAAGTTGAACGTTACACATTTTATCTGACAATAGGCCTACATGTACTTTGATGTAGCTGATGATGAACAGGCTCGGTACATACAGCGATAGCTCTGCGAATTATGTCACCACGTGCATGATGCATATGACGAGTGCAGTATACGTACGTGCGCGGTGTTGGTGTGGAAAAGGTCGGCGGAGACAAGACCAAGTACGTTCAAAATCAACGGAAATCGTCTGGCTTCCTACACTTCCAAGATATTTCGCAATTCAGACCCAGCGCCGCCAGCGTTTGCCCTTGTTCATGCAACCGCTTCGCTAGCATGTTCCAGCCTAGTCTGGTTCCCTGCTAGAGATTCCCTGACGACCCTTGATATACCATGATTCGTCGGGTAGTCAGAATCACCGGTTCTGGTATCCAGACTAGTTCTAGCTTAGCCCCCCCCCCCACTGGGGGCCACTATAGGGTGCACCACTACAAATAAATTCCCATAGACAGCAGTGATAAATCCCCATACTTCACAAATATTTTAAAAATACTCACAACTCTCACAGGTGTTCAGGCTGCACAGAAAAATGATGTTCCCCATGTCCTCTTTCATTTTCTTTTCAATTTTCGGGGGGTTGACCAATGAATTTTTGAGAAATTTTCACCAGAAGCAGACCACGCCTAAAATGCAGAAAATGTCCCTGTCCAGAAAAGTAGCCATTTTGAAAAACCCTCCCTCAGCAAAATGGCTCAAATAGTGCCACTTTCAAACCCGATTGCATCCAAATTGCTCAGAACTGGAAGCCCTGAGTCCGGCCCGGAGGTCCAGTCTCATATTTCTTCAATTCCTCAGTTCCGTGGCTCTCAGGACCCTCTAATATAGAATATTTTGACTGTATAACTCTTATTTATGAGCTCGGCGGACATATTTCTGGCCTAATTACCAGGGTGCACCCACCAAGTGGGGCCCGGCCCTGAAGTGCTGGGAAACGGCGAGGTTCTGAGTGTGTGGAGAATTCTTCAAGCCGCCCCCTTCCACAAGAAGGTCTCTTGTTTACACACATATGCACATCTGTTTGGAGAAGACTCTTGCTAACTTGCCAACACTCATTTATGCAGACTCCTTTATCTATCCGATACATTTCTCTTGCATATCTTTTCTCTTTCCTTTGTGCTTTTTTTTTTTTTTACAGAATATGATTACCCAAACCATGGAGGTAGAATCAACAGCCTACGAGTGACGCTGACTATACTGCTATACTACGCAGGGCACTAGTCGGCCATATGTGCCATTAACCCAAACACCCTAGGGTGTATGTAAAATCGTATTAGAATTTGAACATTTGGGAGTGTTAGGGTTAATCTAAACGACAACAACAATGGGGCAGCGCGGACATCCGGGATTCTCGCAAAATGCAGCTACTCAGTACGCCGGTGAAAACAGCGACATTGGCGATGTACGTACGCACGCACAAGCCAGTCCGAGGATCGGCTTATACAATCTTTCCTTGATCGGTACGTACGCGTGCGCTCGTTGCAGTTGTTTTCATTGGTGCGGTGTGGCTGTTACCCGTATTTTTGTGAAACTCCCGGATGTCCGCACTGCCCCACAGACTGCCCACAGCCTGGAGCTAGTTCCAGCCGTAAGAAGTATATATTTTGACAGTTCTAGACCAGCATTTTCCTCCTATACCTACCCGACTAAAAAAGTGAATCCCCAAAATAAAAAGGGAAATCCCTAAAATAAAAAGGGAAATCCCCAAAATAAATCAACTCAACCACCTCCCCTGAGTACCTACCCGACCCCCCTCAACCAACTGAAAAAACTCACACCAACCGCGTCACACATCAACTCACAACCCAACATCTTGTTGCGCATCAATTCCCTTGCTTTACTTGTGGTTGCTCGGATGAATAGATGTATTAATACCAATAAATGATATTTTAATTATAAAGTCTATTAATACCACAAGAATATTAGTGACATGTTATTTTTGCAAAAACATAAGTGAATGTGTGTTAATGTGACAGACGCTTGTGATTCTAACCGTTGTTTAGATTCTATTCATATCGGTTGATGTAATGCGTGTGTAAGTTGCAAATATTGCAATGACTGTGAAAACTGTGAAGACTGTGCAGATTGTTTTAATTGCAAAAAATGCAGTAATTGTTAAAAATCTCGTAATTGTTTTAACTGTAAAACTCGCATCGGATGTGAAAGCAACAAAGATTGTACAAACTGCATCGCGTGCGAAGACTGTAAAAATGTGAAACCTACGATGACTGGGAAAGCAGTAACAGTTGTAAAAGATGCAAAGATTGCATAAAATGTTATGATTGTAGACAATGTCCTGGTTGTGATAATTCTAATAATTGTGAGCGCTGTGAAAACTGCATCAAATGTAAATTATTTCATCATTAATCAAATGTATCGATTGCAAAGCTGCAACGATAGTTTTTGTTGTATCAACTGCCATGATTTATGTGGTGAATCTTATTTAGCATTTGTATATGACGACAATAGCGGCTATGGTTGCTCCAAGAGGATGAGATTTAGCACACCAGACGACCCCCTATCCCAAAACTGACTTGGATCCAGAAGCAAGAAAACTAGGCTTAATAACTGAATATAACGAAGATGTAGAAATAACCGTGGGAACTTATTATGTTTAAACAACTAAGTAATTATTAAAACAATGGACGTTTATTATGCATAAAACCTCCCCCAGAAGCATACAGGAAAATCGAAGAAGACACACGCCCTCACATCGATAAAAGAATAGAAAACAGACGTGTATAATGTCACGATTGTTTTAGAATGTTGTCCCCTTATTCAGACTTTGAAGTGGTAGAACGTAGGTGGGAAATATAACCAGTGTTTTGTTTACAAAAAGCCCAAATCTAAAACGAGCAAAATATTTAAAGAATTAGACATTCAATTGACTACCGAACAAGTGGGTCACGAAGAACACAAATTAAACCGAGTTTTAGCAGGTAAGATTTCCAGAGGCAAATCACTCAGGACGTTGGTGGCATGTATTATCAAGACGTAACGAAAGAAACTATATAGATAAAGTAAAAGACTTGTTTCAAGTCTCGGAGAAACACTTCAACGATGCCGTCAATAAATTGAGAACCGGTTAGATTTTAAAAACCGGTTTATATAAAAAAGGGAACGCATTTTTTTTTATTTTGCCAAAAGTGAGCAGACGTTTGAATTAGAAAATGCCATCAATAATTTAAAAGGCGACAAGGCCGTACAAAAAAAGTAAGCTTTCACCCCGGATACTTCAACATTACAAAATCTACCGAAATCGAATGGCAAACTCAAGTCGAAGGAAGTCCTGCTTTGGGTACACCCGAAGGACGTAGGCGTGAAGAGTGAGAAATACCCGATGCATCATCACCAAGCCCAGCAAATACGAGACCTTGTAGGCAAGATATTGATACAAGTATTAAAGAAATATTTGAACTTACGGTACCATTCTCAGAATTAGAAGCAGATAGTTCAGTTTTGTTTTTTGACGTGATAAGAGATTACCTCCGAGCATATGAGGCAGGAAATCTAAATGAATATAGCGCCTCATGAACCAAAAAACAAATGACCTCAACGAGCAAAAAGCAAACTTGCAAAGATTATATCTAAAAGAAGGATTTATTAGAAATCTAGCAAAAAGCAATAGAACATCTTTTGCTTGTAAATCAAGAAAAAAAGATATCTATCAAGAAGCCCGCCGTATCGCCTTAGAATTCACTCGCGAGGGATTTTTAGGTGACGACAACGAAGAAAGAACGATAACTGAGAACATTAGGGCTGCACAAACTGAACCCAGAGACGCCCTGTTTGTTATTGGTTCTGATTCAAACGCCCCGGTCATGCGACAGTTGCTCAAGAGAGAAACCCCCGGTGATTTTTTGCAAGGTGGAGAACGCGGTAGTGTAATTATTCCTCCGGGGTTTTATAACGTAGATTGGTTTGATTTTATTTTAAACGCTATTCCGGGTGTGAGTTTTAAAGTTCATGAGAAGTCAAACTTGGTGTTTGTCAAATATGTACCCTACGCTAGAATTACTAGACAGATCATCAAAAGCCACTGAAACGTTAGCCGTAGCAACTAAAGTCTACCGCCTTCAAAAGATCGAAGACATCCGCGGACAAATCTTACGAGAACGCGATGCCAGAGAAACTTCTTACAAAAAGATCAAACGGCTATCAACCGCATTAAATTATGTGGAATACGGAGTCGAAGCAATAGGAGTTACATCTGCCGCCAATGGTGAATTTGGTGCTTACGCGTTGTTAAAACACACAAGTCGGAGGTTGACTCACAAACCAAAATCACGATCAAATTAAAACACCATTGACGAATACGTCTCACATTATATTTGATCGAAGACGGTGACGTGTCTCAAGAAGAATTTGTTTTGATTTTGTCCGAAATTGGAAAATTTAACGGGATGAAGGAAAAGATTCGCGCAAACACAACGACTAAATTACAAGAAAACAAAATGAAAAGCAAAGCAGAATTTGACTGCCAAGTGCAAGCCAAAGCGGAAATGTTGGCCAATGAAAGGGCAGCAGTTAAAAAAAAGACCTTATGTAAAAACTTGGCGAATAACTATGTCCAAGTCTGTCTAGTACTAGGAATCACCGCCTGCCTATGAACCAAGGAAACCCACCCCGCCTCCTTTTTAAAAACCGGTTTATTATAAAACAAATAGAAGCCAAGTTTTGTCAATTATCGATAGTAGTTATTAAAGACTATTACTTTTCTGCCGTGTTTTCCGATTTAATCTCGGCTTATAAGTACCGAGAGTGAAAACAGTCGAAGTGGTCGTCAGATGGTCGACAGACCCCATATCATTTTGTCAAAACCAATTTAATTACGCGGTCTATTGTGCGAGAACAGCATGTGGGGTAGTATTTGACCTATTATCCGATCCGAATCCGTATGTGTCTGCGTTGTTTAATTTTCACGTGTATTACACAGTGAGAAAAATCTTCTACGACCGCGTCATATCTATACCGACGGCAATATATTCAACGCATTGCATAACAACTACGACCATCGGAAATTCTGTCGATTGTTTAACATAGATTCAAGTAAGTCGTTTAAACAAACGAGGGACACCTTATCAAACGGGTTGGGAACCGCTTACTATTAGTATTACGATTTACATCTTACCTCCGGCAAGTACGCGGGGTCTACCTACATGGGCTTCGGGTGGGCTAAACTGACAGCAATTGGTCGTCGCCCCTCCACATGGTCCCCAAGAAGCAACCTGGTGATTGGCGGCCATGTGGAGACTACCGAGCCCTGAACTCATCCACAGTGCCAGACCGTTATCCTGTGCCCAACATACAGGACTTTACCAGCTCACTCCATGGCACAACGATATTCTCAAAAATCGATCTCGTCTGCGCATATCACCAAATACCAATGGCACCAGAAGATATCGCGAAAACTGCCATCATTACACCGTTTGGACTTTTTGAATTTATTCGAATGCCGTTCGGATTGCGCAACGCTGCCCAGACATTCCAGCGATTCATCGATGAAGTCACACGCGGACTTGATTTTTGTTATGCTTACATTGATGATCTTTTGATCGCCAGTGCCGACGCCGAACAACATGCTCAACATCTTCGTCTTCTGTTTAGCCGCCTCAATGAGTATGGAGTGGTCATCAATCCGGCCAAATGTTGCCTTGGTACGGAATCGCTTGAGTTCCTTGGACATCGAGTTGATGCTCGAAGGGTGCAACCACTTGAAACAAAGGTCAGTGCCATCCGCGATTTTCCGCAGCTAACTACTTTGACCAAACTGCGCGAATTTCTCGGACTAGTTAACTTCTACCGCCGCTTCATTCCTCATTGTTCTCAAGTTCTCCAGCCACTCACCGATCTGCTCACTAATGCAGGAAAGAAATCGGCACCGTTGCCTTGAAGTGACACTGCTACGGCTGCATTTCAAGCGATCAGAACTGCCCTCACTAATGCCATTCTCCTCGCTCATCCAAAGCCAGACGCGCCTCTGTGCGTCATGTCAGATGCTTCGGATGTCGCTGTTGGAGCTGTTCTCCAACAACGAGTGGACAACGCATGGCAACCACTCGCATTTTTCTCCAAGAGACTTCAACCCGCCGAGACACGTTATAGCACATTCGGTCGCGAACTGTTAGCCATTTACCTCGCCATCTAACATTTTCGGCACTCGCTTGAGGGTCGACATTTTCACGTGCTTACAGACCACAAGCCGCTCACATATGCTCTCAGCTCCTCATCTGGCCGACACCCCCCTCGCGAAAGTCGCCACCTCGACTTCATACCACAATTTACCTGTGATATCAGACATGTGAAAGGTGGAGATAACCTCGCAGCCGACGCACTATCGCGTGTTGAACTTAACACTCTTCGCTTGGAACAATCTTCTCTCATCGATTTCCGCGAAATGGTAGAGTTGCAGACAAACACTGCGGAACTGGCACTACTTCAAACATTATCGTCATCCTCCCTCAAATTCCACGCAGTTCCTCTCCATTCTTGCGACACAGCATTAATTTGTGACATTTCGACTGGACATCCACGTCCGTTCGTGCCAGTAGAGTTGCGTCGCACAGTATTTGACGCACTGCACTCCCTGTCACACCCAGGCATTCGCGCCACGCAACGCCTACTCACAGATCGATATGTTTGGCCATCTATCAACCGAGATTTCAGACAGTGGGCCCGATCATGTATTCAATGCCAACGTGCAAAGGTTAGTCGTCATACCTTTGCCCCCCCTCTCTCAATTTCCTGCCCCGGACTGTCGCTTTTCACATGTCCACATCGATCTGGTAGGACCATTACCACCATCCAGTGGAAATACATACATGCTCACATGTATTGATCGTTTCACACGTTGGCCGGAGACATCACCGCTGACACAGTCGCTCGTGCTTTTGTCACACACTGGGTTGCCTCATTCGGCGTTCCAGCAACTCTCACCACTGACCGTGGTGCACAGTTCGACTCTGCACTCTTTCGTGCCCTGAACAACCTACTTGGCACTCAGTGTATACGTACCACTGCTTACCACCCCATTGCCAATGGCCTAGTGGAACGTTTCCACAGGCAACTCAAATCATCACTCAAGTCACAAGTTCACACAACCAATTGGACAGAGACATTACCACTCGTCCTGCTGGGGATTCGAACCGCCGTCAAGGCAGCCTTCGGCCACAGCATGGCTGAGCGTGTCTATGGAACCACTCTTCGCTTGCCCGGAGAATTTTTCGATACTACCACAGATGCCGTGGACCTCGACCCCACGGCCTACGTTCATCGTCTACAACGCTCCATGCAAAGTTTTCAACCACCCCCTGGCCGTTCCCAACAACAGACTAACATTCATGTTCCCCCAGACTTGCATAAGTGCACCCATGTTTTTGTCCGCCGTGACGCGGTACGCAAACCTCTCCAACCCCCCTACGATGGCCCGTTCAAAATTCTCAGTCGTTCAGACAAACATTTTGTCATCGAACTAGGACATCGGAAGGACACTATTAGCATTGACCGCCTCAAATGTGCACATCTAGACATTGCCAAAGAAACAATTACTGTTCCGCCCAAGCCTAACCAACCTGCCCCAGCACTCGCACCTAATATCGCTCTCGATAATAATCACAATTCCTCTTTGTGGGCACTCCCTCCAAGCGTACCCACACGCTCCGGCCGTACCGTCCATTGGCCAAAACGTTATGTTACATTCGTTCGTTCCTAATTTTTTGTTACTTTCTCAAGTCATTGTACTTTCCTTTTCATTATGTAGTCACTCACTGGAAGGGGGCTCCTGTAGCGTTTTTTCCCCCTTGTAAAAATAAGAACACTTGCATCTACAGTAGACTCCATGTACATTTTTTCCAGCAGTAGATTAGGAGCCTTTAACTTTTGACCCTGTAATGTCAAGCCTTACTCCTACACAAGGACCCACTTTTATTGCTTTGGCCTTCTTACCACATTCCTCTGGCAGACTTCTGGTCTAGGATTTATTACTTTATAATTAGATTTTAGTTAGATTTACCCTTGCTCTTCCGGCCTGTGTTCCCAACCCTATTTTCACCACTTGGTCATTTTTAGCCAGTCTCATCACAACCACTCTCCAAGCAACATCCCTATGCGCAGTACTCCCACTCTCTCTTGTACAAGCTGTAAAATAGTTTGGAATAAAAGTTCCTTTCTCAAAAGTTAGTACCTGTTGTCAACATTGTTCCTTTTTATACAACACTACCAAAAAAAAAAAAAACACCTAAAGGCTCGGGTCACGCGCGCACGTACACCGTGACATGGATCGAACAGTCTGACTCAGTTAAATTAGCCTGGTGGGACTTTATCCCGAAAAAGAGTAAACTTACAGACGTAGGCGTCACAAAAGTAAACGAATCGGTTAAATCCTATGTATACTCGTTACTAGGCGCGCAGGCACTAACTAAGACAAGCGTAATGGCACCGGACTAGACGCTCCACAGCAGTTTATAACTTTCGTGGAATCTTTGATAAATTCGGAGCCCGACCTCGAACAGAGTATCGACCAAATTCAAGATTCGTTGCACGTAAGCTAAGACGCCCTTAAGTTTCGTGGTTGCACCCGGTTTGTATCTCGTACTGTCGGACATGGACCTACGTGTTGGTACATCAAATTCTGAAAGATACAACAACAACCTTCAAATCGCGACAGCCGGCATGCAGACGGGTTACATTCCAAATTTAAATTCTAGCGCAGTGCCCCCGCCATAGCCGGAAACGAAGAAGTTACAGAAACAGAAATTTTGCCAGAGCTGGAACCTACTCCAAAGATAAAGCCAATTCAAGTAAAAGAACCTCAAGAAAAGAAACCATTAGACGCTTACAACGAAGAGAAATTATATTTAACTTTGGGAGCTATTGCAGTATAGCCGGAATTGGCGTTATGTTGTACAACGTATTAATTTAGACCTAAACCAAAAAATAAAAGGCATTAAAAAATTCCTTTTCTCGATTTCGAGAAAGAGAATTATTGTTTACCTAAGTTTAAATTCTTATAAACTGACTTACATCTTTTGCACTTAAGTCAAAATCAAAACGCCCACGCCTACAAACAACGTTTGTCAGACCCACTTTTTCAATATTTTTGATAAATTCTGTAATTGCCGTTTGATCAAATCTGTAATCCCTTTTTTAGACGGAGGTTCAGGTTTAGGCGCTTGTGTAGGTTTAGGCCCCGGTTCAGGGGTAACACTAGACGTACCAGCTGTTCTCACAGCGGCCACAATACTCGATACTATGGTACTGATAGCTAAACTAAAAGCCGATCTTTTCGCGTAAAGTTAAATCGCCGTCCATTATCGCATTGATCGTTTCTTTGATGCGATTGATCTGGGAACGAATCTGATCGGTGTTTCTTTTGATGACTTCTAACCGGCCACGTCGTTCCACTTCTAAATCATCCAACTGTTGTTGAAGTTCCTCTCGTTCTGCATCAGTCGCCGCTTCCCCTAATTTGCTCTTGACTTGTTAAATCTTTTCGTCCAGCTCGCCCAATTTGCCCTGGTTCAATATCAGGTCTTCCTTAACCGTCTGTAAAGATTGGTCCAATGCGGCAAGTTCTCGGTAGTTTAACCCTTCGGTTTGGGCTTCTTGATCATGAGTGACCTCTTCTACGATGTCACTGACTTGATCTGATATTTGGGGGAGTTCTTGCATCTCGATTTTTTCAGGGTGAAGTTGTGAAAGTTTATTGTGCACTTCTTTTGCCTCTTGTTTTGTTTTACCGGTAACGTAATCTTTTAAACCTAAAACGCGTTTTACAGACAAATAAACCTATTGTTACCTCGTTCTCAAGTCAATAGAACTCTTTTGCATTCAAACTTGGAATATAAACGGTCTTTACTATCGAGATTAAAAATGTTTGGATCCCTAACTAACGCTTCATACCGGTTTCTTTTCTAATCGTGTCGTAAAAGTCATTCATTTTATCCTCGACTAACACCATTCTCAAATCTGACGTGTCTACTCCTTTGCCTTCTACAAACGTTGATTCTTCTCGCGTTGTTTAAATTGTATTATCCCATTCTAGGTCTTATTGGGCTTGGTCTTGTTCTTCTCTTAGTTCGTCAAGAGGTATATCTTCTGGGTCAAATCCTCCTTCTGCCTTGTTACTTTACTTTTTCAACTGAAGTTACCTGGTATGACACCTTGACCCACAAGCCAACCCTGTGTAGCCAATGCACTACTGGCAATAGCGGTCATTTTGGCTGCCTCTTCAACCGATAGTTTATTTAGATCGGGTGGTTAAATTTTTAGTAGTCGAATACTAAGCATGGCATACCCCATTTAAATTGCTGAAACCACTGCATCGTGATATACCGTGCTTGTGTTACTCATGTTTTAATATATACGGTTTTTAAAATTACTCCATGTCTAAAACTTCTAGTGCGGGAGCTTTCACCTAAGGTTGCATGGGCGCTTTTACCTCGGAGGGTTTCTTTTTAAAAAACAACGCTAGTGCTACTCCTCCGATTACAAGTCAGCCTGTAATCAAAGTTCTGTTTTCCGCAAAACATAACGTACTTTCAGATTTTACGTCGGGTTCGGATTCACTTACTTTCATCCCAGTGAGTTGCTGTTTCATCTTCTTGTTATGTTCCACCAGGCATTTGCCTGGTCGACTCTTTTGGGGTTTTTACTCTTGGTCACCGTCTCCACCTGGGTTTTGACTGGGCTCGGTGCTGGTAATTGTTGTTCTCCTTGTAAGATGTGTTCCCCTTTTTTGTTTACTAGTCCCTTTAAAATTTTACTCTTTATTGTTTTCTTTCTTTTGTATGATACACCCCCAACTACTTTTGTTTTTGCTGTTGGAGTTTCAACTTGGTTTAGCCCACTACACCTGTGCGTACTATAGACAGTTAGATCCCCTTCTTGAAAGTGGAGTGACCCTGGATGGGGTGGTGCGCTGGTCTAAGTGGTGAGGTCCAGCATGCTTCAGTGCTGTACCATCCACTACCTATGCCAACCACTTTGTCTGTGTTCTCTCCTTTTTCAGGTAGGGAAATTTCTCTCTTTTTGATATCATTTAGAGGTTTGATGAATCCCAATGATAGATTTGATTGTTAAGAATCTTTTGTTTAAAATTTGGATTTTCTGTTGGGTTTTGTGAGTCGAGTTTATTGTTTTATTGTCAGTTGTTGCACATGCTCTGCTCAACTATTTTTGTTTTGCTTGTAGGTAACACGCAGGTCACTCTTGACCAAAATCTGACAATATTCTGGTCCAGAGAGTGCATTTACGTCTGGATTTTTCATTGAAACCATATGATATTTTGCCTTGACAGCCCCAGTTTCACGCAGATTATAATGTATGGATTACTTTTATACTAGTTTTCTTGATTGTTACTTTTTAATAGTCTGAGTATCATCGAGCTATCATTTCATGGCATTGATTATGGTTAGTGCTACCCCCCTTTTGCCTGACTGAACAAGAGGCAAGCGCCAGGCTAGGCAGAGTCTGGACTATTAATTTTGGGAAGTTGGAATCCCAACAGTGTTTAGAGCCGAGAGTCTTATGTTTTTATCTATCAGGGTTTTGTTTGGATTCGTGAACAGAGTTGGTGCCACTAACAGGGCACTGTCCAGAAGGTTTTTTATCATTCTGGGTTGTAGAGTAGCTTCATCTTTAATTAGACTTGCAAGGTCCTTGCTAGACTTTACTGACAGATGAAGTTCATATTTTTTTGCGTATGAGAGTTTATACATATACTTTTGTTTTACTTTTTTCACTCTATGCTTTTTTAAATTTTGTAGTAATGATTCTTAGACTAAGTTCTTTTGTTGATGGGGATTAGTTTTTGAACATGCTTCAGTGTTGTACCATCCACTACCTATTCCAACCACTTTGTCTGTGTTCTGTCCTTTTCAGCCTGTCAGCAATCAAGGGTCACAAGCCCCCTACCCCCTTACACTTGTCAGAAGTCGGATTGTTGGCACCTACATCATGGAAGGAGAGAATGTGGTTTATGGTGGAGCTGCACCGGCACCCGCAGCCCACCACATCAGCTTTGTGCCAATTGACCTTAAGGTCAATGTCTTTGCTGGGTTGAAGCAGAGCGTCAATGATACTACCGTTGAGGATTGGGTTTTAAGATTTGCGATCTCAGACCTGGAACACACCGATTGGCCAGCAGTCCTTAGTGATGATCAGGTATTTGGGTGGGGAGGCAAAATGAAAGGTGCTGGTCATGCCGGAGGAGGAGCGACGTCGGGCAGACGACATTTTTGCTCGACTCCTTTACACCTATGGAGACAAGGTACCCGCTGCGACGCTCCTGCAGATGTTTCACAGCAGGAGACAGAAGCCTAAGGAGACACTGAGGGAGTTCTTCCTGGCATTACAGGAAATCCTTGGGAGGCTGAGACAACGAAATCCAGAAGTTGTCAACTGGCCCGATCAACTCCTCAGGGACCGATTTGTCACCGGTTTAGACAACGCCGAGGTCCAGCGCATTCTGAAGATAGAACTCCGCAGGAGACCAGACATGTCCTTCAGGGACGTTACCAGCAAGACCCTTCAATTGGCTGCTGACAGAGGAGAAGATGCCGAGGTGAAGGCTGCCAGTGTCCCCTCAGTCACTCCGGCCCGTTCCCCGATGCAGATCCCCCAGGACCCCTCTCAGATGCAGATCTTCCAGGCCACCCTTGAGAGGACTGTCCAGCAGCAGCGGGAGATGGCAGAGATGATAGCAGCCATGAGGTTGGAGTTAAACCAGGTTCGTTCCAACTCCTCATCTGCCAATGTAAGGAAACTCCCGAGACGGCAACCAAGATGGGACGACCAAGGAAACCCGATCTGCTTGAGATGTTACAAGCCGGCGCACATGGCGAAGGAGTGTGACACCGAGCAACGACTGGCTCCGTTAAACTAGAATGTTCCAGTGTCTGGGGCCAGACACTGGAATACTTTGGTAAAGCCGTCGGGGACTGCCTCTAAATCGATGTTGTTCTGGGAGGTCAGGAGGTCACCTGTCTTCTGGACACTGGGTCCCAGGTTTCTACACTACCATACGAGGTCTTCAGGGAATACTTCCAGACTAACATCGAGGAGAGTAGCCTTGCAAACCCTTACATCCGTTTAATAGCCGCCAATGGCCTGCAGATCCCATACCAAGGTGTGGTAGAGCTAGATGTGTACTTTATGGGCTGTCAGATTGAGCAGGCTGCCTGCTTCATTCTAAAACCAACTGAGACCCCAACCAGACCCATTCTTGGTATGAACGTGCTGCAGAGCTGTCAAGATTTGCTTTTCAAGGGGTCAGCGTCTTTCCTCTCAAAGACGGTGCACACAGAGCCTTGGTCCCGGAGCTCCAGGCCACCATCCAATATCGTCCGTGCAGCCAACCAGCGTCCCGTAGTTATACCTGCCGGCACAGAAATGGTCATCCCTGGGCGATGCCACCCCTCTTATGTGCATGAGAGTGCAGTCCTGACTGAGCCAACCCCTGCAAAGTTCCTACCCAAACATCTCATGATTGCCAAGAGTGTCTGTACAACCGCAAAGGACCTTGTTCCTGTTCGAGTAGCCAATCCTAATCAAGTAATGCCTTGAAGCAAAAGCCATTTTGCTCAACATGCATGTGTTGCCTGTCTTTGCCTTCTTCCTATATTTTATATCTTGATAAGAACTGCAGTCATCAATATAAACAATGTATTGATCCCATCAAACTCTTTTTGATATAGTTCCAACGCTTCATTTAAGTCGAGTTTTTCTTCGTCTTAGTAGCATAGGTATACACCGTCGTCTGTGTACAACCACAGCCGGTCCAAATAAGTCTTATTTTTAAACAAGGTTGGGCAAATGATCACGGTGGCTTCATATGCAAGCCTATTATCACTTTCCAATAGGTCTAGCACCCACTGGGTTTTACCGCTACCGGTTTTCCCTACTATAGGAGTGCGATGCGGTTTCTTTTACTTGCTCATTTTATCTTAAACGCGATTTCATACACCAAACTTTTGAAATTTCCGTCCGCAATTGTCAACTGCGCATCCACCACCAAAAACATGTACATGAACAACAGACCTGCAGTTTTGGTTTCCCGTTTCATTTGAATCGAAATATCATATCACCACCACCACCACTCAACGGCCGACCATACCCGTGGGCCGCATTGTCGTCTGAACTTTTAAAGTCGAGCCAAAGGCCGTGTTTATCTTTCAGGTAACTGGCCATGTCCACACCGGTCAAGTTTAGGTCTTTCACAACTGCTCGACCCGATTCAGTGTCTGAAGCACCAAAGAATTTACTAATTTCATTCTAATGTTGATACTCTAACAGCCCTTGCGAGTACAGCCGATTGGATTTACCCTCGACGGTTACGCTGGTTTTCATGACGTGTGGGTTGTAAAATCTTTGCGGGTTCTTTACAGTGGGATCTTTGAATGAAACCAAAACGACTTTCAAGCTTTTAATCGTTTGATCAATATTGATATACGTCGAATAGGTAGTACACGTTGCCCTTGTGCTTTTGCTGCAAACTTTGTGCCAAGTCGCATTTGGTAACGACTTCGTATTCCAAAGTCAGGTCTGAAATGGCATATTCTGCGGCCGTGTCTGTCGACTTGACCACTTTGTCATGCCTCTTAAAAGTCAACTGGTACGTCAACGGTTCTTTAAAACTCGATGGATAAAAAGGGCCGTGTTTGGTCAATAGCGGCACGTCCTACAGAATCGCATACCTGTTTTAAAAAGTGTCGGCGATGGCTTTGTAATTGTCTTTACTGTCATTTGAAGCTTCCTTTTTGTCGGCTGATCCCAAGCGCAACTTGGCAACATTTTCTCTTGCCACCCCAAAATAAACCATATTTTTACTCTGTGTCGTGGGTAGCCTGTTGTCCTTAAAGTTATGATAAACGTCAGCGTCTCGGTAGCAGACGATTTTGTTTCCCTGTAAACTGTAGTTGAGTTCTGAAATTAGGTTACGCGCAACATTGTTGTAAACGGTTCAATTGTCGTCCGATGCTCCGTCTAGATCCAACTTGAAAGCCAATTTGGCGGTACCAGGTACCGTAACGTCGTCTACACCCAACGCCGGAAACTTGACGTTTAGCGTGTGACCTGTGGCAATAGAGCTCAGATTGTGCTTAATGGTGACTTCTGGTCGTTCGCCTTTGGTAGCCCAAGGTACTTTGAGCCGGCGACTCGGATTCAATTTCTTTGTGTATTGACTTGTCGTATTTTATTATAGACTGTTTTATAATTTTAAACGGTCGGTTTATTTCAAAATCTTAAACATGAAAGAAAACGCAATCAACGACAAACCTACGGCAAAAAACATGTCTTCGTATTTGATCAATTGATCTCTCTTGTAAACCGTTTCTGATCGCATTTCTGCTAACACGTTTTGGACCTCTAAAAGCATGTCAGAGTTGTGATCCACGTCGGCTCGCATGTCGCCCAGCATGCCCTCGATGTTGCTTTCGTCGGCTCGAATTTCTGTTAGCTCGTCTAAAATTTCTCTGTCCATTTTAAAATATATAAAACAAAATGGCAAGTGCATTGATGATGGTAGGAGGAGCTATAGTCAAAGCGTTGGCTTTCACTGGTTCCATCTTTTTATTCAGTAGTTTGAGTCGAAACCGAATCGACGAGGAGCGCAAACGACACGATCTTGCTTTGGAACAATTGGCGCAAGCTAAGCAAACCTGGGAAGAAAATTGCGTGCATATATTAGATTTTCTAAACGAACACATGAGGGAAGAACGCGCGAGTCGGACGAATTTACCGACGTAGAAGAGACGTTACGAGAGTACTCATAACTTACGGGTAAACACGTGATGCCCTTACCGCAAGAGCACAAGTTGTCGGACTTTTATGAACCTTCGGAAGATCAGCAAGTTCTCGAATTGGTGTGGATTCTCGGGGGAACTGTGTTGGTCGGTTTTTTGGCGTATCGATATAGTTCATTTTATTTTAAAATGGACAAATTTGCACGAAAAGACGGGGGCAGACAAGACAATAATTCGAACCTGGCTAAAGAAACAAACCATCTCGCGAATGTATCTACCTGCCGCTTGATACGTACTGTAACGCCAGTTACACAGTTTAAAGGTTCTAATCACTGCGATTTCGGGCGATTTCTTCCGTTTTTATTATACTTTCTGTGATTTATTTCTGTACGATACAACATCATCATCACCCATAGTGACCCGCGGAGTTTAAATTGAGAACAAAATTTGTGGTAAAATTTGTTGAGTTTTCAACCCATTTAAAGTTTGAAAACGGTAAACACTGACTCATGGACCATCTATGAAGATTGTTTGCGTCTAGATACAACAAATAACTTGTGGGCTCGTTTGGGTTACAAACGTTTGCGTAACGTTTACACCGACACTCGAGATGCCTCCTCGTTTGGCTTTTTCAAAAAAAGAGGTGCATGTCGATGTATGTTGATAATTCAAGTTCAAATCGACTGTGTTTTAACAACGCGCCCCCCAAAAAGTCCCAGCGACGTATAATAATTGGGGTGATCGAGGCTTTAATTTTCATAGCACGTATTTCTAGAATTTTGAAACACGTCTGCTAAAAGCAAAGTGTTTGTTTTAATGTACAGGTCGTGATAATCGCCCAAGTGTTGACATCTAAACGTGTCCCACACTTGTTGCGCGTGGTGATATTCGGTGTCAGTAACGCTTGCCCGTTTGAGCGTGCTATAAAACACGCGTTGCGGCGGAAGTTGCGTTTCGTTAAACTTTTCAAACGAGTCCATGTACTCGTATAGATAAATGCCTTTTTGTGACAATAGAACTTCATGATTGCGTTTTGCAATGTGTTGGAGTTTTTCTTTTGGACACGCTTTGGCGATGCTGTCAAACGACGATGCAATAAAATGAAACGAGTCTATAAATCGAAGTTGACCGAGACTAAACGAAACGTATTTTTCGCTTTTTTAGGAATACACGTAACCGAGTCTGTGTAATCATTGCCTTTAAACGTAGACGCTCCTTGCATAATGAGATGCGCGTTATAATTTTCCAAGTTATGAAATATCACCGGGACTGCCGGTACCACTTGAGTTGTAAATTGCAATAGCTGTGGGCCGCGCCTCTGAAGACACCCGTAACGTGACAGTGATCTCTGACTTTGGGATTTTTGCAAAACGTTTATTATATTTTAGACATCGATCGTCACCACTCACTTTGCTCGGATCGTTACACCAACATTCGTATTTGTTGTAACTAATGCGTTTTTCACATATCCAACACGTTCTAGCTTTTTGGTATTTCCGTTCTTCTTCGGGTGTGAGTTTAAGCGGTTCGGGGTTTGCAAAAATGTCGTTAATTTTTCGACTTGTCCAATGAGATTTTGAACAAATACTTGGCCTGCATTTGGTCCTTGATAAAGTTTTTCAGCAGTTTTACGATTGTCACATCGTATAACCGCATAATAAGAACTGCAAGGGGTGAGTTTTTGCGGACGGGACCTGTAGTTGCTTTTCTCCAAAATTGATCCAAAATCTGCATAAATCACAAATGGCATTTTTTGTTTATGTCTAAAATTTCTAAAATCTAGAATGGGAACTTCTTGGTATAACCCTGCTTTTGGTATTTCAACAAAAAAGCGGGACTTCCTTCACCTTTACAGTCTTTGAAGTGTCTGACAAGGTCATCTTGCTTATAAAAGTGTGTATTGCACCGATCGCACAGATATTTTTACCTTGATGATTGTTAACTTGTGGTCCCAAAAGTCTCAATTTGTCTTTGATCCAACAATAGTGACTTTTAACTACGTGTGTTGTAGCTTGTAAGCTTGCCGTAACAGATTCAGTTTCTTCCGTGATGTATAATAGGTCTATGTTAGGTAATTTGTGTGACCCGTCGAGTGCAAAAGTCTTTTGAATGCTGTAAAATAAAAAATTCTCCTTCTTTTTTTTGTTTTGATTTTGTTTTGGTTTAATAGCTTCGCTCGATTCGCTTCACTCGCTTTGCTCGTCTATGCAAGCAGCCGCTCGAGATCCGTTTTTTTCCCTTCTGGTTCGGGGTATTCGTATCCAAACACGTTGATGGTGATGTTTTGTTTTTTGATGCGTGATATCTGCGACAACAGTGTGGGAAAGCCGATACCCGTAAAATCAAAGCCGTCGTCATCGGTAAAGTTGTTGTTCTGTCTTCGTGTATCTCAAAGTCTGCTTTATCTTTGAGTCTTTGTAAGACGTATAGAGTATATTTTTCAAGTGCCGCCCTCAGACACCACCGTGTACATTGTTGATCGTCATTTTTTATGTTAACGACGGCTTTTTTGGCTTTAACAAATTTATCGAGTTCAATATAACTGCTTCCACCAATGTCACCATACCTAACAATCTTGATGTAAAATGTGTTTATTTCGTCAACAATGTAACCCGAACCTTTATTGACAAAACGCTCAATTTGTTCGATAAAGTTGTTTCTGTGCTAAATCATAATTTGGTTTAACGATCCGTGTCTCGTTACAATAGTGTACGCCGTATTAAATGCGTGTTGTAAACTTTTGTTTCGGTCGTTATCGGGTCCATGTTCCAGATTAAAAAAGTCTTCACCATTGCCGACTGAACTTTAATTTGATGACGCGAACCGATTTCTTTCCATGCCGATATGATTTTGTCGCAAATTGGTTTGCTGTAACAGATGTAAAATGTCATTACGTCTGCAATAATTTGATCCGGTTTTAATTCAAAATTGACACTATTGTTTTTAAATCTTCTTGTTTTCGTCGACGCTATCAAATTTGCCATAATCCAAATAAGACTTGATCGCGCGTATGTAATCAAGTCTTGTGATCTGTCCGTTGCGTCCTGTGGCCGTGACCTTTAAATGTTGTGTTTCAACGAGTCGTTTGAGGTGTTCTTTTTACGTCTCGTGATGTTTGTGTAATCTTTGAGGTGATCTTGAATCTCTTTGACATAGTTTTTTTTTTTTTTTAAATGTCGACTTTTCTGGGTGGTGGTAAATCTACTTTGAAATGTATTGCTTGAGACTGTCCAGCGAACACGATCGCAACATGTACGGTATCAAAATTTTGGTCATCTATATTCTCTCTACTTTATTATACATGTATGGTGTTAAAATTTTATTCATTTTTTATTTTACTTTATTATATACTTTTTATTTAAGATATTTTCACTTTTCCGTACTAATATGTATGGAAAAGCAATTTTTAAAGTTTCCTTAAGTAAGTTAACGTAGTAATTCATCTTCTTCGTCACTGTCGCTGTCAAAATTTTTGTTTTGAAATAAAGCTTTCTTCTTCTTTTTCTAAATGGGTCCATGCTACTTCATATCTAACGCTAGCTCCATAAGGCCTTGCACCATGCGACCCATAATAAATGTCATCGACACTAATAAACGATTTGATAAGACATTTTACATTTGATATTGTTCTAAATTAATCACTTGATCAAATTCTCATTTATCTACCATCATGGGAGTAAGAATTTCAGTGTCTCCACCCTTAATTTTTTGTAGGTAATTTGACATACATGCGCTTCTGAATGGATTTTATCGTGTCCTCTATCATTTTTTTGCTTGCTTTGTATGCATTTAATGTAACGCGTGGAATTGTAGTTTGATATTTTTGGTTTGTGTCTCAGTAAATTTGTACATTTGATTATTAATCTCATCTAAAACGTTTAATTTTTCGTTCAAGTAATAACATATTTGATAGCCTTTAATATCCGATGGCTTTTGCAAGCTTCCAAATTTATAGGTGGGTTAAATACCATAAGATATTGTTTTGGGCATCGTAATTATAAGGTTATATTTTTGCGTTATTGTATCGATAAAATATAATTGAATTAAAAATTATTTCTCATTACAGGCTCTTCCGTAACGAGATCATTTCATCAAAATTTTGATTGAGCGATTTGGGACAATCTGTTACAATATACCTCTTGTTTACCATCGTTTCTAATAAAGTACCGTTTGTTTAAGGCAATTGCACATTAAAAATATTTCGCTTAAATTCGTGTATACATTGATAACAGTTGGACTTACATTTTCCATGATCACGAAACAGAGCTTTGTGACAAACGTCACGTTAGTTTTGTATTATCGTGTGGACAAACGGGGCGACACTCTGGACATTTATATCTGTCTTCTCTGTGTTCACACTTTTGCCACTTGTTGATTTTTTCTTTACAACCATTGCAATATTTAACATCATTCTTTGTTTTTATTATCTGTTTCAATTCAGTAATTGGTTTACATTGATGACATCGTTGGCAACATTTGGTTCCTTGAGTCACTAACATTCTTGTGGTATTAATAGACTTTATTTTTTAAATGTCATTTTTTAAAGTGGTATTAATACATATATTCATCCCAGCAACCACAAGTAAAGCGAGGGAATTGATGCGCAACAAGATTTTGGGTTGTGAGTTGATGCGTGACGCGGTTGGTGTGAGATTTTTGATGGGTTGAGGGGGGTCGGGTACCTAGGGGAGTTGGTTGAGTTAATTTTTTGGGGGGGTTTCCTTTCTTTTGGGGGGATTACCCATTTTATTTTGGGGGTTTCACTTGTTTTAGTCGGGTAAGTATAGGAGGAAAATGCTGGTCTAGAACTGTCAAAATATGTACTACTCCGTGGGCCACCGTGAGTACTCGCTCCAAAAATAGGTAGTGCTATCTGACTTATATGGTGGCCCACAACTGTCACGGCAAAAGCAAAAGCGCCGCAGCAAGTGCAAATTCATATATCGGGAAGGGGCATAATCCTACATGTAAACTCTAAGTGTTAAGTTCGGTGGAGGGGAGTTAGGCCACAACCATGAATTTTGTTATTATTTTTTTCTAGACTGTTTTCTTAAAAGAAGTGTTTCTATGGCTAAGAAAATTGTAAGGGAAACCGGTCTACGCAAATAAAGTTCGAGGAATAATCGGACGATATTATCCTTTTGTTAACAAGAGGGGTTTTATTATTCCAAGAAGACTGCTGCCGTGCTTCCGAAATTTATAAAAGGGAAGGGGTGAGATTTGTCATCAGCATCAACACGACCTCTCCCCAGTCTTCTTTTACTGTATGGTTTTGTAAAGCTTCATGGACGAGGTCTGTTCGCTGACTACTCCCGCGTATACGCAATATGGCTCACTCTTCGGTGGGATAGGTTTTTGCGACCAGCTTGGAGAGAAATTTCGGTCGATGTCAGTTTTACATTGGTGGTGATACATGCATAAAATTATGTGCATGAGCTTCTTAGAATGTATAAGTAACATTTTCTTAGATTTAAAAGTACTGTACGGTACTTACATGTAACTAGGAAGTCAATACTGATCTCATGCAAGGCCACAATAATGGGTGGGTAACACTTGTCAACACATTGCCAGTGGGCCCATGATTACGGTTTTTAGTAGAGAGTGGGAGTTTTAAAACTCCGTATCTGGAGCTCGGCGACGAAAGGGCTCGTTTGTCTGTATTTGCAGTTTTTGTTTTTAATTCATTTCATGATTTGCTCTATGATTCCAGCTTTTCCCCTCTATTTCACGTTATGATATTGTGGCAAGCAAGTGCTGTTTTCACCACACTGTGTGCACATAGTTTTAAAACTCCGTATCTGGAGCTCGGCGACGAAAGGGCTCGTTTGTCTGTATTTGCAGTTTTTGTTTTTAATTCATTTCATGATTTGCTCTATGATTCCAGCTTTTCCACGCTATTTCACGTTATGATATTGTGGCAAGCAAGTGCTGTTTTCACCACACTGTGTGCACATAGTAGTAGTCCATATCTACGACCAAATCGGCCTTTTAGGTGGTACATGCATGTATCAGGGCCGGACCCAGAAATTGTCCTGGGGGCGATATTAGGCCCATCAGATTTTTTAAATGTTAGTTATAAAGACGTGTTCGCAGGATTCCATCCTTGATACTAACGTTTCCTGTTTGTGTGTCCGAGTATGTAGGCCAGGATCGACATTCATTCCCACCGGAACCAAGCCAGTGTGATTTGCTTTTGCAGTGGCACTTTTGCTTTTGCCGAGGCGCTTTTGCAGTGGCGCTTTTGCTTTTCAGTGCAATGGCACTTTTGCTTTTGCCGAGGCGCTTTTGCTTTTGCAGTGGCGCTTTTGCTTTTCAGTGCAGTGGCACTTTTGCTTTTGCCGAGGAGCTTTTGCTTTTGCAGTGGCGCTTTTGCTTTTCAGTGCAGTGGCACTTTTGCTTTTGCCGAGGCGCTTTTGCTTTTGCAGTGGCGCTTTTGCTTTTCAGTTCAGTGGCACTTTTGCTTTTGCAGTGGCACTTTTGCTTTTGAAGTGGCGCTTTTGCTTTTGCAGTTGTGCTTTTGCTTTTGCAGTGGCGTTTTTGCTTTTGCAGTGGTGCTTTTGCTTTTGCAGTGGCGCTTTTGCTTTTGCAGTGGCGCTTTTGTTTTGTTTTGTTTTGTTTTTGTCGTGGCACTTTTGCTTTTGCCGTGGCACTTTTCCTTTTGCCGCGTCGCTGTTGCTTTGGCCGCGGCAGTTTGCTTTTGCCGTGACAGTTGTGAGCCACTGTAGACTTACGATAGGGCTGACAACTTCAAAGTCGGGAACAGAGGGTCAAAACTAGGGCACTACCCGAAATAGAAAGAGGCCGAGTTTTCGAAAAGACGTTGTTGTGCGAGTAACCTACCGCCGTAATAGGGGTGCTATCACCTACGTGCAGGAACTGCCAGCAGCAAAACGTCTTGGGAACCTTGTCATATTATTGGCTTCGAAAGTACACATGTATTGGCGCTTGTGAAAAAAAATCCACTTGTCTGTAGGTATCTAGGGAGGCAACTTGCCCCATCATGTGCCACTGCCCGAAATTCTTTCGCTAATTTGCCCCTTAAACACAACTTGATCGATCGATGTCATATTAGTTCTCTCTGTTGACTGCAGTCATCTGGGTGATCTCACACATAATTACAGACCGTCTGGCATTTGGACTGAATGGAAGAAATCATGTCACAGGGCAAAGACTGTTCCCTCAGCATTGCTGGATTATGTGGGCTCTCTAAGCACTCTTTATTGATGCAGTAAAAAGGAGTTACGTTGATCCCAAAACATCCCCGACTTCCTCGAAGTGTGTAAGTCGCAAAATAACTGCCCTTTGGTTCAACTGAAAATCAGAGCGAATCCAATGCGACAAGGCTGGCGTTTAAACATAGCCTCAGTCCTGTTGAAATTATCACAGACATATGAACCCGTAGACCACCAGATCGGCGTAAGAGTAAAAATTGTGCACAAATCATTTACCCCTCGGTAGAGGGGATTTACGCACAGTTGAAGAATTCACGCAGTAACATTCTACGAAGGCATTTTTTCGATGATGACAAAATCCTTTTTTTAGAACTTGGCCCGTGTAGATTCAAAACAATGCAGTTGCAAAATTTGAAAAAAAAAACCAAAACAGCAGTACCAGTGAGCCAAACCGTGAACTTATTTTGGGACCACAGCGTGTGTGAGACATTTCTTCGAAAAACATTAATGTGGTACCCAGGTCATGCTTTGGTCACACATATTTTGCAGTAAAAGGGACTCGTAAATTACATTCTCCTAATTCTTTCTGAACAGATCCGATGGAAACCCTCTCAGGCAGGCTGTAATTGCATTTGAGGGGGGGGGGAGGTCCTATTTGGGGGCGTGGCTCGTATTGAGGTGAGGGGGCACTTTGCACGTTTTTTGAACTCATAAATGACATTTTCACGCTTTTTTCTGATGACAACACAAGCTAACGGATGGCAAAAGGCACCACAGGATGTGTTTTTGGTCATTCTGTTTTTTTTCCTGCCAAACTGCTCTCACATGTCTCAACAGGTCACAAGATGGTCTCAGCTTAGTGCTGCCAGGCCCGCCCGGCCTGATAATAACAAGGTCAGACCATGGGCAATAATAAAATATCTGTTGTGGCGTCAGTAATACAGCTCCAGACACGCTGATGATCCCAAACAGTATCTCATTGGTCTAAATTCACTGGCCCGATTCATTAGTGCAATAGGGGAGGGGTATTTTCTTCACAACCGTGTGCAGTGGCGACTGTGTATGCAAACACATGCTAAGATATTGGACAGGGGATGTTTCAGGCTGGCTTCAGTGACTGCCTAGAGTGATCCCAAGATTGAACCCCCCCTCCAAAAGTAGCGGCACGAGGATTCAGGAGAAGTCACGGGGACTCGGCTTAGAAAGCATTAGAAAAACAATCAGATCACGTGATTTGTGACCAAAGGCTGTCCCGCCTCTTATACGGAAGAGTGTATTAAGTGCGTTACGCACAGGGAGCAATGAACGAGCTGCCATCCATCTTTTATGCTGTTGCCTATCCGGTTGCCTATCCGGTTCGTAAGTATGACGTCACTTCAGTTTAAACCACGCCCACTGCACACGTGCACTGCACACAGGGTTACATGCATTGATTGCCATTGAAGTGGAACCATAGAACTGGAAGTTAACGCCCAACTTCAGCGATCATCCAATGGGAGCCTGCAAATCGTGGCGCGTCTGCCTTTGTGACGAAGTCACTTACGAACTGGGTACTTGTTAAAATCGACAAGAATATAAGATTAAATCAGTGCTCTGAAATATATGATTGCCGAAGTTTCAGTAACTGAGTACCTTCTTCAGGGCAAGCAGAATGAACGCGGAAAAATCCACGTTCATTCCCCCTGGATGCAGCGTTCCAAGTTCGAAAATGACGCTCCTCCAGTTCCTTACTCTGTACATCGGATGACGCTTTCCGCAGAATGCAGACGCTCACGTTACCGAGGGAATGTGGCGGCGCGCAAAAGTGCTGCGCAACAGTGAGACCAGGTGTTTGTTGGTGCACTCCGCGCAAGTGTTCTGCGAAGCGGTCACCAAGGCGACGCTTGGTCTCTCCGAAGTACAGTTTACCACAGCGACGACATGTAATGCAATAAACCACGTTACTACTAATGCATGTATGATCCCCGCGTATTCTGTAGCTACCGCAGGGGCCGACGACCGACAAGCTGTTACCTATGTAGGGGCAGGTGTTACATCTGGGGCACTGACAAGGGGAATTGCTGCCTGCTTTTGACGGTGAGACGGAATCCAACCGCGAACGTACAACCATGCCCTCGACAGAACGATCTCTCCTAAACGCGCAAATCGGGGGTTCAGCGAAAATGGAAGCTGTGGCCGCCTCATTACCGAGTGTACGAAAATGTTAGAGAAGAACATTACGTACCAGGATGTTCCGAGGGTGGTATGTGAGTACGAGGGGGACGCGATCACGTTGCTTGGCCCCGGTTGGTTTCAGAGCCGTTTCGCGCGAGATTAAAGATACGGCGTTGAAGGCAGCGTCTGTGATAGCCGGAGGGTAACCGCACTGATGAAAGAAATCTAGCATTTCCTTCCTACGCGCAGAGAACTCAGCATCGTTACTACAAATCCTACGCAGTCGAAGAAACTGAGAGTAGGGGATGGAGTTCTTACACTTGAGGGGTGAGACGATTGGTATTGCAGGTAGCTGTGGGAATCTGTGGGTTCGTATATAATGCATGGTTGTGCCAAATTTCCGCGCACAGATCTGGACGCGCACGTCGAGGAAGGTAACAGAGTGTTGTGACATGTAGGGAAGCGTGTTTTGGGGGCACCATAGCTTATTTGGCACGCCGCCCAGCCCGTTAGAAATGTATAACAAATTCCGGCGACGGAAGTGCGGTGGGCGTACAAGTAATAATTATAATGCTTTCCAATGTGGGCACCACAGAGTATCTTAAGATTAACCTGTTACCATGAAAACTAGCTTTTTGCATTGTAATAGCTGATTTGCAGTCTTTTCACCTTCGCAATCTATGATTCCATCGTATGTGACCCGACTTGGAGGTTAGTGGGGTCATAGCAGACGCGGAATGAGTGATTTTGGAGTGAAAATTCAACGTCTTGATTGTAAAAGTTTCACGTGAAGCGTGTACATGTGATATTGTTCACTACACATTGCACTTAGCCTGTCTGTGTAACGACTAGTAAGATTTACACTAGGATTTCGATCTTCACTCCACACACTATTCATTATTAAGTGCTGTCTGGAAGGCCAAGTCCACTGTCACACACTTGCCTGGCATTCAGGGTAATTTTAGGGATTTGGGGAATTATAGGAATTTTAGGAATAAAGGATTTGAATTGTAATTAACTAGATATTTGACCCCCCAAAGTTGACATGTAAATAAAACTCTGCATAATTGAGACAGTTACATGTGGACTCTTCCTGCCCGTCTTCCTTCGCCTTGGCGTCCTTAAACTAATAAATTAAGTGGACCTCCTTAATAGATGGCCTGTCATTACAGACACATCAGATACAAATCTGGTGCACAGTGCGCATGTGCAGTGCCGGGTGAAAAGCATCCGCAAATGCTGAGAAATTCTCAACGTCATCACGCGTACCAGTGATACCAAGTAGTGGGGGGGACTATTGGGTACACTTTGACCTTGTAATATGAAAAGGTCACGTATGATAAATATGAATGAGGATAGGGTGAAACCTTGAGTACAATTTGACCTTGGGTAGGGGTATAACAATGGAGTAGGGGTAGAAATACGGTACGAATTGACCTTGACTGTAGAGGGAGAATATGAACATAGTGGGTTAAAAACTTTGGGTACAATTTGACCTTGCTGATAATAAAAATAGTGGATGAGTCATACAGTGTGTGATGGTATACGGACTGGCCCGCCAGGCAATCCTAAGGGGTAATAAGGAGTAGGAAGCGATAATCCCTATACAATAGACAGCTCGTGCCGCCGGTTAATGAGAGAGATAATCTTTAGATAATAGACTGTATGTAGTGGCTGAGCTGTGTCGGCGGACTATTGTATTAATGATTACATTGTGTACGTTGGAAGTGAGCGTTGGTCTGACTTAACCTTTGGACACTAAGGAAGAGAGGGCGCCCACATGCTAGCGGTCTTTGGGTTTGGCTTACTATGGCTACCGAGATTCGATCGATACGGGAAGAAGACTCTATTGTCCCTAGCTGAATTTTTAATCCTTTGAACTAGAGTGTTTTACGTCTCGTTACCCTGTACATGTATACGTTTCACAAATTCAGTCAGAGCGGAGCATTACTGTTGTTCGTTATTGCGGAACCTAAATGTAAAATACAGCATTATATAAAATTAAGAGTTCTGGGGTGGCATGACGTCAGTTGGGATTTTTAATACGTAGCAAAGGGGTAAATTTATTCGTCGTGCTGTGGAATATTGTGCAGAAGTTCCGGCCAATATCCGACCTGAAAATTATCATTCGATAGTCATACCGATAAGTATAACACAAAACAAATTCAATGGACTTCACATATTGGTTTCTGGTAGGTTTGTACTGGTACCGTTTTATTTCCCGTTGTTCATCATTGATTTTTTACAATAATTATCTTAGTAATTTTAAGAATTACTACAAAGGTGATTACCGGAAGTTTGTTAACTTTGAAATCAGAGTTATTAGATGTATTCATTATTTTTGGAACAATTTGTCTCTACAGACTGTTATCTTTTAGGCATGCTCCTCTTCGTCATGAAACAGTCCGGCAAATTTTTCAGCATGTTTAGGCAAAACTCTATTCAAGGCTTTGTTGACGTCCATGCCTTTATCAAGTTTTCATCGAGATCATCCACAATGTCCTGGTGAGTTTCATTTTCCCTCAAATATAGGTAACTTGACAGGAACTCCTTATAGTTGTTGAAAAAGTCTTGTTTGACGGGCCAGAGGGTCTTTCTGTTTGCCTTCTGCCTGGCTTGGTCTTCATCCATGCCTTCGTTGGCGGACTTGTCATATTTTTCATCCCTCATCTCCCTATGTGTTTCTCTAGCTTCAGCCATCCAATCTTGGTAGGCGGCATTGTCTTCCAAATCTGAACTGTCTTCATCCGAGGTTTCGTCATCGACCTCCTCAACAGAATCCGAGTTTTCGTCAGCTTCATTCATGTCTGATTCCTCCTCACCATGGATATTTTCCATGTGCCTCTCTAGATTAAACTTCCGTATTTACTACTTCTGATTTGCATATTACACTATGTTCATATTCTCCCTCTACAGTCAGGGTCAATTCGTACCGTATTTCTACCCCTACTCCATTGTTATACCCCTACCCAAGGTCAAATTGTACTCAAGGTTTCACCCCTATCCTCATTCATATTTATCATACGTGACCTTTTCATATTTCAAGGTCAAAGTGTACCCAATAGGCCCCCCCACTACTATAGCACCAACTATATCATCAATGTATCGCCGGTACATTAACGGCTGCACGCCCTGATACCGAGTGAGCATCTGCTCCTCGATGTGGCAACAAACAGACAGGCATAACTTGGTCCCATCCGCGTGCCCAAAGCCTCAGCACTAGTCTGAATGCAGTGCTCACCGTTGAACGCGAAGTTCTTCATCGTGAGCACCAACTCAGCCACGGAGCAGAGTGCTGGTAGGAGGATCCCGAGTCTGGCGGAGACCTGGATAGTGTTTAAGGGCAGCCAAACCACCCGCGTGGGGAATGGATGTGTAAAGCGATTTCACATCCATGGTGAAAAGAAAGTTTGATGTACCCGGGAATTCAAATTCATCGAACAGACGTACAGCGTGATTAGCATCCTTGACTTGACGTAGCTGGGGAGCGTTTTGACAACGGGTGTTAGAATGGTGTCAAGGAGGCGCAAGACTGGCGCGGCGATCTACGCGTTTATGTCTGCGTTCATGTAATTTTGAAAAGCGCTCTCTATATTTATTTACCTCTCTTAAAGCCATATGACCCTCTGGGAACTTAAATACGAATTTTCGGGCGTCCCCCGCCCCTAGTCACGTGCGAATGCTTGAATGTGTCCTTGAAGAACAATCCGACGTGCGTTGTGTTTCCCTCGATGCGGTTCCAATCCCATGGAAACCAGGGTCTTCCATTTTGCATCCTTCAGCTCCCTATGATTGTCCGTCCATTCCTCCTTTCTTTTTATTTCAGGTTTAAGTTCTTTATACACGCTGATTCCATTACCTGCCTGAGCATCGTGTCACTAGGGCACTTGTTAAATATTTTTTGCCTCAACTTCTTGACCGAGCAGTCTGGGAAAGAAGTCATGAAGGAGGTAACCGATCTGGTGAACATAATACACCCAAGCATCCAAGTAACTTTTGATGTACCGGGAAACTACGTGGATGAAAGGATGGCGGTCCTGGATCTGACGGTCAGGCTGGGAGAAGTAAGGAAAGGACGGTGCTAGTAAATGGCTAATACTCCACAGTCACTACATGAAACCGATGGCCAGCAAGTAAGTAATTCACAGAACAGTGCTGTGAACCAAAAGAGAAGGATGGATATTCTGGTCAACGATCTAACCAAGGTCATGAGGAATATCTCAGTGGACTATGGGCAGGAAGAAAGAACCAGGCATATACAGCATTACATGGACAGAATGCTGTTCAGTGGCTACACGGAGGAGGAGCAAATGGAAGTCTACTGGCGGGCAAGGAAAATAATGAAGAACAGGAGAAACAACACGGAGACGGTTCCTTTCTACTGATTGAAAACATGGCGAGCAAAGGAGAGAGCTGAGCTGGACAAAAAGAAGAAAGAACACCAATGGTTCGCTAAGAAAGGCAGGTTCGAGGCCATCGTGTTTGTTAAAGCGACGCCGAGAGGTGCTCTGGCCAAAAAGGACCCGGAAAACGGTGAGACAAGCTGGCCTTAAGATAAAGATTGTGGAAAAAGCAGGGAGTAGAGTAAAGGACATCCTGATGAGGTCAAATCCATTCCGAGGGGACAAGTGCTCATATGACGAGTGCAGCGGAAAAGGACAGTGCAACCAGAGGGAGGTGATATACCAGTTAACATGCAAAGGATGTTGTCACAAGTCAATGATATTTTACGCCAAGTGTTTGATTAATTTGAAGACACAAACTGTATGTTGCCAAGTTGGCCAAATTTCCTTATATGCCCCTTTTATGCAAAGTAAGGTAGGGTCCTGTATGTTCACACCTGCATGGGTACACACCAGGCATGGGGACCTGAATAGTGCTTTTTAGTGCCTGCTCACTGAGGCGTTGTCCAGCAGTAATAGCCTTAAATACTGGGGTGTGGTTCTGTGTGTCACACACTGACAGGCCTGTGGTGCGATAGCACAAGTTTGAGCGATAGCTTTCAAGCCAAAATTGTATTAGCTTTCGACCTTGTTAATGTGGATTGAAAATCCAGTGTTGGCGGTAGCCGTAAGTGGGGAGAGTGATTTGCTGCCCCAAATTTTCAGGAGAAAAGTTTAAAGAGGAAGGGCAGGCTGTGACAATTTTCAGTGTGCTGTAAGACCTCAGGAGCCAGTATATACTGTAAGTGTTCTTTTTAATTATTTTCTAATATGTAGCCATTATGGTTTGTCGAGTATATGTAAGTGCTATTACTTTATATAGCTGTGACAATGGGGCGTTCAAAAGCCAATTTTAGTGACCGATGGTCAAATGGTGCACAAATGTTTGCCGTAAGATGTACATGTGTATTAGCAAACATGGATATGATTATTCAACATTTCAGGGCTCCTTATTACGGAGTCGGAGCTCCCGTTAGTGGACCTCATTGAGTACCGAGACACGATCAAGCCAGGTCCTGCATTGGCTGGATAGGAACAGCAAGTCTGCCGCAGGGGGACACGGCTACCTACCTGCCTGTTGGTCTGCTAAGTCCAGCCCTGACTCACCTGCGTCATCCTCGAAGGATCGGCTGAGAGTCATGTAACAGCGGCGCATCGGACAATTGACCAACTCTCCCTGTGAATTGTCCGAATTTGGGCTAGTGGTAACTGTTAACCAGCCCACCAGCCTTCTAGTTTCTATGAAACCCATTTTGTTTTTAAACTGTTGATTTTCTGCATTTTGCTCCCCTTGTATATTGTTTTTGTGGGTTGTATAATTATAAATAAATTAGTTTTCATTGAATTTTGAAGTCAAATTATCTGCTTGAGTGTACTGCATAATTTACCGTGCACACATTGCGTGCCAGAGGGTAGGGGGACCCGGGCTTGTGACAGATGTGAAGAGAGATACATTGGGGAAACGACTAGGTCACTTGGTGAGAGGGTTGAGGAACACGTGAGGGGGAAGTCATCGGCATTGCACGAACACATGCAAAAGAAACATGAGGGGCAGTCTCAAGAAGTTGAGGTAAAAATATTGAACAAGTGCCCCCGGCTCATCGAGGGAAACACAACGCACGTCGGATTATTCTTCAAGGACACATACAAGCATTCGCACCCGACGAGGGGTGGGAGACGCCAGAAAATTCGTATTTAAGTAAGTTCCCACAGGGTGATATGGCTTTAAAAGAGGTAAATAAGTTGTCCGGAGAATCCCTGTACAAGGTCAGGAACATCGTAAAGTGTATCGCCCTCTATGTTGATTTCTTAAAAGCGCGTGCGCGGTACATGTACGTACCTTGCCTCCTACAGCCAATTACGGGTGCATTCCACCTTAATGGTTGTATTTCTGCGCCCGAGTTCATTAATATTTTGTGATCCCATAATCAGGAGGCATCATAGAAATATTTCTATAAATCCCGAATTTGGGACTGATAGTTTCCAGTTCGGGTATTTCTTTCACAAAAAGCCCCAAATTGCGGGCCTATTTTTGGATAGAGGCGGGCGGCTACATTCAGAAATGAGCAGAACCTTACATTTGGTTCGATCCTGCTGTGACTAAAGCCCTGAATGGTGGTTTTGGCAGAGCATGCAAGCAACTAAGCGGGTGTGTGCTAGGCCCTCGTACGTTGGGTCGTTAGCGTGGCTAGTTCCTAACCCCTAGTGGTGCGTGTGACCTTGAGGGGCTTGGTACAGGTAGGCTTAGGTGGTGCGGTAAGAGTTCCTTATGGGTTCAGTGTCCCAATTCAAGGAAAATTCTCCGCCAGGCCGAGGCGCACAAAAAGTACCCCCAGAGATTGTTTCGAAAAGAGGGGTCTGTTTGGGCCAGGAAATAGTGGAATTGTGTCAGTATGGCCCAGGATCATCTCTGTAGATTCAGGGGCACTCATCTGGGGGCAAAGCAGACAAAAGTGGGATTGAAAATTAGTCAGAAGAGCCCCAGGAAGGTGAGGGATGTCATTTGAAAAATGGCCGCTGGGAGGGCTTGGCAACATTCACTCTTTGGGGGGTGAGTTTGTTTTGGGCGGATAATTAAAAAATTCATTGGTTAACCTACTAAAAATTGAAAATCAAATGAAGTCTGAAGGACCAAACAACACATTGATTTTTGTTCGAGAGGCCTCAGGGACTTCAGTTGCCTGCCATGGGGCTCCAAACTTGGTTGATTTTACACTATTGGAGCTTGAATTAGTTCAGTGCACCCTTATGGGAGCTTTTGGTGGATTATAGCATCGCACAGCGCGAGTTGTGGGTGGCGTATTAACCCTGAGATAGCCCTATTGACTTTTTCAGGTCCTGGTGGCACTAGATGCACACGAGTAATTGTGGGGCTCACTGCTCCGGGCAAAATCAAGTCGCACAGGCTTCCCATTAAGAGAGCCCGCTTATGGTGTATTGTGTGAATGATTGAAGTGGCTTTGATAAATAAACCAAATACCATTTTTTTGTTGTACATAAATCAGGCGTCCAAGGGGCGTTATTCTGAGTCACAGGCCGTCTTATTTTGTGAGTCACGTGTTGTTTTAGTTACTTCGCAAGGCACCGGGCCAATCCGGTGCCCAACAGCCCTGGCAACGGCCGTTGTCAGACCGGGACAGTATACATGTACATGTAATTCCATCCTAGCGTCACACTCGGGGCTGTAGTGGCTCTCTTTTACAATCTGTCTCTTTTCTGTCTCCACCACGGCCCAACTTCAAGGCAAGTCTTAAATGCCTGAAATCCAAACTGCAGGATTGTCACGAACTTTGAATCCAAATATCTTCCGAAATGAGAATGACTCGACAGTTTTACTTACACTGGCGTAATCCTCAGAGTTTGGACTTTTATACGAGCAACCTAAAGCTTCCCGAACCATAGTATATTTTCCGATGTATGGCACCTTAAAAAACCTGGCCTGTAGTATTGAATGCTGACCGTGGGCGGCGCCAGTTTGAAAAACGAAGGCAGCACCCGACGGGTGCCGTAGATGCGTAATTCATGTTGTCACAGTATTGCGCGTACTTTGCTAGTGTACAGTACGCCCACAGCACATATGTGAGCATAGCACAGTGACTTTATATTAATGTTATTTAAATTTAATTTCACTGGTACCCTGTTCGTCTATCACGCAAGGTGAAGGGGAAGCAACTTTGTATGGTGCAACCTATAACTATGGAATTCCATATCTGCCCTCGCCCGTCGTCCGTCACCTTTTGCTTGCTTTTTGTTGTGTCCCAATTCTGCCATTTACCAGTTCGTTCCAAACATATGGTGTTCTATTCCCGCCAAATTAGCGTCGCGTCGTGCCATCGCCCCGACGGCACGACGCGACGGCACGACGCGACGCTACGACGGCTCCGTCGCGTCCTGCCGTCGCCCACTGCTCAATAAATTTTACACTGCGTTTAATGCATTTCCCTTTTTGTATGTTACCGTCGCGTCGTGGCGTCGTGCCGTCGCGTCGTGGCGTCGTGCTGTCGCGTCTTGCCGTCGCGTCGTGCCGTCGATCTGTCGCATCGTGCCGTCGGCCCGTCACGTCGCGTCTTTTCACCGTCGCGTCGTGTTTTTTTCACCGTCGCGTCGTACCCTCGCCGCCATACTGATGACGTAAAAAACAAAGTTCATATGTCTGGTAGAACAAAGAATTGTAAGTTTACCTCTAAACATGTCAAAAACAGGTCACAGACCTCATCTGTTGGATTGTTACGACGGCGATTACACCTGTGTAATATTCTCTGCACTGTTCTTGAGCTACAAATTGAAAGAAGTAAATTTTTAATAAATACTCTAAACAATTATATATGTATGACTACAAATTATAAAAAAGGTAAGCTGTAAATGGGTTGCTTGAATTTTGAAAAGATAGTGCAGCAGAGCCCTTTGAAACCCCGTATTATAACACAGCTTGCTCTCAGATAATTTTCTATGTGCATTGTCTTCATGCACAGATGGATGAAGCCGTTGCTTGTTCTTGCTTTTGTTATTGTTTTTTCTTATTTTTTGTTGAGTCGTGTTTTTATTGATGTATATAATAAACACACTTTTGTGGTTTAAATAAATTTCATAGGACCTGTTACTCTATACTGATCTATTTTCCCCACCCCCTGCACAAGTACCATTTACACAAGGCCATGTGTTCATCCTTCCATAGTGAATTGAAATGATATTGTAATTGAGGCTTCAACATGAAACTGACACTTTGACCTCAATGTTACAGATTCCATTTACCTACCTGCAAATGATGCCATGGCGGACAGAGAGAATACACTGTATCTCATCTTGTCTGTAGCCTGCGTCAAAATAATGGGAAACCAGTTCATCTCATAGTCAATAATGATTAAGTCAGAAATGGTCACAAGTACGCACTGAAAGGTGATCACAGTATTTAATTTGAAATAAATATGGGACTACACTTTTTATTTATTTCAAAGAAATTAATATTGAACATCTCTGAAAGAGTGTTGCCTGAATAGTTTCACGTAGGTAAGTAAAATAGGCCTAATTCACTAATGTCGGGCTTTAGCGTTTAGCTTTGCATTATGTGATTTTCGCAACAGTAGAGGCCAAGCCTAGTAATGTTAATCCTAATGCCCATGAAAAAGCCCCGGATAAACATAATGGAAGCTAGTTGTGTCATTACGGTAATTATTTTATAAACTGGCATTTAAAAAGCTAAACATTGTGAAAAGGATATTATTGATGAGAAGAGGCAATTGAGAATCGAGCAATGTGTAAATCCCCGATATCTTGCATCGTTCAATTAACAAGCTCACTATCGACATCCGCCCTTTATTGACAATCCCAGAATGCAAAACTGCTAGCAGCACAAACGAGACGGCACGACGCAACGGCACGACGGTAAGACGCGACGGTACGACGCAACGGCACGACAGCACGACGCGACGGCACGACGCGACGGCACGACGCGACGGTACGACACGACGGTACGACGCAACGGCACGACAGCACGACACGACGGTACAACGGCACGACGCAACGGCACGACAGCACGACGCGACGGCACGACGCGACGGTACGACACGACGGTACGACGCAACGGCACGACAGCACGACGCGACGGCCTAATCCACAATGTAAAAAAACATGCAATGGCACGCGACGGCACGACGCGACGCCATGACGGCAAAACGCGACGCCACGAGGGCACGATACGACGGCACGACGCGCCGGCACGATGCGACATTAACAAGAAATAGCACGAAATTAGCTCAGCATGAACTCAATAAGAAAGGAGGCGACGGCACGACGCGACGGCACGACGTTGTGCCGTCGCGTCGTGGCGTCGGAGCAACGGTACGACGCGACGCCAAAATGGCGGGAATAGAACACCATACAAACGTGCCATTTTCCGTCGCCCGTCGTGCATCGTCCGTCGTCTGTCCTGCGTCGTGCGTCACCCGTCGGGCGTCTTCCATCAAATGGGTTGCATAGGACCTGCAAAAGACAATGTGATGATTCCATTCACTTCTAAGGATCTTTTCCCAATAAGGCAAGTACAAATCCCACCTGTAATACTAGTCCCTTAATTAATGCCAATAATGCTAGACTACCCCTGCCCCTTGACCAGAAAATATTGCCTTTTTGAGAATTCAACCAAGTGTTTTTTAGGGAAAAAACATTTTTAGCAAAAATGTTCTGGCCAACTTATCCACAGTCTAATTCTAATTTGCATCCATTAAAATGTGCCGACTTGTTTTCATCAAAATCCAGAAAGAAATCTGCCAACCGATACAGGCATTCCATTTTGCCCCCTCAATTTCACCTTGAAATACAGAAATACCAGACAGTGCTGTGGATAACAAACTGTTTATTAAATGTATTGTTAGGGGGCAATTACCACTTGGTTTAAGTTTCAGAAAATGTGACGCGTTGGTTTTTGTGTATGTGTATGCCATGGTGGATAGACCAATGAGAACAGGTTGTCCAGCATATCAGCATTGTTTATGGGGCTAACAAGTAACGTTAATGTTTACAAGACTTCTGTGAGCCTACCTGCAAGTCAAGTCATGTCTAATTTGGAGTATACAGCAGATTTCATCATGGGTGTACCCGCCCTCAAAATAATGTTGAATCAGTTCGTCTCGAATGAAAACTATTAATTCCGTTCTGTGGGATATCGTGCAGGGACAGACTGAAATAATACATAGGCTATTGATAAAGTCAGGCCGTTAACGAGTAAAGTTACGTCTAGAGTAACTAAGTTATCGAGAAAAACAATCTACCCTAACAAAAATCTGTTTTGTTAATTTATTCATGTAACAAAAAATGGTATTTTTTATATACACAATACTTTACCAATGGCAAGATATTATTTCTTCTTTCAAGTGGAGTTCGGCGAAACTGCAAAAACGAATACATCTTTTAGTTCTATTGCTAAAATTGGAGTCAGGCATGGTGGATCAAAGGACATGTACCTGTGAAACGATCAAGGGTCAAAAATAAAAACTACGGAGACGGGCGACGTACGACGGACAACGCACGACGGGCGACGGACGACGCACGACGGGCAACGCACGACGGGCAACGCACGACGGACGACGCACGACGGGCGACGCACGACGGGTGACGGACGACGGCAGATATGGAATTCCATATGTAACAGAGCGCCTGTCAGATGCCTTAATATCCGACGCAAGAAGCGCTGCTTCCGTTTTTTAAAATGGCGCCGCCCGTGGTCAGCATACATGTATAAATATCACAGGCCCAGTTTTCAAGTCGCCATACATCGGAAAATTTACGGCTTTGGAAAGCTTTAGGGTGCTAATGTAAAAGTCCAATCTCTGAGGAATACGCCGGTGTAAGTAAAATTGTTGAGTCACTCTTATTTCGGAAGATATTAGGATTCAAAGTTCGTGACAATCCTGGAGTTTGGATTTCCGGTATTTAAGACATGCCTTGAAGTAGGGTTGTGGTGGCGACACTTTAAAAGGGAAAGATTGTAAAAGTGAGCCACCACAGTCCTATGTGTGAGGCTAACGTTCATCCCAACGGACTCGCCCCTCAGGGACTTTCAAGTACGTGCAGTCCGTCCATCACGCCTCGAGGAGGAGGGCGCCCCCGCCTTCTTCGGAGGGGAGTGACGTCCACATGCACATGGACACACACCCATGCGTGAACATGCACATGGAAATTATGCGTCGGAACCGGTGTACAAACGTTTTCATGTGGTACGCATGTATGTGTAAAACTGGGGGTATATACCGTAATTTCAACATTTCCTGGTAATATTATAATGACATATAGTCCTTGGTTTCAATAATAAACTTCATGTTAACTTAGTGTACTTTTGTGTTCATCTTTTATTCCCAAGCCACTGAATTCTTATGCTCGCAAGGCCGTAAGATTATGGGGATAAATGGAATCGGTGCTGAGTTAGGTCGATCTTCAAACGCATCTGGTCGGGAAGAGAAAAAAATATAGCAGAAAACCATCAGCAAATCTAAAACCTTCACACCTTTCTCCACCACAGCCCACTTTGGAAAACTTCAGAAAAAGTCTTTGTTTCGAGCCTTCACAAATCACATCAAAACGTAAACAAACTACCACTTACTAAAAGAACTTTTTACAAAAACCACTTGTTTTGACAACTCTGACACTATTTCTAAGTATATTTTCACAAAACACGTTAGGACTTATATTATCATGAAAATAATTTTGGACAGATAGTTTTGTTTCCCAAAGATTGAAATGAGACATAAATTTCATGAAATGAAGCAGCTGCGTTACCTTGCACGAATTCTCATGTCCCCGGTTTTACGCATGCAAATGCCCTGACATGCGCCGATAATAATTTCCCTCCGAAGCATACGTAAAGTGCAGTCTTCCAAGGGATGCCAGCAAAATTAAAACTGATTTGTTGAGAAAAAAGAAAGGCAGATTCTCAGCGTTTTGTTGCCGATGAGGCTTCTGTAGAAGCGAACAGAATGATTGACAGCTGTAACATACCTCGTTCAAAGGAAAAATTCAGTGGACATTTTAGCTCATCTTGTTTTCAGTACATACTGTTTGTGTTAAAACAGTACAAACAATATCTACCGGTTCATACTTCTGTTTTATTACTGTGACAAGAAGGTGGTAGTTTTTTCATTTTTAAAGTCCTTTCCATCAGTACATTTTAGAGGGCACTTTTTCCCTTGTCAGACAAGGCATTACTCGTCAAAATGTAGTACCAATTTGTCCTTTAAAATTAACGCAACCGTAAAGCTTTGAAGAACATTGGCCAATGACATTGTCCAAACAAGGCTACTCAACTCGACAAACCAGGAAAAAGTGGAACCTAGAAGAAACTGTAGGTATGAGTGATTGTTTGTACACAGAGCTACGGAGTCAATACTGTCTTGCCTTAGTTCATATCACGCTTTAGTCATGAATGTGTAAATTTCATCAGCACCAATACCAAAATGTTTAAATTTCTCCCTTTAACTGCCACTAAGGAAATTGAACGTCACGTAACATTACAAGACAGCTTTCCTACAAGTATTCAAGTCACTTTTCCTGTATCATTTCTCCTTTTAAAGTTTGAGGGCATAGTATAATTCCTCTTACTACTAACATTCTGCTGTGATTCTTGTAAACCTGTTTATAAGCCCAACTTTCACTCCAGTGAAGTTAGCAGGTAGTACATGTAATCCAAGCATGCATGCATGCATTTTCCATTTATATCTATATTCTTAGCCGAAGTCTGTGTTATCAGAATTTCACTTCTTATTGGCCAGAAAAAAATAGATTCCTTTAACTACTTTCCATGCTCCCGTGTGTTGCCCATTGTAATTTATATGAACTGAAATCCTAAGGGAGATGAATGAATTCCAAATGGGCCAAACTTATCAAAATAAAAGAGAAATGGTGTTATAACGTAATGAAAAAGAAAGTGGAAGACATTATCGATCTTTTGGTGTTTTTTTGCACTCATATACTGTTTCAAAATTGAGAGCCCAAATATAACAGACAGTCTCCAGAGAGAGTCGCGTGTTTCTTTTCTTTGTTTGTACCTTTCCGGGAACAATGGGATTTTTCCCGAAGCGGTTACGTGCAGTCACACTCTTGTTGCTGGTCGTGCGTACTGCACTGCCGTGACCCGTCTCGCGCCTGCTCTACACGCGCCTGTGGTTGGCACCATGGGGAGAGCCTGCCATTCGGTGTTTAGGATCACTCGCGTTGAATATTTAACGTCAGATTCTGAGAACATAACTAACTAAATTGTTTTCCCAATCGGGTGTAAGGAGAGACGGGGATTGCGCGAAAATCCTCACCTCCTAGATCGTGATAGATAGGTGGTTGACAGGAAATGATTCGTGACAGCACTTGATAAAAAATCACGGGAAGGTCCCACGCGCTGTTGAGAAACACGGACCAACTGAAGTTATTCCCTGCTTGGTTTGTGTGACAGTTTGGTAGTTTATTGTGCACTAAATAAAATTATGCTGCAAGTAAAAGGGGATTTTCCAAATACAAATACGGCTAGTTGTGTTGCTAGGTCGAAACCTAAAATGCGAAATATAAGCACAGGGCCTACAGTGTATATTTAAATTTTGTTTCGATTTTGATTTCTTATGACTTGCATATATCCTCCTCACCCCGTGATGCCCTCATGGCTGCAATAAGATATCAGTAACAGCTAGCGAGTGAAATTAAATAATAACTGAACAATTGTTCCATTGTGTTTCAACTCCTAATGCGCCACTTTCTTCAGTTTCTACTCCCTGTATTTTTTTAAATAATTAAACACCACACCCTGAAAAATGAAAATACATTGCACTGGTTGATTGAAAGATTTACCAAAAATAAACAAGGCACCTTGGAATCATGTGAGGAACTGTTACATGTTATCATTGCACTTCATGACAAATGGCAGCATTTGATTTACCATGTCTCTGCCTGTGGGTCATCTTTTTGGGCAGTTGACTGTTCAGCAGCATTGAAAGGGTCCGAGCGTTTTTATTTTTCTTTTTCCAGAACACTTTTGTGCGACTTGATAGTCCTCTTCAACGTATGAAAAATATCTGACGTTATGCTTTACTGAAAAATTGAGAATGTTGTTGATAATACCATTGTTTTAGGATAAATACTTTTCATTTTAAGGGGTTTCCCATTCAAACTGTGAACCAAAATTTGTTCATTAATAAAAAAATCTTAGATGGAGTTGCTTGTTGACTTATTCTCATGTACTAACACAACACAGAATCATAAAAGGATAATAATGTCGACAGCAAAACACATCAAATTGAGTTTCCTACCAAATATGCATCACAATGTTATTCATGAATATGGATAGCCATTAGCCTAAAAAAACTAAAAAAGGCACCAAAGTACTCTTTAAATTGACGATTGAAAATAAAAACGAGATGCGATATCCGATGGATTTATTACAAATTGCATTGAATAAACCCATTAATTTCCGCCCAATCTTCTCATCCCCAACTGTCTTCACAATTATGTAGGAATTAGAATGCAATTTGGCAGAAACTTGATATCCTCCGAGTCGTAGTTTTGTTCACTGTTAATGAGGGACCTCAGTTACTCTCGCATGTCCGTGACGGGTAAGGCTCTCTCCCTCCCTCACCCCGTAAGATCTCATATCATCAAAACTCTGACGGGCACTCAAATTATCAAGAGCAAATTGCAACAGCTTCTTGCAGACATATACCACAATAAGGATGTAAGAGACTTCTTGGCATTGTATAATTTCACAAAATGCGACTTTATTCATCCAAATCATCCGTTCACTTCCTTGCCTGAGAAAAACCCACAGCATAATATCAGTCAATTAGTCAGATAAACATTCAAATGTATACTAACGGAAGTACCGTATCATTGTCATTACAGGTTTCCCCAAACAGTTTAAAATAAAGAATGGATTGGCACGGTACTCATTTCAAAATGAATTGTTTCAAAAAACTGTTTATCATAAAAGGTAACATTTTGACAATACAACAGTCACAACTACACCTAAAAACTGCAAGAAAATTTTTAAAAAATATAATCTTGAAATTGAAAATGATCATCCAAAGACGATTACATAATTTCACCAAAACGGCTAACAAAATTAACCTCAATCAAAGTCGACAGTTCTCCATCGTGGACCAATACCTCAATTTCATTGCCTAGACGTAACGGCGAAGTCCAATTTATGCGTACCATAGGGGTGAAATCAAACTATTCCGACCCGCAGGGTCTACTTGAAATCAAACAATGCAAACTTTCACATTGTTATCTTAAAATCAAAGCAACAGTTTTTTTTTTAACAGAAAACGATTCTGTCATTATTTTGACTGCTTAAATTTTCTACACACACAAAAGAAATCTAGTATTCTGTCAACCCATTATTTATGAGAGATAATAAATTGTCACAAAAAATCAAACGAAATCCCGACGAAGACCAAAGCATGGAAAATGTAGCAAAAGTTTTATTTACAAAATGGGAAGGGAAAATGGGAGCTTTAAAACTTTCTTACATTTGAAAGGACTTTACTTCTCTTATATACAGATAGTCTATTTACAGTGTTCTTTATCGGACTTCCAATGACAATTTTTCATGAGTAGATATTCGTTAAAGTGGGTATGGTTGTTTCTCTTAATAACTGTACATCTAGTAACTTTCATAGCCAACAAATAATATTTTGGACGCACTCTGTGCCACATTATATAAGAATATCGAAAAATACATCTAAATACGTCATGACCCCAAATTTTATTTCGAACAAGAATAGTGGCCATGAAAGAAGACAAAGGGACAAAATTCAGTTTGTGTTTATGGCCCTTCTACACGTCCTACATGACTTTCGAATGAAAACATTCAAATCACAACAAATCAGAACTGCTCAAAGTATTCCAGTTAAGTGGGAAACGACTAGTTCTAATATTTTTCATGACAGCATGGTGCGGACGCTGTTTCAAAGCGCGTTGCTTCTTATAAGGATATAAGATTCACATACGACTTAAATTTGTATGTAAACATCGTTTCAGTGTTCAGTGCGGGTTTTATTTATTTGGCATTATTTACAATTAGGAATCGGCATAAGAAGACATGGCACCAATTGCAGAGATCATTTTAAAGAACAGAAGAGGCAATATTCAATCAATGCCGACATAAAGCGTGAAATCTCCCCCAAACAAACACAATACCAAAGTTACCACTTAGTACAAACTGGTTTCAACTCGTCTAAATGAAGACACAGAAAAAATTTGCATGTTAATTCGCCAGACTAATATACTCAACAATTTCAAAGCCATTCTATCCATACAGGATCACTGCATGAGATATTACTAAAGCATCCAATATAAACCAATATGCAGACATAAGTGCCGTAAATGTACAAGCAACAGGGACCACCTCGGTTTTTACATTCCCTAGACAGAGATACACATCCACATGTTATATTTTATTCCCAAGAGTCCATGCAGGGTCGTGCTCACTGTGGCTAATGTAGAATTCAGGGCCGAGTTTCTTTGATTAAACAAGAACAAACACTGCAGAAACCAAATTCAGTCTAGAACCAGCATAAATGGGTGCACGTGATGCCATAAAATCTAACGCCATATGGAAAAAAAGCACAAGAAGCGAACAAGATCACATCAGACAGCCAACGTGCTTCAGACTCTTCATGCAACCATCACACAGATCGGCCAGCCGAAACTATTGTTATTTCAATGCCCAAACAATGCACATTAGAACATTTAGCTGGTGTACAAAGCAGGCATTGGAAGCATCAACATCTTAATGCAAGTTGTATCGGTGGTTCATCGTTTCATTGTTCCGCAGAGCAAGAGTGCTGTCAGATCAAACATCAAGCAGACGACACGCGAGAGACCGAGCTCACATAACGTAGAAGCAGGTGCCTGAACTTGTCTCGGTTATTCTGTTCCCTGCTGAGAAATAAATGAAAAAAGTAACCCATTGTGGTTGAGAAAACAAATAGTCATGGGCAAAGCATGCCAGACTGACTCTAATGTAAAAAAAGACCAAAACGGGAACTATCAGATTATGGTTTGTGGTAGCAGCCAGAACAAAATAAATTTCTTTCGAAGGAGTTATGCAAGGTATACAAGAAACAGTCATAGAGGCAACAAGTGGTTCTCCACTCAAGACTCTTTAACCAAAACAGGCTCAAAGCCAAAACGCCTATTAATGTATACTGCCATATATAGTTGGTTTTCGACTGATTCCATGGATACAGCTAGAATTGCCCATCAATATTGTTTGCCCAGCAGTTACCAAGTTCCTTGGAATAGGGCGGAGTCAAGGGAAATACGTTTAATTTGCTTAATGTATTGAATACCTTCAGTGAGATCACGATAAACCTCTGGTTTCATGTATTCACAGGATGCCCTTGATTCCACTTTGAAGGCGTGGCTTGAGTTCTGGTACGAATTGTAATCAGGAGGGGGTGGTCTCATCGACAATTCTGCGTCATGAAAAAACATATCTTCTATTCAGAATCTTAAAAATATATCGAGTTTGTCCATGTGCAATAATTATAATGGGATACTGGAATCTGCGTACAAATGTTGCCAGTAACCTGACCATTATCCCAGCATTGATAGTTACCTGAAAGACATTTCCTGTGAAGATTTTGAAATAAAAATTTCGTCCATATTTTACTTCTCTTTAGCATTTGCACTACATCAGCAGGGAGCTAACCACTAGCGACTCTCTTAGAGCCAAAATTTATGTACGTTTTAGCATGTCCTCTAACATTCATGATCATCACAAAAGTGAGGCAGCAGGGGAAGATATAATTTCAAATCTTTTGCTGGTGAATCATCCTTTTGCTGTTGTCAAAACAAGCACTTGGGACGTAAATAGCTGAGAATTATCATTAGATAGTTAATATTAGCGCCTGTACAATAATGGGTGAAAAACGAAAGTGGAAAGCCCGACTAAAAATAGAGTTATAAAAACGAAGACGAGTTGCCCATCCATCCTAGCTAGATGCCCGGTGTTGCTACAGGTTCTCGTTGGAATATATGACCATTTGAGTGGATACAAATCGAATTTAAAAGAGGAATTCGAGAGCTAATTGAACTATGCGAACAGCATGTGCGTACCACTTGTCGAAGGTATCATGCGCTCGTCGCTTAGAAAGTGCTTGTTGTCCAGTGTGCTTGTCTGCCAATAGGATGACGAGTTACTGTTATTGTTGCCATCGAACGGTGATGTCCGAGTTGGACTGTTCATTGGGCTGTTCTTGGTCATGTCGTCCACAATCTGCCGGTGAGATATAAACCGTCAGTTAGTGATGCAAATTACACAGCAGTGACTGTGCAACAACCAATGGCGTACTCTGAGGCTGGAGGACTAGGAAACAGCCAATCAAGTCAACGAGCTGCCGCAAGTTCAAGTGTCAGTTAAAACGGAAGTGACCAATTACTGTCCAGAATTTGAGGAGTGGGGAGTGACGCAAGTGGATATTGGAACACCTCCAAAAATATATTAATTTTTCGGTTAGAAGGCATAATTTTAGAGCCGAGTCCCCAACTGTGCATGCAATCTCCGAAAAGACCTCCATCTACGTTATTTCAAATTAATACTAATTTAAATTTTACGCCGAAAAGCGAAAGCTAAGAATATTTGTCTTTGTCAGCCGTTTAGAATCATCGTCATCTCCAAAACGCACTCCATATAAGAGCAAGAATAACTTTCGCACTACCATAAGGGGCGATCGCGACAACTTCTGTCCGTGAAATTCAATTTCTAGTACCCCTAAAAAGTTCCTTTTGTCTGAATGAGGGGTTTGACAAGCCTCTCTATATTTGGTCAATATTTCTGGACGGCTAATTCCCAAGGGAACTGATGACAATTTGCTGAATAGCCTTATTTTTCTTTGACGTTGCGTCTAGACAGATGATAAAAAGTTGCCATAACCGTCAATAGAGGGCGCCGTTTTGTGCTGCATACGCAACCAAAGTTCAGCCAGGTCATTCCAAAAGTAAAGGATAATTAGTTCAATTTACTCTAGTATGATTTACTTTCCATATTTATACCACCTATTGTGATTATATCAAACATAGTAAATCCGTGTGAAAATTTTGCACTAAAAATCGTACGTTATTCCGACACAGTTTCCGAAAGGATGATCAATTAACTTCAATTTCTCCACATTATTTCATTTAATATTGTGATTAAAATCACACGCAAAGATGAAAGGTCGTTACACATTTTTTTCTTTTATATTTCTAAGTCTGTTCGTGATAGCACGATAATGAATCATATTTACTGTGTGCTCTGTGGAAAACTCAATGTGTTTGGGAATTTTGTTGTAGACTAATTAATAATGAAAATATTACAACTTTGTGCCTCCCATGGGGAACAGACAACAAAGAGCTCACTAAGATATTTCACCGTAAGAAATACTGAGTCTTACATCGACAATTTCCTCGTCTGAAGGGATGCTACTGCAATTGCTTTCTGTTATGAGAAACAAAAAACAAAGAAAGATCTATGAACGACAGGATATAACATCTGTGAGACTGCGCAGACGAACGTTGCAGCAAAAGCTGTTTAATTTTTGTCTTCCAAACCCTGTAGCACGTCAAGATTTTTTGTTATTCCGTACATCAAATAACAATGTATGTCCAATGAAAAGACGGAACAAAAACTTTCATTTTGTTCTGATAAAAATTCGAGTATGTGCCAAAAAGACACTTTCATTTGTAATCTATTAGTACTGTCTAAAAACAGCTCCGGCTTGAAAAAACTAAACATTAAGGCTGCATAGTTAAGACTAAATAACGCAAAAGTTTAGTGAGTCGCATAAGAAAGGACCCTCCAATTCGGAAATACTCTGAAAGAATTTGGTTTTGAAAATTGATATATCTAAGTGGTATAAAAGACTGTCACCTCCCTATCATGAAATTCGCGGTTGAAGTCGATTCAGCACTTTCAAACGAAGACCTGTGAGCCAACTCAAACACGGGTTGCGTGCAATACACGAGCTTAGTTCTGTGCAATAGTCAATGAGCACAGGTTTTTCAAAGTACAGCGAAAGGCAAACACAAGGAAATGACGACTCATTTTTTAACAACCAGAAGGAAACCACCATGGGGAATAAAAGCACACTGATTAATTCCTGTTGCAAATTTTAAAACAACACGTGAACGGGACGAGATAACGGCATCACTCTCCAAACATCTATTTAAAAAGACCTGTGTGAAACACTTTCACTCGATCAAAATTAAACACGAAACTAGCGATCACGGAGGACAACTCAGTTTCAGATTCAATGACGTCAACATCGAAAGGTACTGCAGTACACAAAGGAAATAATGGGTCCAAGCAGCGACAAACTAACTGTGTGCATCAGGAAAAGAGCATGAAATCTTTTTCTTGGAAGGCATACTATTCATCTTTTAATTAATCGATGATATTACTTTCTCAGTTGAATCATATGCCTTTGTTTAAATGAAATTTTTGTTGAGGTTTATGATGTAATTTTTTTTACAACTGCGGAAATGTCTAAAAATTGCAGTTAAGAGAAAGAGAGAAAGAAGAGAAAACTCTTTCGAGACATACCTGCATCATGCAGCTGTTCCTGGTAACCGTCGGCGCTAACGATTTCGCCAGTCCTTTGCCTCCCTTCGGCAATGTACTCCATCAGTTCACTACCCCGGGAACCAACGGCCGACTCGTGCCTCCGTGAGCTGCTGATTGCGTAGAGCGACGGGTACATCCCCCGCCCATGGTGGGGGTAAGCGGGCGGAGACGAGACCGGCACCTCAGATGGGTGGGCTGAGCTGAGGTTGAGCGGGTCGTTAGTGCTCTGGTTTGAGGACGGTGGAGTTGGATATAGGGACAAGTCGTGCCTTATTGGTGAATGGCGGTTGGTGTAAGTGATAGTGGGGCCCCATTGTTCTGAAACGATCGCGAACAAACCACCAAAAATTATAAGTCACTGAGAGCATATTATCTTACCAGACTCAACATATCCATTTCATTTCGACATTGTACTCTGCACATTACCTAACTAAGGTGTTCAAACAAGACAATACTCTCCGTCCATACACAACGTACACTGGAATTGGTGAAAATGTTACTGTTGCAATAAGTGACAGTAATACATCTCCGAAGACATTTCAAATTACAATGAACTATAAGCGTCATGTTTTGCCATGGATTCCATTCGGTGCCAAGCCGCATCCGGACAAAAAAAATTGACAAAAATAAAAGATCCCTCGGCCAGCCAGCTCATGTTGCTTTGCTCCATCCTTTTCATTATTACAGCTCACAAACACTGAAATTCGTTTCCCATGATTGTTAAACTCCATTTCCTCATTCACTAGTCACCTTCAAATAGATTCCTGAAGGGATCGTGGGAACGAGAAAAATCTGGACCAGAAAAAAACAATGTTAAAGCAAGGTCCGTGGTGAAGGATACTTTCGTTTTTAACCGGTAAACTACGACTGTATGTTTTGTTTGGAAGGATACACGGGGTATGCCAGAGAGACAAATTCTTTTTATTTGTTCCCTTAGCTGTATAACTTCCTCTATTTGTTTGCCTATGAGAACAAAATTCCTTCTTTGATGAAATTTCCAATGGGATACATCAAATTGAGGTTGTTAAAGTTCTAGAACACAAGTCTTTTTTAGACACACTGGAGGAGAAGTCAATAAAAACAAAAACTAGGCGAAGCTAAGAGACATCATAATGGCCATTAAAGCTCACTACAAGAAATTCATCAAAACAATTCGAATGCGTATTTGCCTCACCTGTTGTCCGCTGTGATTGGCTGATGTCATTCCGAATGGGCTCGTCCCAGAAAGATGCAGGGTAACCATGTAACCGACTGTGAAGAAGGCTATTTACATACTGTTCTGGGGAAAGGCTTCCCGCTGACACACTTTCACTTGACTTTGGAAACATCTGATACGAAAAGACACGTTAATTCAAATTGAGAGTGTTGACTTTTTATTTCCTAATCGTCACATTTCGCAGCTTCTGCCCAAACCATACTTTATATTATTATATAAAAATACAAATATTATATGAATTATATTTATTTGTAAACAGTGCAGTAAACCGTGGGAAATGCAACCACAGTTATGCGTTTATCTGTATCCCTATGATCTTGTCATTAAAACTATAACTCAGTGAATACAGTTTCTTTGATCAGAGACATCTTTTAAAGGTACCGTAGAATGTAATCGGCCACATATCTCTTTAGAACTGTAAAACAAGATGAAAATTAAACCTTAAAACACTTGCTAACGCCAGTAACAGTCCAAAGAATGTCCAAGAAGGAACTTTCGCCGATTATTATGATCATTTATCGATTACTCTTTCATGGAGCTTTCTGGTTGACATCAAACACAGATTTATGTGCGCTAAAAACTGGTTATTTAATCAATTAACAAACGTCAAATAGTTTTACCTGTGATGACGACGGTTGCGGTCTGTGTCTCTCTGTAGGCCTCGCTACTCGACTCTTTTGCAGCCGACCCGATTTTTTCTGTGACGTTTTTCCGTCAGAAGCTGTTATATAATCGCACACAAAATATATTTAAACTTTTAGGCCTGCGGGAATCCAATTCATTTTTTCCATTCTTTTTTCCACACTCTAAAAACTCTCGGGTCAGATTGACCCAGCATTGGGTTCTATTCGGCGTGACCCTTTTACTGGTAAAAAAATGACCCCCTTTCAGTTCGTATTTGACCCTCTCTGGGTCATAATATGACACAGAAAGAGGTCACGCCAAATGGGACCCTGCTCAATGACCCGGGAGTTTTTAGAGTGCAGGGAAGGTCTATCAGATATGTTAGCTGCTGCATGGTCTGACTGAATATTTTCCTGTCTTTTTTGCGGATGAATATATGAGTTTGTGGCGACATGGCGAAGGAACACGAAAGAAGGGGGGTAAAAATATCTGACTGCAAAGCTTTCTTTCATCCAAACGGTCACATATTGAGCAGGTTTCAATGATTAACGAAGAAATCCGACTTACGAGTTCTGGTTCTCCTGGCCTTTTTCGGGATCAGTTTATAAATTTTGAAAGCGTCATTCCCTTTACTCTTGCCCTGACCCTTCACCTCCAAGATGTCGGGAAGGGAATTGATCGCACATCGGAAGTTGGCCTTCCAGATCTTGGGGTTTGCCTTCGGAGTGTTGGAAATTGGATCATATTTTTCTGCGAAATGTGAGAGAAATTACAACTGATTAGAAACACGAACGACAGAGACATACATCAGTTAAACTTCTAATGAATCTATTGAATATAATTTAAACATGTAAAAGATTGAATATTGACCTAATTCTCTTCACCACGTTCTAAACAATGATTATTCGGTGACAAACACCAAATTGCGCAAAAAGTTCAATTGCCCCACATTCCTGTGGTTTGTCATATACTGAGCTTGTTGCGGTTGGAAGTGCCGAATCTGCGCGGTCCCTTCTCTTTGTGGGACGTGTATGATTAATGCAAGAAAAATTGATATTTAGGGATCACAGTGTGAGATAGCTATCCACGCGTGGGTAACTTGCTTGAGGGTTCCTGTGCTGACTTGCTCGTCCTTGGCTGTGAAATTGTTTCAACGTACAGCCACGACAGTAAGTTGGGTAAGTTGGTTGTAGTTCGGTCTGATAAAAAGGTCCCAGCGAAAACGACAATGAATGACAACTTTTTATCGGTAATACATTGCTAATAATTTTTGATTAGAATAACAATTTGAATCGAATTACTTTTGAGAATTCGTTCATTAATTTAATTGAACCTTGTGAATACACCGGTGCTGCAGTCACAGCGATTGCGTTTCCCTGAAAATGGGATTTCCCTTGTATTTCTTTTTCTTTTTTTCAACAGGAATGTTGCAGAGTCTCCAGCGAGCAGGGTTTATTCCGACACTGAATGAGAACGTTCATCGAGTAGGCCCTAAGCGGAAAAGTATGTCGACCGGCACACGTGCCACTGTTCATTGCGCAATCCGGCTTGCTCTGTTAAGATTTTACTGTGGGAATCCCTAGCATTCTACGCTTGGCATATGGGATCAATTGTCCTACCCAAGTCACGAGCTTCAACTCAACCATGCGCGCAAGTACCCCCAGAACTATGGGGTCCGACGTCCACTCCGCTCCCACAGTTCTTGGGGTAGCACACAAGCCCTTTAATTTTTTTTTCAAACATTAAATTTCCCTCTGGGAGATTCCAGTTGAGGTTTACACTGTTTTTCTTGTATTAAGAAATTAATTATTACTTCACTTAATTAAGGACTCATAGTCAGTACAGTCAGTAATCAGCACTGTAATGCAGATTTTGGGCAAGTATATTACGCTATGGAAGCCTTTACGCATGGCAAAATTATTTGCCTTTTTGAAAGCGAACAGAAATCGGTTGACGGTTCTATGCTCGATCTTTTCTTGGTTGTAAACGAAGGCGTGGAATAAGCTCGACTATATAAAAAACCTCACTTAAAAGCACGTCCATTACTGAAGCAAATTGTTCCGACCATAATTGGACGTAGCAAATATCAGGGAAAAGGGTTCAGATAAAGACCAAAGAACCAAAGTTTAATGAACCCTTCATGGTAGCAGTGCTATTCTAGCCTATAGCATAAGATGGTGCGAAAAGAAAGCCATATACATAGCGGATAGCGAAAGCTCTTCTACCACGTAAGCCGTTCAAACAGAAGGGAAAGAACTGACGGGGGATCTCCGCGTTGAGCCATCGGCCCAATTCTCAACCCGACCTCACTGACCTCCAGCGAGTCACGAGTCAACGACGTAACGCCCGCTGCCTTTAGAAAATCAGGAGCGCGCGCCGTAAATCTACACCGTCCACCCACGCAAAATGCCAAGTATCTTTTCTTTCGCAAAACAGCCGAAAGGTCCTTGATCATTGTGTGCAATGTGTGCAGCAGCGGAGTTCTTACAATAAATGCACATATTTTTCCACCCAATTTGCTCCGGGGCGATTTGTGACGCCGTGGGGATGCCGCTTGCCATTACGCAATTCGAGGGTAAGGATTCTGTGTTGAATGAATGACAGCGCTCTAAGTTCTAAGTTAGGCTTGCACATGAATTTAATGCACATGTACACACACATAACAACTGTCGAATACATCCTACAGAGCTGTATAGGATGTTGTGCAATTGGCTCTTGATGCCCAGAAACGTGGAAAAATAAGATAAATATGGAACGTTTTCATAAATCTCTTTATCAAGTAAGGTGCATTGTCTCGGGATTAAACTTTAGGTGGTTCCGTCTACACAGTACAGCAGCGGGATCGCCAGAAGGACGAGCAAACATTCTGAAATTAGTACCAACATTCTCAGAACGGGTAAAAATCGTAAAAGCATCAGTTATTTTCGGTCCTGTGTAGGCGCCCCTCCAACCTCTCCGGCGATGATCGGCCACAGATACTATAGCAGCCAGAGCAAAAATCATGATAATGGGGTAAAAAATGAACTTTTCAGCGATCAAGGTCTCCGTTAAAACACAATCAACACAGCTGGCTCTCTCCTGTCTGTTGAGGTTTGTCATTGCGCACACGCAATGTAGAGTACATGTTAACGGTACACGTGTGCACAAGATAGGGACAGACCGCGTGTTTCAATTTTCCCACATATTCAATTACGAGCCTGATCCACGTCTGAGACAAACAGTTAACAGGAGAATGGAGCAAATTAGGTCATTCTAATAATTTCCAGAACTCCTTCTATGCTGCTACTTAATGGGCATATGGATTTCATTTAAAAGGTCATGAAAACCGTTTCATAGTGTGATGAAGCCTGTTCGGGAGTTACGTGTTCCAAAGGTAATGTATGAGAATATCCTCAATAGTTTGGATCGCTCTGATAAATAATTTGTACGGTTTTATTTTTTTAAACTTGTGTTTGCATAATTTCAGCTTAAAAAATTTCGGAATTTCTGTCCAGATGTATGACAGTAAGCAATTTGATTCTTTAAGTGTCCATTGTCAGACATGACGTTTGTTTTTCATTTTTATGTATATTTTTGGTCAAATATTTCTGTGTTAACGTAACTCATCGAGGAACTCTTTGATCTTTCTCTTTCCTTTTTGCAGCATCATAGACAACGTCTTGCGTAGTAAAGTGAACTCTATATCTGCAATGCATTTGGTCTGCGCGTGGGCTAGGGAATCCCATCGCGCAATCAAGCGTAACTTGTGACTCGGTACTCTAAAGAAAAATGCCCACCCACGCAAAATAACCCCAGGCAACAAGCATGCCAACAGAACAGACCCTGGAAAATGACTCGGCATAATAATAAACTTCACTGGTGAATCATGCAACTTTGTTTCAGAGTCAAATAGTAAAGTGGGAAAGCCCCATTCATAAACGGGTACCTTTAAAGTCAAATCACAATGTATGGTTTATTTCCTATCACACGGATACAGGTTGAACTATTTTTGTTGAATCATTGAAATCATGATCACGAAGCCTTGTGAGCAGTTAATTCTGGAAAACTACCAAATCAAAGGAAGAGATTACCGTTCGCAACATGATGCCTTAATCATGTGTTTTGACGGAGTTTGGGAAATTGAAAACACGCTGATACTGTTTACAAGTCCACTTCCAAGAAGTTTTCATGAGTTCCGATTTGAATTTCTGCTGTCATCGACCACTCATTTTATTTCAATAATTAAAAGGAATTTATCATTTCCCTTTACTTTTTATGCTAAAATTAATTGCGCTACACCCGTGGCATTTTATCACAACGCAAAACGGCATGATGACATTCTACGTACACCAGTTCAGATGTTAAGCAGCCTCTTTCTTCAAAATAATTATCCAAAGCGGGTGCGTGCTGGAGATGTGCTGGCAGGTCGTGGAGTTTCGGCATTATCTCACAAAACGACGAAAATGATGTCCTGTAACTTCTCACTGTACATGTATAGGCCTATGGAGTGATCATTTCGCAATGACGACTTAGGCCGGGCTCCGACTTCCTTCACAACAAAAACTCGCGCCCACTCCTCGCTGAAAGTTTCATCACAAGTTATTAATGTAGTTCCATCATTGAGGTAAAACAGACAACCATAATCCAAAAAGAATTCATAAAAAGTTGGATAGAAACAGCTTGGCGGCCCAACCCCACTGCTGCTTGTGTTCTCACACAAACTTCTTGGGACGCAGGAATGTTGTGCTTGCACTCGGTACGAGAACGGGGCACAAACAAAGTTGTTTGTTTGCTCGCAGCTTCGACTCGTGACTTTGAGTCAGCCCTTTGCATAGCTAACTTAACAACTCTATCAAAAACATACCACCTGGGTTTACCGTGTGCCGCTTGGAAACCCCTTGCTCTATGACCTGTATTACACCCACGCACCCGCTGAATCATCGTGAATATTCAATAGTTTTGTCAAAGGAATCATCAGTAAGCATATTGTCAGCTGTTTGGTGTTGCAAGGGGACTTGAAATGCACTTTTTTGCACCGGCGTATGAAACCAAAGTGTAAAACTGAATTTCAGACAGAATTTTCAAATAATTTGGAAATTGGACCTGTTGCTGTGGTAGAAGAAGAAAGAAGCTGCAATTTAACGGGTTTCCTTCCACTAACATAGTGAAACAAACAATTGGAAATTGATGCACAACGCGTGCATTTCCTTTGGCTTTTAAGTTGACCCAATTTACAAAGATCGTGCCACGAGAATTATGCCTAACAGAACGGAAGTTTTACTAATTACAACATTGAGAAAAAGATCTTATATGTATAGTAAGTTTCAAACAAACAAACAAACAAACATGCACCCCTACAACCCACCCAACTAACAAACAAAACCTCTCCAGTACCTTTCAACTATAATGACAATTGTATAGACAACAATTAAAAGAATGGTCTTCACATCTGAATTACACTTTAAAATCAACAGAGTCATCAGCAATTTTACATGAATGTGCACTATCGTTTCTTTGCTGACTTTACGCGGCTCTGTTTCGACATGCCAGCCTCTGCCAGCAAGGTAATCTCATTACACCGTGACAGCCCTTGCCAAGTACAAGGTGGGCCGATGTCTGATTTTCCCGCCAATTTGATCCCGCTGTTTTCGACATTCTTTATTTCCCTCGGGGACTTCATTTTCTAATGCTGCGAGACTTTCCAAGAGATTTCAACATAACAGATGATTAATTTCTTCCATGACAATTCACTGATTTCAGGGTTTGCATCAGTGGCGCATGGGGGGGGGGGCAAGTTGGCCCCCCGGGACATGTTGCCATATTTTTTGTAGGAATTGAACGCGCTAACACTTTCGAAATTGTACCGTATGTATTACCTTTTTGAAGGGGTAGTGACAAACTTTACGCGTTAAAACTTGAATCGTCATGTTTAGCACACGCACACACACCCACCCCATCCAGGCAAACTGGATATGCTACTGGCTTGCATATGACCCCCTCCGCATTTTGCCAGGCTAACATGCGGGATAAATTCGGGGCTAATGCCATTACAGATTACAACTCCGTTCAACTGATTATCAACCTGACAACTGCGTGGCCTGCTGGAGGTATGGAGCTCAGAGATGAAAGTGCATATCATAAAGTGATTTGAATCCGCGTTTTCTTAGAATGGGCGAGTGCCGTTGGTTGAAAGAAAATTTTTTCCTCTGTGGACAGTTACTGACATCTGCTAAACGATGTTTTGTTCCGATATTAAGGTCAAAGATAATAAGCCTTTTGCGATTTAACTTTGACCCAAATTTGGTACACTGAGTGCTTTAAATTCACGTGAACAGAACAACTTGAATTCTCCTTACTAAAACCACTGTTACTATACCTCGTGATTCGGGGGAAGTTTTTGCTTAGTTACATAAGAGACGCCTTGCAACAATACACTGTTATCAGTGGATAAGAAGGGCACAAAGGAACCAGCCCATTCCAGAGATGGTGGTCGCTATGAGAAAGCTTGCTCCGAATCACGAGGTATAGCAACAGTGTCTTTAGTCTGGGGAATTTAAATCGTAATGTTTTGTGCAGTCAGAAACTCAGTGCACCAGATTTTATTCAAATTTAACTCGCAAATGGCTTATTGACAGTGAACGTTGAATTGGGAATGCATGGACTTTCTGGGACGTACGGCAGCGCTCAATCCCCTGTCTGGCATTTTCTTGCACGATGTACGGTTTTCCCAGTTTGGCTGCAAAAGCTGCAAAATTACAAATGAGTGCGTAAACGCTGACATTAAATTCAACAGTGCATGAAAAAGAGATGACTGATTGTTGACGCACAGTAAATGCCAACTATCTGGGAAATGACATTGCCAAAACATTTTCAAAAATACGAGCTTCGTATTATTTTATTTTGTTTTGTCTTGTGGGAAATAATCTCCGATATAGTCACAGTGTATAGGCGAGTTCATACAATAAAATTTTACAGCATTTCCGTGTAAGATACAGTTTTAAATTAAAAGATGTTAATAACAACCTTGATTGTGAAAAGTATCTCGTATGTTGCCCCATAATAAACGACTGGTTAAAACACAAAAACTTACACGAAAAAAAGAGCGTTACCCAATACTATCGCGACTAATCAGATTTCGTGACGGTGAAGGAAACTGCAGTTTTTTTGCCAACTTTCGACCCATAAGGCAGTTGTGAAATTATGGACCAAATTTCCTCGTTTTGAACCGGGCCGAATTCGGTCGTGGTTCCTTGTTTCGAGGCTTGTCCCTTCCTTGTTGTGAAGATTCATTCCCACGCTAAGAATAAGACAATTTCGTAACACGTTATTTGATTTTCAATTTCAATATTTTCATTAAAAAATACTATACAGTACACACCGTGCACAAAAGGCAGGTGATTTGCTAAGTAATTGCCGTTTCCTTTGTTTTGCAATAAGGAAAAGTACGTTAGCTTAACTTAAAATGGAATAAAATAACCTTTCTTTCGTTCGAAAATAAGAGACGGTCGTGACAGGGAATGGATTTTCAGAAGAAGTACATGTAACTCCAAGAACAGTTGGTCTTTTTATAATTACTTACAAATGACATAGTTTTCGTTCAACATGGCATGGCAGAATTGATTTTACAATTCGTCTTTGATTTCATTCAAAAGTGTAAGTCACTAACGTCTACAGTCAAGAGAGTTGTCTTAAGAAACAGATTTTATTTTCTCCTTCCTATCAAACTCCTTCCCAGTAATATATTTGTTCAAATATCTCAAATCAGAGATCTTCCTCATTAAAAAAAATCCGTTCCCCCACTTCCACACCACCATAAATAGACTCGTTTCAATATCCCACACGATTTCAAATGAAATTCACCAATTAAAAAAGATTTGTAAATTATTTAATCCAAAACTTTATTTATGGTGTTTTTCTTCTTCCCAAAGGCTCCACTCAACCAGAGATACAACAGCCACATGTTTATTTGATTAATATCGATCTGATTTTTATCGCTTGCTATTTTCCCGCCCTTGTCGAAGAACGCGCCTAAAAATTACAGCTAATTTGCTCGGTTTTATTTGCCTATTTGTTCTACTCCCTAGTGCCAAAGTTAACTATCGATTTCTTGGGTTGTCTGGAGCGAGCTGGAGGCTGGCTTGCGCCATGTGTTGCTCTGGCAATGTGCGACTGCCCAAATGTATGTCGGTTTGGTTTTTTTTATTTTATTTTACTTTCATTTTGTTTTTCAGAAGCAGGGTTCACATTAAACTAGAGAATCTCTATTTCATTTTATTGACTTAGGATGTGCTTTGGGCTAAAAATCGGCTGTCAATTGGTGACTTATTCGTTAACGTCGATAAACCGGGGGCTGCTCAACCTCATATTCCCTCAGACACGTCCCAAATCAATCCATAATTAACCTCATTTTGATCACGGAAATTTAGTTCGAGTTAATTGCAGGAACAAGTTTGTTACTGGAACGAGGATGCAGGCATTTCTTTGCCTTGAATTCGGTTTCTTAAAATGCAAACGATTTTCAGATTTCTGTCTCAGCAACTACACAATCAAGAATTTTTAATGGGCGCACTTTTAAACAACATAATGAAGTATCGTAATTACATCCATTACCACTTCAGATAAGTCATTATGATCAAAATTCATGGCTGTACAATTTGTTTGAATTAAAATACACACAGCAACTACAAAAAACTTAAGATGTTACAGGTCTTTAAAAGTTGATAGATCCAAAGATTGAATGAAAATCCAATTTTATAAAGCATATAAAAATGATTTATTTTTTTCCTTTCGTTTGTATGAATCGGCGCCATTTATTACTGTATGAACCTACATCCTACAGAAACATTACCTAGATTTAATTAAGCACTTATTTTAACTGTGAACACTCCAGTTATCAGACTGCACAAACTGGGTAAAACATATTACGCATTTGCATATACCCGTAAGTTTATTTTCATTCAAAGAAAAATGCAAACATCTTAATGGATAAAAAGAGAACTGGCATTCTGAACCGTTTGGAAGTAATACGAAAACTTTTGAAATACCTCGTAACATACACAGGAAAGGGGAAACGAGAGTTCGTGGATGGGGGTGAAAAAACATCTAGATCTCGAGGTTCTCGAGGAAGGCAAAAAAGAGGGGAGCTTTGATGGAGATTGAGGAGGTCGAAAGGTGAAGTAGTTCAATTTTATACTTTCCTATCTTGCATCTCTGTTGCATTACACTGGACCAATGTTTTAATGTATTAAAGTAGATTTTTTATCAAAGTTTTCAAATGAAGGGGAATTGATTTCGTTAAAAAGCCTCACTAAAATTCTACATTTCACTCAGATAATTAGCCGCAGTTAGGTTGAGGTAACTTTGACTTTTCGTGTCACATGTGACTTTGTAAAGGAGTGTGAACGCTAAAATTGGATATTCGGCAATGTGCTTGGTAAAAATGTTCAAGATGAAGCAGCGATAGAGGGAGGAAGGTGACTTACTGGTATGAATGGCCCATGCGCGGAAGAGAGAGGCGTCCTTGTCGCACGTCCACCCGTGCCTCGCTGCGTGCTTCCAGGGAATCTTCACTAGTCTCTCCTCCTTATCCAACCACTCTAATCCTGGTATCGTCTTCTCCTCGATGTTTCGGATGAGCCAGGGCCGGAGCCGCATCCTCTCCGCCGGCCTGGATGGAGAAAGACTTGCTGCGTGGACCGTGTCGCCACCGCTGGTGGTAACGGGGAAGCTGGCGTGACTGGACGGCGAGGGAGTGGTCATCAGTACCGGCATGCTTCGGTTAGGTTTCCGAAAGGTTCTGTTGGAAACACAAAAGGATCCTCATTGTTAGTTACCGGTTGAAATACGGTGGACATAATTAGTATCTTTGGAATAACAAAGGCAAAGCTTCAATGTTTTGTGATCCTTCTTTCTGCCAGGTACCTTCATAGCTTTACATTTTCATCGATCGATCGATTCCATTTCTAATTTTTATGTTCGCTTATGTCATTCTAACAATAACATGCCGAGTAGTACCCGAGTACACAAGCCTTAAGTCTACTTCCTCGTCAATGGAATCTTTCTCATTCATTCACACAATAGAAACATTTCGTGGAAAGTCCATAAAAATTACACGTTCAGCCAAACTCTATAAAACATTCAGTCTATGATGTAAAGCAAAACATTTGCAGATAAAGTCATTACGGGAATCGAAGTCTAAAGGAATAACTCAAATTACACACAATGGACCCTCTTATGTTTTTCTGCTGTGACTGACGGCGAAACGACATGTTGCAGCAGCATTCAACGTAGCGTCGTGCAAGGCAGTGTATAAAACATGTAAACTTAAAATATCATTCCAATTTAAACTGGGACAATGACTAAGGACAATTTGTAAATATATACATCTTCAACATTGTGATAGTCACATATAGTACAGTTGAAAGATGCATATTAGTCATAAGTGTGAACTGAAGTACATGTATAATGACTGAAATTATACCATTATACATGTATATCCAGTATTGTGAAAGAACAAACTCTTGTGTGATTTTATGACATTTCATTCTTTCTATATAATCTCATGGGGCATACTTGCCGACAAATTATAACAGACTTGTTAGTGATACAGCCTGTGGTAGTAATTTATCCCACTATATTGGGGCCTATTCCGCTATTTCATGGTTTCTCTATTTCTTAAAACCGAAATAGAATGAAATTCAGTCGCAAATAGGAGCTGAAAAGACAAATTTAATAGCCTCTCACGGTCAACATTTAGATGTAGGTTGGTTTGAAGTTTCCACGTTCAGCGTCACATTCTCTTGGGCTGAGTGTACCGTTCAATTGCGAAATTTGCTGAGTGGTGCACCTATACTTACATATGCTCACGACCAATGACGACGGACCGTGGTCGCCGCCATGTTTTTTTATATTCTTTTATGTTTACAGGCCAAATGATTCAAGATCGACAGGAAAACTTGGCATGAAATTGTTTGGCTTCATTAACCATCCTTTACACCTCACTTTAGGAGAATGTCTGAGCTAAATGCTAAACGAGACATAAACGGAAAATGTTCAACAGCGACAGTGCATCATAGTTGCACAGTTAGGTTCTGAACTTAATTACAAGCTTACGTTCTGCTGTAGCAACTTTGCAAGTTGAACCATTAGACTAGATCTTTGACCGTTGTATGCAATTCAGTTGGCCAACAAAGGGGTTAATCTTCGTTTAAAAACGCAGATCCCAAATTGCTTTGTAGCAAATGATGTGACATGAAAAAGCGGCTTTTCCAGCTTAAATACTTAATGTAATACTTTTTACGCTACATACTTAAAACTCTACATGACTTTCATATACTTCAAAGTGTGAAGACTCATGTGCTAGAGATAAATGTTTGGAAAGGATGAAACCACAAAGTCAAGTCGACCTCAGAGGCCGTGTAACCAAACAATACTATCCCTCTCTCGCACAAACATACAAAAATTACAATCACAATAAAAAAGAAAGTAGTACGTACTCTGTTAGCACACTCATGTGCCGTATGGAAAAGCCTCTCGCTTGGATACCTTCCCTCAAACCACCAGAGAAGCCGATGGATTGAAGTTCAACGAGCCTCTCAAAGTGAAAGATGCGATTGAGCAATAGTAAATCCACACTGTACTACAAAAGCAGCAAGGCCAGGAACCTTCTCTTGGCTGGTGCGAGTGGCGTAGAGTCATAACAGCATATCTGATTAGTTTGACGTTATTGGCGGTCAGCCAATAAGATGGTTGCGTCTCTCAGCGTGTGCTAACTAGTGACTTCACGGACCAATGGGTGATACCATGCAAACTTTATGAATGGATGGTTGACTTGACAGGATGATGCGTGAAAATTGTGGCCCTAAACACGGCTTCCCACACCAAGGTATGTGGAAATTGATCCAACCTCTCTATGGAAGTTTAAACCGCAATGGAAGTGAAATTGAAAGAATTGTTCACCATAAGTTTATTACGGTTCCACTGAATGGCAGACATATACCGAGTCGTCATTTTCATAGAGTATAGTCTTGATGCCACCCACGCTCGCAAATAGAGGTTCTAGCCACCAGTGATGCTTGACGTGCCCACGTGACTCATACAACCTTGCAAATGGTGTCTTTTGAAGTCATGTGACCTCATAGCTGAAATACGCGTGTTTTATTTTATCAGAGAGGCACAAGCGACTTACACTTGTGCTTTTAAATGTCTCAGCCTATATCAAACGGTATTGTTAATAGTCCTGCGTATTTATGTACATGTACACTGTAAAAATTTGGTCAAACAGTGTCGAGCATTTGTTATTTGCCCAACCTTGGTTAAAGTTACCACATTGTTGGTTAATTTCCATCACTGTTGGTCAAACATTGACCAACGATTGGGAAGAATTTGCCTAAGGTTGGGAAGTTAATATTTACACCAACATTGGGCAAAATATCAACCCAAATGTGACCAACCTTTTTACAGTGTATTATGTACAAATAAAAGGGCATGTGCATGTACAATGAAGTATAAAAACTTAGTCCATGGTGCTTTGGTATGAAAGATATGTCTACTGTACGTCGAAACTAGATGTCAATAAGGTACCAAATGAAAATAAAGAAGAGAGAAATATTTATTCAGACAAGTGGAGAATTCATTCGCAGAAATCAAAACAAAATCCGCCATTTTCCACACCACCAAATTTACAAGAAACCCAGATTAAATCAGAAGACAAAGGAACCTGTGCCAGTAAAGCCGTCACCTTCACTGGGTCCCTGGGCTTTCGCGGTAAACCACTCCTGCACAGACTGGTAAAAGCAGGAAGTACTTCGTTTGAAGGAAACTCAGTATGAAACCTTGGTCTTTTTTATTCACTGCCCCTTAAAAACACAGCCTTTCAACATTTTATTTTGGAGAGATGTTTCCAAAGAATGTCACAGAAGGCCTAGGTCCTACTTGTACCAGGCATTTCCCAGAACATGTTAAAGAGACATCCATATGCACACGGCTGCAATGGTATTAACATAAAGCTACAAAGATCCTGTTATAGACCTATGCCTTTAATATTAGAGGACAATCTGAATTTCTTTTACTGAGCCATTTTCCCTTTTTCTCACAAAAACAACCATGTAACAACTCCTTGGAATAAGCCAATCCGCTGGGATACCTTCATCTGCGAGAAATCCACCTATTATAACCGAGCTTATCCATTCTTGTAGTGGGTTACACTCCACGTACCCCGACAAGGACTTAACACCTATAAGATGGAATATCACATGATATTGTCTTGAACTGTTGAAGATCAAGCAGAGAGTCAGTCAAGAACAATCTCGTGTTGGGCTTTATCCATTTGTGCTATTGCCAATGAGTGCGAAGCCCCAGACCTCGCCACGAGTGAACCCAAACGGTATTTCCACAAACCAACGGCCAAAAAGCAAACTTGCAGTCGGTGGGAGATCAACTAGTTTGGAGAAAAAACAATTCCCTGGACGATTTACAAATGAGGAAGTTCGTGTACAAATGGCAAAAACAAAGCGGTCTCTGTCCGGGAAGCCGCCAGGGATTGTACATTTCATCGACTTATCCTAAACACCTCTGCACCGTATTTTCCAGAGTGATGATTTTGGGAAGGATTATTGCATAATTCTGACGTAATTTTGGCGTAGAGGGCCATGGAATCAGTAATCACTTTATTGCCAGTTCAGACGCGTTATGCTTTCTTCATTAATGCGTAATTTTCAGTCTTGCAGAAACTTGATGCATGTGACTGGTGAAGCACTAACCAAATTTTGACAAGCAAGTTCTATTGCGCAACCTAGTTCTGAGGTAGGATACATTTACACCCACGCACTAACAACACACGTGACTCGATTGCTCCGACCTAACTTTGCACAAGAATGAAGTACGAAGTCCACGTATAAAACAAAAACAAACAAAAACAAAAAACACACAAAAACAATGCTTTTACGAACTTGACATTTTACCTAGCTTAAACGAGTGTGTAAAATCAGTTAAATTCAAAAACCGACGAGAGTAATCCTTCCCATGCACAACACACTTGACTGTGCATGTGTGCGGATTACCCATTACAAACCAAACATCATCCGTCAAACTAGTTATTTAAACTACAGTGTATATAAAACTAAGCTAGAACTGACAACTGAGAAAATGAAAGTCAGTCTTGGGCAAACAAAATGCGGTTAGGTACATTATTGTTGTGGCCACTGTATAGAATTGAAGAAATTTCCACTCACCTCCAGAAGATAAAGAAGGGGAGAGATTCCAACTGTCGGACAAGCCCTAACAACTTCACGGGGATGACTCACTTGGCCATTGCAGCAAAGAGTCGGAATCCCCGCTTATATATCTGCCTGTATGTATGGCGCTTGTCACTTGAGCAGCTAAAGCCCGCCCAGTGCAAATTTCCCCGCTCTAAAAATACCCTCGCCCATTGATAAGATCTGCTACGTAGCACGACCTTCAACTTAATGTACTAAATATTCATACCAGGCGGAAATATACTGAGCGTTGATTGGTCAATTGGAGGGCCCACACCATATATGGAAAGCGGGCGGCATTTCTGGCGTGTTACTTCCGGAGCGCCGGAAGAGATTTTTATGAATGAATGCTGCCGTGAATAGGCCACGTGCTCGTGACGACACAATTGCACTGGATAATAGGGGTGCGTTGTGAATAATGTAGCCTGAACATTTACAACTGCAGAGGGATGTATCAAGTTACCCAATCGTAGTGTGGCGCTCAAAGGAAATACACAAAGAAGGGTCTTTAGCCTATTGGAAGGAGTTTCCAGACAAAGCAAGATTTTCTTCGAGGAATTTTAATCTGTCTGCTATAGTTCAGTATACCTTGGTATTTATTCCAAGACTACGTTGCTATTTTCGGTACACATAAACGAGTTTCCTTGGAATTGGAAAAATAACAGTCAGGAAATTTGAAAATTTGCAAAGAAGTGCCGAACACGATATCTTGAAATACTTAAATCCGTAAATAAGCAACTGCCTGAAAAAATACTGACAAAGGACCTGTAATGTTTATTTGAGTCCTTCAGTTTACACGTGTGCCAAATCCTTCGAAGAGAATCAGCTACATAATAGTGTGGCAAGAAACTAAAGAGATAAAACTGATTCGCTTGCACCACCCACCTTGTTCCTGGCTATTAAGAATAAGGTTAAAGTGTATGTCATTGTGAGTCCAATTTTGTATTTGCTGCTACCGAATCACTTTTTCGTTTCGTTTTTTTTTTTTATTTTATTTTTATTTTTATTTCTATTTTTTATTTAGTTTTCGCCGCAGTGAAATAATTTGCTCATTTCTTTTTTACAACGGTTTTACTCAATAGATGGCAAGTAACTTGTTCCCCAAATTCTGATTGTCCGAGAAGCCATTTTTATGCCACCAACTGAAACCTCGTCCTGAAAGTTTCTGAAAAACATTATATCGATATTCTGTGTCCTTTTTTTTTTTACTCTATACAGTTTTTATTCCCTCGTTTTCCACATTGGCTTTTCCCCTGAGAATGAAGCACACATGGAACTCCTCCATGTTGTTTTCCAGATCATTTACCGAGTGGAAACTCTGATATGAAATGTTTATCAGATTCACTGTCATTGTGATCTTAGAACATCTATAGTCAGAACCCAGCGAGAATAAAAGTTAACAACCTTCAAGTTGTGCCGACTGGCTGTCCTGTTCAACTGGCAGCGTTGCTGGTTGCCCGGATTTTGCCAGACTAGCTGCTGTGTGTACTGTGTTGACTTCACACTATTGACTGAATACACACGCCGCAAGCTAAAAACTTCCGTTTGGCTATCGGACGCTCAAAAACCGTGTGCCGTGCCAATGAAGTCTGATAAGTTCACCAAATCGGTAATTGATATATAGCCACTCATACTCCAAGTAATAAATTTCCACAGTGCCCTTAAAAGGGCCTCGCCTAAGCCAATGATTCAGCCAAACCTCGAACAAGAATATTAAAAAAATCACCCATTGCTTCAACATTTGAGCCATCAGCGTTAAATGTGTAAGATGTTACCAAACGAACAGGTGAAATATTTTTTTCATAGAACACGCACACGCAAATATATAAAATAAATCTACTCACCTAGAAACAACGTTTTGGCTTTATATTATCGTTAGAAACAACTTCAAGCTATAATAGGCTATATTTTACAGAATCGAAACTTGAAATAACGAAAGAATCCACTAAATATGGGTTGACTAAAATCACACAAGACGTGTAACGAGCGCTACTCCGGCCAGATACTCCACTTTTTTGCTGATGTCAACTATAATTTAGCAAGATGACTTTGCAATTAATGTGAGCAAAACTTTTTCTTATTGTTGAGAAGGAGTTGTCTTCATTTAGCACTAAAAGTGTGATATTTATCAAGCTAGTATAGGTGTCTGTTACAGTTTCTAAACACTTGTCGGATTCTTACGCGAGCCCTTTTAGCCTTCCCTACGTCACCGGTGCAGCGAACAAAACCTATTTATTTGCAGACAGGCGAACTGATAAGGTAACGTTCAATGAGAACTATTTACAATTTGTTGAACTTTGGTTCACGTGTGGTTGCTCAGGGGTTCTTCCGTTGCACGAATCACGTCTTCCCTGTTGACTAGAGGGACATAAACTGTTAAATTTCCTTAGCTATTTTTTATTTGAAGTCTGTTAATCACTTTACAAATGGAACAATTATCATCTGAAAAGATTAGCAAAATCAGCCTGTAATCCAGTCCTTTTTTTAATCGAAATCTGTTTAGTGATGAGGTCGTCTTACACAAATTTAACAAAAATCTACCTTATTTCATCATAGTCCTAAATAATACATTAATGACTGTTATCGAAATAATGGCTACACTATCACATTTGACACGATACCTCAAACGCCATCTTTTAGGTTGAAATTAACGGACGTCAAGATCTTCGTACCTGAGTCAACATCCAGGAAAAAATCCACCTGCAACCATTTTCTTTATTCGTGGATTTGTGTTTAGGCTATGGCTTTTGGTAATGTCTCTCTTCTAACTTCCTTACGTTGGTCAATGCCAAAAACTTTCTGTACAACGACTCTGCAACTACATGTACATGCACAAGTATTAGGTGGTACAAACTTCGGATAATTATACAGGTGACAGAAAAAACACAATACATGTACACAATCACGACTAAAAAGATCCGATAACCTAGTGTACTTCATCACTCAAACGACAGGGGGTGCAGACTACTAATTCAAGTGAGAATTTCTGGCTAACTCATTAGCATTAAAAGTGCCCCCGCAGTATCTTTTGAAAAAGGGGATTGTTTGGCCCCAAAAATGATGAGATTGTTTCCTAGGATCAACCCCCTGGATCTTTAAACTTTCATATGAGAGCAGAATGGCTAAAAACTACGGTTGCAAAATGGTCCTCACTGCCCGAAAATGTTGAGAGTTGCCGCTTGAAAATTGCTGTAATCAGACTTCGGAAAAATCACTTTTCGGGGTGATTTTATTTTGTGGGAATAATTAAAAATGTAATTTGTTAACCCACAAAAAAATTGAGAGATTAGTGCCTAGACAGTAATTTAATTTGTGTTTCAGAAGTCTCAGAGATGTTGGCATGCATGTTATTGGGCCCCGAATGGTGCAGATTTTACATTATTTTCAATGGGGTTTGAATTAGTCGACTGTACCGTAGGAGAGGCAGACGCCTGGTAGCCGTGTCTCACCCCTTCACCCTGTTCAAGTGCCGGTGTTAGCGCACGGCGAATGCTGTCTCTTCAAACCCTTGCATTTCTTCTCAACTCCTTTTCGTGTATAAAGCCACTTGGCCTTTTCTTGAGAGAGATTAATACTGAGAATATCAATTTTGGAAACACTGAATTATAATTGTATGATATAGAGAACACTGGAATTGCTTCTACACCATTACTTAGATAAAGCGCTTACCATTTAAATGTGCGGTTGTTTGGGGTTTTCCAAATTATAGTCAGAGAAATGAGAGAACTTCGTCCACAGCGAAACACATCCTAATTTTTGTGAACGTTTTAGTTACGTACCATATCGTTTACCCATTGTACCTGTTCTTGTGCATAAAGAGATTGGAAAGCAAAATCTTGTTTTCACGAAATCTGAAGACCCGTAGTCTGATCACGTGCATTATTGCCCTGTGCTATCTTTATGAATGACTTCTCGACTTTGGAACCAGCCATCACACTGTTGTTTATTTTTTCATACGACTTCTTTCTCATATTTATTTTACTATATTATTATCTTCCGTTATCACGTGAAGATTTGCTTCGTATAAGGTTTCCGTTCAAGAAACTATAAACTATCATGCCAAATTATGCCATCGTTGACTGGCAGTCCGAACAAGATTCAGGCCTTTTCTTATTTACGGAAATTATTCAATTCATCCAAAGAAACTCGCTAGAAGCGTTAAACTACTGTGGTTCTAAACTCTGAAGGCGGGGGTCTTTCGTGAATCGATAAACGATTTGTTTTGCAAACTTTAGTTTGTAAGGATGTCAATGGTTCGTGAGATTCAGAAGTTTGAAGTGTTTGTCGTTGCTCAGATCTGTTGACGTCATAGGCTATTCCAGGCTAGACTTTGCGGCCCGTTCAGCTGTCAGAGCAAGATATCGTTGAAATTTGGACATCCACGTGGGTTTCTTCTTTTGGGGCCTCTATTACAGTGAATCCTTGTTTAACAGGACAAAATTGATGACAACCAGAATGAAATCCGTATGATTTTAAAATTTCGTAGGTCTAACGTCAGTACGTATACGTCCACAGAAACAACAAATAAGTATTATGTAGAAGTTACTTGTCCGAAGTCGTTTGTTGTTTGCTTTAGTATTTCCATGATTAACCTTCTTTTCTTTCCAGACATGGAATTTGAGCGACAGAAAATCTGATCTTCAGCTTTCATTTCATCCGTCTTGTTTTGTGTAAGCAAAGAAATATGTCCTTCAGCCGACTTTCCTTGCTCGTAGAACCGAAATCATCGTGTTCTCGGGTGAGGCCAATTGCACTCCATAGCCAGAACCAAACTGCACGTCCAAAAAGGCGAATGAGAAATGAAGACAACTGTGGTCGAATTTCTAGTTATTTGTGAAAAATAGAAAGCGGATGACCGATACATTGGTCTTAAAATAAAGAACGTACCAGGTGACCTCTGGGAACTACGTTGGCGCTGCGATACTTTTCTTTACGTTCACTTTTGTGTATTGGGTTCGAATCCTCCTCAGATCATATGGTTTTTCAGTGCCAACCTGATTGCGTGCCTCATCACAGGCCTCGAGACTTTGAAACATTTCTTCAATGTGTTCTCTGCATACAGGTTTCTTCAAGTTCGCGAGCTTTACAATATAACGGGCTCCTTCGTGGCTCTAACATGCAATAGGTCTCATAACCATACCGGAGCAAGCTGTGCAATGTTGTAATCACTCTCTACATGCGTAACCCTTTTTGTGGATCTATGCCCTAGCATGTTGGATTATCAATTAATAATGTGGTCATGATGACAAAGAAAATGTCACCCGAAAGCCATGGATTATTCTTTTTACAAGCTATCCGTGCATAACAGGTCATTTATATCATGGCGATCAGATGCATCCCAGTTGATTCGGCCATCTGGATTCAAGCAAACTGGCTTTATCTGATTCTGAAACGAAATTGAGAACCACTCGCCTCTCTCCGTTTGGGTAAGCCTACAGTCATTATTTGCCGAGCAAATAGTATCGATCCTAGGTGCCAGTGTGAACGTGCGGCGCCATGGCCGCTGGAATGGATTGCAGTATGCAGCGTGCCGGACTATAATGCAGTTGTTCCTGCACGACACGTGTGTGGTAAAGTATTTTGCTCATCGAGCCGGACCCGCCATGACAATTCCAGTTTAAGGAAATCTCCCCAATTACACATGTTCTATAAAATGAACATATGGCTCATCTAATTCCTATTTTCCAGACATAATCCGTGCTATAGTCCATGCAAACCAAATGTTATAATCACAAACAGATATACCATTTTGCGATTACAACAGAAAAGCTACATTGTGTCATTAAGCTGAATAGTGAACTGAAATCATCTTTAACATTTTTTTCACTGGGGGGGTTGTGTCAGTGAATCGCAAATCAGACTGCGACGTCACACTTGGGACTCAAATCACACTTAGGATAATGAAGATTTCACTAGAAATAAAGATGACAATTTTCTGGGCAAATTTTTGCCATGAGTTCCTGATCTTCACTCACTGTGCTCCAATACTCAGAGGAAACGCAATGCATTGTACCCCTTGACGTGAGTAAAGACGCAGTTATTGGATGGTTGGTTTTATTTTGCCACACCCAGGCTTGTGCAACTTTATTTTTCTCAGTCAAATAAGAATGAGAGGCCTGTTCGTACAGAAAGAGTTCTATCCTGTCGTGGTATGAAGGTATTAACTGCTCCGAGTTTGGAGTTTCCAACAACAAGTCGAATCATACGCCTGGTCTCGATCCGGTGAACTGAAGTTCTACAACACACCACAGTGTGGTCTACACGCGAAATGTTCTTGCATGCACATGCATCACGAACCACCGTATCTAAGGTCGGATGTGTGGACGGTCATGGTGATACAAGTATAGGGAACCTCAGCATTCAATGTTGGACTAACTTCACGATCACTAATTAACCTTTTTTACACACATGCTGCAGAAAACTGAGCGCACAGAATGATTCACTTGTAAAGATTTTCTTAGTCAGTGAATAACTGTTTGAAAAACACAGTTATATGTGCACGTTCATGCGTTGTGACAAACCGGATACATAAAATGTACGATACTATTTTAAAAAAAATAGTACTTTATGAGTAAGATAATATATTTTGGACCCAACTCTAAAACATTCTGGGACAAAGCAATATATTTGTCTGATTTTTGTTTGATTCTGGAAGATTAAATCCTTCCATAGCAGAGGCGTGAGAACGCTTGTCTAGGTCCACTTTCAATATTGTTGTGCCCCAAATCGAAAGCCTGGCTTTGGCAATACTCCCTATTTGCATGCGTATAAAAAAGACAGAGTACTCGCTTTCCAGCCTAGGTCCTCCAGTATATTGAAGCAGAGAGATGGTCAATTCATAGACGTTTGTTTTCCCAGTCAAAACTTTCATTTCGTCGAGGCGGTGCCATGCGAATAATGGTCACTTTTTGTTTTAAGCCTTTTTTGTGAAAACAGGTGACGTGCACTGCTGCTTGCCCGGCCTGCTAAAATGCCCTCCTCATTCCCATTGCTGCAGGTGTCCTTAGATTTCCGTTTTTTGTTTTCCATGGTTCCGATGCAAAGTATAAAACAATTAGGCCCGAGAAAAAGTCACGCAAAACACAGCAGTAAAATCATTAATCAGAGAGTCTTTATTGCAGGCGGGTGGCTTTTTTGCCCGATTCGTGTTTTCCTACTTCACAGTTAGGCGGGATGTTTGCGCGCATTGCCAGCACCACGGTGGACTGAGACAATCGGTTGGTCGAACCTTTGTTCCGGCACATGGCACTCAGATCATTTTTACAGGAATTTTTAATGGGTATAAAGTAATGAGCACCATAAAAATATCATACTAAATGCAGAGGTCTGTAGTAGTGCCTGAGCTGTGTTACAAATACTTCCAGTTTTTGAATCCTGACAAACAGTTGCACTACGAAATGAACAAAGGGGAGTTGACATACTAATACCACTTTGAAAGAGAAGAAAATAAGCAGAAACGATTAAACAATAACAGACAGGTTAATTTGAGATGCCGCGTCAAGGAATCAAAGAACTGAGAAACAAAACCGTAATTTATAGGTTCTTGGGTGTAGGGTCACGATTTATAATATTAAACGTTGAGAGCGCTGCACAACTGAAAATAAAATTCAATAGCTAATACAGTGTGCAGAAAATATATACAAGCTTTGTCATTATGACAAACAAATTTCTGACATCACAAAGACGTCTTTGAAGGCAACACATGCACATACGAACGTTACAAAGCATTCTTTTACAAATAAATACCCACCAGAGTCGGAACCAAAACAGGACAAAGGTTCCCAACCTTTAAAAAGAAATCTTCCTGGAAAACTCACAGGAACCTTTTCAGAAAAGTCAGCCAAACGACCCTGGTACATTTCCGTCTAAACTAACAGGGAAATTCCCTCGGTATAAATGCCCAGAAAGTACAATACACAGACAAGTGACATTACTTTTGACTTTCCGTCAGTGAAATATATGCAAATGTCTTGAATTTGCCCCATGCACTGGAAGATACTTGACAAGTGGGCCATAAAAAGAGGAGTGAAGTAGACGATATCTGATGGGTACTGAACAACGCGGTATCTATTTATATTAATGGACGGCGAATAAAGTTAGATACGAAAAGTGTTGGGGGGGCGCAGTGAGGTGGGATTTTCCATTATGAATGTTTCTAAGAACCGTCACCGGAAGGAGGTTTGCATGCCATCTGGATTGAGACGCATACGAGCGGTACTGATGTTCCTGTGAACATGACACACACATCCTTGGGGAAATCCCAACAGGGGCCCGAGCTCCCATCTAAGCCAAAGAATGAAAAACAGGAAGAAAGTAAGCAAGGAAGGAAGAGGAAATGGTCTAGTTGTCACAAGACAGCAGTTGAAGCAGGTGTGGTTTTAAACTGATTTTCTTTCTTGTTTAATTTGTTCATGGGTTTATTGGGGGTAGTTCCTTGGAATATTCATTGGAAAATTTAAAATCCCACCTTTTATTTGTGTGAGAGGCGAAAAAAATAGATGGAGGGGATAACCCAGCACCCTTGCTCAACCACGCCCAAAAGCAAGTACTGGTAGGATGCCGCAGCCGTGCAAAGCAAAACACTAGTGGTGCTTCCAGGGGGACACTGCTTTGTGTTAAATTTAATCTGACTTTTAATTTATATTTGTGACATTTGAAAGGCACTTTGGTATATTTTCGTTTCTTATGCTAAAGCGAAATTACATATTTATGAGCAAAAGTGTGGTGTCATCCAAAGCAAAAGCATTTATGTTACTTTGTCTACACCAAAATTTGCCAGAACTGTGGATATTTTGCCGTTGTAAATGCTTTTGGTGATTTTTTGCGATTAATTGTTATGTCAAATATAAGCTAATGAACACAATCTGGGTTCGTAATTTGATCAGAGTCTTCCATTGGTATTATAAATGATGAAATGAAAATGACAGTACCCTCATTTGTCAGGAAGAGCATGCATTTTTAACTGACCAAGCAAAGGACTACTAAGGTCTTGGAGCTTCACCCACGTCTACTGGTCAAGTTTGGATCAAGCTGGTGCAATTGCAGCTAAGCCTGATTTTACTTCGATTGTACAAGGGATTGCATTTTTCTGTATAATTCATTTTGTTCATTCACACTTATTAGTTGAATTGCTTTGTACCTCTTTTCAATTCAAGTCTATTTCTTAAGAAATAAGTTTGCGGGTACACCGTGGAATCAATCTTTTTGGCGAGGTGTGTTCTTAAAAAAAGGGTGAGTGTTAACTCGACGTTTCGGCCAGTGCTCTCAGGAGAGTGTGCCGGACCGGAGTGAATAGCTTGGTTATAAAGGTAATCCAGAAGCGGTGGAGCGTGGAAGCTAGCCACTCCAGTCCGACACACTCTCCTGAGGACGGCCAGAGTACACTGGCCGAAACGTTGAGTTAACACTCACCGGTTCTTTTAAGAACCACAACCCGCCCAAAAGAGACTGATTCCATGTTGTACATGCAAACCTATTTCTCATGTCTCTTCCACCATGAAAAACTTGGAATCTTACTTGTATTTCTTAAGTTGCGTTTCTATCCATCTATTTTAAACTTCTTGTGGAGTTCCACAGGGAACAAAGTTGCGCCCTATTTTATTTCTAGCCATGGTTAACGATTTAGCTTGTAATATACCAAATCGCTGGAAGTGTGTTGATGATTTAAATGTTCTTGGGGTTATTATTATTATAAGGATGGAAAATCAAATTTGCAGGGTTATTTAGACTCCATTGCTAATTGGTGTCAGGAGAAGGATATGAAGTTGAATCCTGTATAATGCAAAACCATACAAGTTTCATTTCATCGTAATTTACCACCTCCCCCAATGTAGTTATTGATTACACTCAGCTACAGATGGTTTCTTCAGTTAAACTCCTTAGTATCTCTGTTACAAACACGCTGAAATGGGATGAGCAGGTAGGGAGGAGCATTACAACGTCTTCCAGACGGCTGTTCATATTAAGTATGTTGAAAAAGAACGGTGCGAGCACTGATGATTTAGTGTTGATTTATAAAATGTACATTCACCCATTTCTTGAGTTTGGAGCAGCTGTCTGGTCCTCTTCTATTACTGTGGCACAATCCCATAATATTAAGAGTGTCCAGAGACGAGCATTGAGGATAATAGCTTATCCCAACATTTTTTCATATTCTCAGCTTTTAGAATTGTTTTCTTTGCCAAATCTTGTCTCCAGACGTGATCAATTGATTATACGCCTTGGTAGTGGTATTCTAATTCTACTAGATATCGTCATTTATTGCCCAGTACACATAATGAAGTCTCTGAACGCAGGCTAAGACATTCCCAACTCTCACAAATTCCGCGCTGTCGTACTCAGCGGTACAAAAAGTCAGCAGTGCCATACATGGTTACTTTAATTAATGCATGTCCTGACTTATGTAGTGTTATCTATTTAAATGTTACTATTTCCGTATGATGTATTTTTTATGGTACATGTTGGTATTTTATGGTGTTTTTATGGAGTATATTTATATGTATAGGTATTTAGTCTGTAAATAAACATGTTTAATCCTCGACTATTTGTTTGATGTAAATTTTAATTTTAAATAAACCATCTATGAATGAATGAATGAATGAATGAATGAATGAATGAATGAATGAATGAATGAATGAATGAATGAATGAATGAATGAATGAATGAATGAATGAATGAATGAATGAATGAATGAATGAATGAATGAATGAATGAATGAATGAATGAATGAATGAATGAATGAATGAATGAATGAATGAATGAATGAATGGATGGATGGATGGATGGATGGATGGATGGATGGATGGATGGATGGATGGATGGATGGATGGATGGATGGATGGATGGATGGATGCATGGATGGATGGATGCATGGATGCATGGATGGATGGATGGATGGATGGATGGATGGATGGATGGATGGATGGATGGATGGATGGATGGATGGATGGATGGATGGATGGATGGATGGATGGATGGATGGATGGATGGATGGATGGATGGATGGATGCATGGATGCATGAATGAATGCATGAATGAAAAATGTTGGTGTGTTTTCTTGTATACCATAATGTACTTTGCCTGATTGTATTTTGGACAAACTTTGGCAAAAAGATTATTTAAGGACCAACGTAAGAAGCTGTCTGTTTGGATTCTTTCAAGCAGATTTCCTTGCAAAACAATTTATCAGACCGGCACAGGTCTTGACCATGACCTCGAGAACCTGTGAAACAGGGATTTCTGACGCACGGTAATAAGAGGACACAAGAGGGCGCTAAGCAAATACCGCCGCGCAGCGTTCAAAACCTCTTTAGCCAAAACATAAACGTACGTTAAATTACGAAGAAAAACGTCACAGGGAATCCCGACATGGTCAAGTCTAAAGCACTTCTAGATCATAATATCTATATCACATATATGTACAATCTAGATAAGCTTCATGGTAACTTAGGGGTTATGCAAGATTTTCAATGTTTTTAAATTTCGATTTTTTTTCAATTTGTTTTTATCCATCCACCCACCCTTAGGGATTAGCAAAAATGTGATTTTGTAAAACTCCCGGTCGATCACCGGTCCGGCGTACTACATGAAATTGCACGCACGTACGTGCAGGCCTACATGTACATAGTACATGTATGTTTTTAGATGTATACTTGCACATGACGAGGCTGATGTATGGAATTCCATATCTGCCGTCGCCCGTCGTACGTCGTCCGTTTTTTTTTGGGGGGGGGTCTCGATTGCGCAGTGGTATTTTTAACTTTGACCCTTGATCGTTTCATGTCCATGTACTTGTTCGATCGATCCCTTGTGCCTGACTCTCATTTTAGCAATAGAACTAGAAGATGTATTCGTTTTTGCAGTTGGGCCGAACTCCACTTGAAAGAAAAAATAACACCCTTTCATTTTTAAAGACTGACATCGGTAAAGTGACGTGTATATGAAATAATGTCATTTTTTGTTACATAAATAAATTAACAAAATAGACTTTTATTAGTCTAGATTGTTTTTCTCGATAACTACACGTAACTTTACTCGTTAAAACGGCCTGACGTTAGCCTGTGTAATATTTCTGTCTGTCCCTGCACGATATCCCACAGAACTGAATGTAAATAATAAATTATTTACAATGCTTGATTTAGTTTTCATAATAGACGAACTGATTCAACATTATTTTGAGGGCGGGTATACCTATGATGAAATCTGCCGTATACTCCAAATTAGGCATGACAAGAGCTGCAGGTGGGCTCACAGAAGTCTTGTAAACATTAACGTTACTTGTTAGCCCCATAATGTTGATATGCTGGACAACCTGTTCTCATTGGTCTATCCACCATGGCATACACACTCACAAAAACCAACGCGTCACATTTTCTGAAACTTAAACAACGTGGTAATTGCCCCCTAACAACACATTAAATAAACAGTTTGTTAATCACAGCACTGTCTAGTATTTCCGGGTTTCAAGGTGAAATTGAGAGGACAAAATGGAATATCTGTATCAGCTGGCAGATTTCTTTCTGGAATTTGATGAAAACAAGTCGGCATATTTTCAAAGTATGCAAATTAGAATAACACTGTGGATATGTTGGCCTGAACATTTTTTGCTGAAAATGTTTTTCCCCCCAAAACACTTGGCTGAATTCTCAGAAAGGCGACATTTTCTTGTCAAGGGGCAAGGGTAGTCTAACATTAGTGGAATTAATTATGGGACTAGTATTGCAGGTGGGATTTGTACTCGCCTTATTGGGAAAAGATCCTTCGAAGTGAATGGAATCATCACATTGTCATTTGTTAAACCCCAGCTTTTGCAGGTCCTATGCAACCCATTTGATGGGCGATGCACGACGGGCGACGGCAGATATGGAATTCCATATATGGGACTAATATTTGCTTTGCAGGTGGGATTTGTGCTTGCCTATTAGGAAAAGATCCTTATTAGTGAATGGAATCATCACATTTTCATATGTTAAACCCCGGCTTTTGCAGGCCCTATGCAACCCATTTGATGGACGACGCATGACGGGCGACGCGTGACGCACGACGGAAAATGGCATGTTTGGAACTGATAAATGGCAGAATTGGGACGCAACAAAAAGCAAAAGGCGACGGACGACGGCAGATATGTAATTCCATACTGATGCCATGTGGCAAAAGCTGTTTCCTTTAGATTTTTGAACTGTAAGCAAGACGTACACACAAACCGTTCATATGGTGATGTTGGTTTTTTTTTTATTGCTAGTTTTATTTTTACCAGTTTGTTCCGTCCCAAAAGTGCGAAGATCAGCCAGAATCTCACATGTCGTTGATTCCATTAAACTGTAGAAATATGCCACGGTCACACGTACGCCGCACAAGCACGTTTGCCACACAGCGAGCCTAGCCGTGTTCCGTGGCTGCTATCCTGTAGTCTTGGATTCAAGTGGGTTGGCGTTCTGGGAAAGCCGATGACCAGCAATCCGTGTTTGTAAACTGACGAGCAACCTTTTTAATAGCTTCATGGAGCAACTGGTGACCTACTTGCGGATATTGACCACTACAAACGTCTGACTAATACAAGTGTACTGAAAAACCCCCTCTTTCCCTGTATTTAAAATCAGGCATTATGCATACGGATCTATGGTGTACTATTTACGACACATGTTTCTCTCTCTCCCTAGCCTCCGTTCAGGCGACACAACGACACGACACTAAGGCACGACGGCTCCCTTGCGTCGTGCCGTCGGGTCGCACCGTCGCCTTCTTGCCATTACTTTTGTACACACACGACGTGTCGTACCGTCGTGCGTCGCGTCATAATTCGTGTTGTGCGTTGCGTCGTGTAGTTGCGTCGCCTGGAGGGAGACTGGGGAGAGAGAAATGAGTGTCGTAAATAGTACACCATAATCTTTTCTTTTCAACTTTTGCAACCACATTGTTTGAATCCCTATGGGCCAGATTAAGTAAATAAAGGGTTTTTACAATAAAAAAATGGCATTATAGAATTGTATGGCTGGAATTCTTTAAGAGTGCGTAAATTCCCTCTACTGATGGGTGAATTTGCCTATAGTTTGTATTTTTAGTCGGGCGCCGCGCAGATCACAAAAAGCCCCTGTAGTTTTGAATAGGACCTAGTGGTCTTCGCGAGTATATCTGGGCGCGTTTAGTGCAATGCAACCTGCTGTACAGACAAGATAGCGGCTCCCACGGACAAACCAAAAGGGGCGCTCTCCTTTTTTTCGTGCTCTTGTATGTATGGGCAGAGAACACGACCATATTTGGAAGGAAGTCGCAAAAACAGTAAAGATTACTGGAAACTATCAGAGGAATGTACACTGTACCATTTTACAGGGGCATACCGACTATTCTCTCCCAATAATGGGATGAGAGTCTGAAATTCCCCAATTATTTAGTTATTCCAACTCACTCAACTGGGGAGCCAGAACCCAGGGATGTCGATGCCGCTGTCCCTGTTGATGCTGTGTCGGTTGAGGCGGATGTGGATGGCCTCCTTGATACGTCTGGCGTACCAATGCTGGTCCTGGTCGACACACTGCACGCCATCCCAGTTAGGTTCATGACCAGCTCCCAAGGTGTGTTCGGCTACCACTGACGAATCCACCCGGGAGAGGCTTTTCCCATACCCAGTGGGCAATTTCGCAAGTGTATCCCCACTGTGAGAGCATGTTCATGTGCAAAGCCTGCATTGGTCGAAGAAAGTCATATTCTGCATTTCGCTTGGCATTTCGGCCAAGGCGACCTTCGATTTCAGTGATAAACAGCTGCCATTAGGATACGGGAGTATCCTAATACGGTAGCTAGTATAGTACCAGGCCTGGAATAGAACCTGAAAGTAAAGTACTATGCGTAATCTTGCAAAATCGGCCGCCACATAGCGCCCTCTGTTGACTGGCAATGTTTACCGCGAGAACACAGATAGGAACGTCTTGGACCCAAGACTAGTAGAACTAGAATGGCAGCTGCTTTTCCTTCCTGCAATATTTGACCACGATACCATTAGTTACCACTCGTCTCGCACGTACGTCACGGGTTATTTAACAAGCGTTTTCGATGTCATGTGTTCCTTCCTCCATGGTTGATGGAGCCTAAAATATCGTGAACAATGTTGCTGTTTTTGTTTTCGGCAGTGGTTTTCGGTATAGCAGGTAAAGAAGAGGGAGACTAAATTACTTGTAGTCATGGTAGTCTGACCGAGTAACTAGGACTCTACATTGCCTCTTTTAATTTAATTAACATTCATGACATTTGGACACAGGCACGGTGGGTTGGGGGGTTCCTTCCTCCATGGTAGGCTCTAGTCATGCTGGTGGCTTTTGCTGAGGGGACAGAAATAATTCCAATTTCCATTATAATTATTAATTCATTTCACTCAAATGGCTCATACCCCAAATAAAAATCCCCCGAATTCACCTCTAAAACTGTCCTTAAAATGTCTAATGTGCCCATCTATGGATTGAGAATCAGAGATTTCAATTAATGATAATATTATTAAGGCCAATATTGTTAAGGCCTACTCACATAAAATTATGGGAAGAAAAGAAAAATTTCTCCTGCAAATTGGAAACACTCTTGTCGACGAGCTCAAAGATGCCATCTATCCTCAAATTGCGATTTGACCTATATTGATGCCTCTTTGAAGACATTGCGTGCCGGCCTAGTAGACTATTTACAGAAAGCAGGATGTGTTGGCACACAAGCCTTGATGACTGTTCACTGAGTGGTGCAAAGTTTGGTAGCTGTGACCATATTGAAACTGTACGCCCAACATTACGCTGCTCAGGAAACAGTTGTCCCCCGCATGAGTGAAATGGATTAATTGAAGCAAAAGCCTATGGAAGGTACTTAGACCCTAGTACTATTGCCTGACGATGTCCAAATATTTAAAAAAAGGCAATTGTACAGAATTTGTAGGGTCCAAGTTAGGGCCTACATCATAGTACATGTACTTGGACTAGCTTTGACCATGGAGGAATTCCTCCATGGTTTGACACATGCCCTGGCACATGCCACCCTGGAAATGCTGGACTGGACCTCTGTGCTTTAGTTGAGTCAGCCCAACTGTAGCACTGAAGTTGGAACTAATGCTAGAGTAGGGGCGTAATAATTATGTTATTGTTATGTCCAAACTGTAGGCCTACTATAATTTGCTACATTTTCAGACCAGCAGCCAATTTCATGAATCTTTATGCATTGGCATAACTTACACCACATTTTATTGCATACATGTATGTTGCACAACAAATTAAGAGTGATTTCATGGAACGTTCACACTGAAATTATGGCATAACCTAAGCACATTTTAGCTTACATGTAGGTGGACTGGTGGTGCAGCATAAGTTGCGCTGAACAAAGAGAAAATGAACAATTTGACTAGCTTTTGAATGTTTGTTTAAGGTTCTTGCTCTCGCATGGTTCAAAGTTACAGCACGTTTCGTGAAAATTGGTTGCTTGAATGAATCGCGTATTCATTAATGCACTGGCAGTCTATGCATGCCACAATTCTTGTGCAATAAACTTGTTTCAGTTCAAAAGGTACCAGGTGCGAAGTACTTACATGTAAATGCAAGAGAACAATTACATGTACATGTATGCCTTGTCATTTCTCTCAGCTGTTTTTTTTTCATATTTCGTTGCAATTTGTTACTTACATGTAGCCCATAAGCACAAAATCCAAAGCCTGTTTTGTCCTGTAGATAATTGACCGAATAATGTTTCTGTGTGTTTTGTCAGATTTTGTACATGTAACTTGTGTATTTTGCAAATGTGTATATAGTACATGTATGTACAAAAATCGACCTGGTGCCTAGCTTTTTTTTCTTGGAGCAAGTGGGTCCTCATTTTCATTTCTCTGTGCAACACTGGTCAGCGTGTGCAGGCACAGGAGTGATTTTGCCCTTGAATCCAGGAAGTGATGTACATATACATGTACATGTAGAAGTCCAGCCAACTAGGACGATTTAGCTATTTTGCACGGCTTTTACAGGTTCTGTGTGTCGTTTTTTTACAAGATTTCAAACAAATTTTGGACAAAGGGTCATCAATATGTCAGTGCAACACCTGTAAGAGGGTTCGAGTTGAATGCAATTTTTGACGACACTGATCCTCAAGTTAAATATCTGTGGAAATGAAAAAGGATGGAGACATATTACGGCCGGCCAGCGAGCAGGTGCCAAAATCCGTGCCAGGAAATTCCAAAAACCTGGACTTGCAACACACATTTCAAGATTACAGATTTTGAAAACGTGATCATTCAGGTGGGAATAGGGCCATTTCACTCTTCAACTTCGATAATGCATTTCCTGTGCGATTATGTTATGCATGAAGAAATGTTGATGCAATCTAGTTTGAGTTACTCAGACAGAACGCAATCCAGACAAGCGGTCAAAATAATCACGTGGAGGAATAGGCCTATGCCCATTTTAGGCAAAATACAATTTTTTTAATGAAAATTATGACTTTTGAATTTGCAGAATACAGTTTTGTGATTCAAGAGGTTGGCAGGGCTGATGTACCGTAGTTACCGTTCACTTAATGCTGTCCAAGATCATCAACCACTATTGTCATGCAAGTTTTTCTGAACTTGGAACTCTTTCTGAGTGGAAATAATCAGGACTAGAAAATGGGGTTTTTCGTCATGATGTGTACGTACGTGTTTTGTTGTCATACTTTGCTCCAATGAACCTCGTCCCATAGGTTGTACATCACGTGGAATCATGGAAAACATGTTTTTGGTCGGTGTGTACTCTGAAATACTGCTCCACTGAGCCCAAAATTTCTCCAGAAGTCTGTGTACTTGAAACAAGATGTCTAGAAAAAGTAATATGGAATTCTTTTTTCCCCCTTTTTAGTGCCCTGCCAACGAAGTCAAAGGGGCTTACTATATCTGACTTGGCTGGAAATAATTTTAGTTTAACACCACACAGTCTTTCATCAGACCACTTCATAAAACAAAATATTTCCTGTTGGCCCAAGAGTTTGGAGCTTTTAGAGATGTGGATGGCAGCTGTGTGTAAAAATTCATGGCTAAATCAATGCAGCTGGCACTTCAGGAAATCTACAGTGGTCACTGGTACGGTCAATGCATGCTGTAGGCAATTCCTGATGTTTTGCATTGAAACAGCACATTTTCTATGAAATTTTAGTACAATTTAAAACCTACATGTACTTCTTTAATTCATGTAGTCATTTGTGGTTCCTTTTTATGAAATTTTAAATCAGTGTCACAACAGTGGCTCCCCTTTCAAAAAATTGTACCATATTTTGTTGATGATGTTAATTGTTGTGAGATTTCGCTTCTGATTCTTACAGTGGAATTCAGCTGAAGTAATCAGCTCCAACCTTGTCTTTGTCCTTTATCGAAACCAATCTGTATAGAAAAAATCGAAATGGTTGAAGGATAGCACCTAGCACATATTTTGCTTGTTGTAGCTACATTTGTACATGAGTGACTAGTGATCCGCCTCAAGCGTAAATTCTCTGCCCTCCAAATATTTTTGGAAATGTCTAATCCCCCATAGCTGTACAGTAGGCTAGACATTCTGTCTCTGTCATCCAGTAGTTTTTCCCATGGCAGAAGTTTTTTGCTGGCATATGCTATAAGAAAGTTATTGCTCTGATCTTCAGATTCCTGCATAAGGACAATGCCAATGTCAAAAGCATCCATTCGTGATATGAAGGGACGATTGACGTCTGGAAGATGTAAGATTGGTTCTGTCATCAGTTTGCTGAATAAGTGTTGTAAGCGATATTCTCAGTCTCTTCCTGTCAGATCTTTTTGGGCTCATTGGATTTCGTCCTGTCAGTGCAGTAGGTACTGGTAGTGCCATAACAGAAGCAAAATTAGGGACAAATTTCCTATAGTAGCCCTCTAATTCAAGAAAGGAGCAGAGCTGGCATTTCGTCTTGGGGCGTGGTACTGACTGTATTTTACTGAGCTTGTCAGGGTGTGGCTCTAATCTTCCATGCCCCACTATGTGCCCAAGGAAGTCAATCTTGTTGAATCCTACGAAACACTTCAATGGTTTTGCGGTAAGGTTGGCTGTTTTGGGTCGTTTCAATAATTCCTTCTCTACCCTCATGGTCCTTCCAAGTATGAACGAGTATGTCATCTATGAAGTTGTGTCTAGATTGCATGCCAAATAACAACTTCCACATGAGTCAGCTAAATGCTACCGGAGCATTCACCAGTCCAAATGGCATCACCCGAAACTGGTATAGATGCGACGGTGTGATGAATGATGTCTTTTTCTTTACATCTGGTTTCAGAGGGATCTGCCAGTTACTGTTGCTCAAGTCTATTTTTGTAAAGTACAGTGTACATCTATGGCAAGGGAAGCAAAGATACCGGTATTTTCTGTGCTTGGTATGGGTTCAGTGTCAAAAAGTTGTCGCCTTTTTTAGTTTACGGAAATCGATAGAGAAATATGCAGAATTGATTCTTGCCATCTTTTTCATAAGTACTATTGGGAAGGCGTATGATGAGTCAGATCGCTCTACAAAAATTCCAACATTGTCTGAACTTCATTTTCAACAGAATCTCACATAGCATGAGGAAGAGGATACAGCCGGCATCAAATACATACTATCTGTGGTCAATTTTATGTCATGAGCCATTAGTGATGTTCTTCCAGGCAGGTCAGTTAATACATCCCTGAAACAACCCATCAACCATCTAACCTCGCCTCCTGTTCACAGTGAAAGTTCTCACAGATCTGAACATCATCCACAGTCTTCTTGGCTGCTAACACAGGTAAAGGAAAATGATGTTTTTTAATTGATCTCCATCATTCCGCTGATCAAAGTCATCTTCCTCTTCAGCAGTTGCTGTGCAGACACTTGCAAAAGTGCAAGCTGTCAGTTGGACGTTTGCATCCACATCAGGGAGTTCCTTAAGGCTGTTGCTCTCCTCATGTCTCTGTGCACAGTGTACTGCTTCAGTAAGTTGGCATTGTACGGGATGTTCTGCTTTTGCTGTTCACATCAATCTTGTGATCATTTTGACTGGGTCTCTCAACAACAGTGAATGGTCCCCTCCATTGTAGCAGTAGCTTCTCAGTAAAAAGGGAATACTTTACTTCCCACCTTGAAACACTTAATGTAACACATGTATGTAACCCAAGGTTTACTTCCAATCAGCAGGAACCAATCTTTAAATCAACTCCTATTGGAATAAGTGACAACTCCAGTCAAAATCTGTGTGCGCGGTTTGCTATTCTGTTTTATTACAATTATTGCTTGGAAGTGATATTCACAGGACTTAACTCAAACATTAATCAAAGGCAATGGCTTGCAATCCTCTTACAAATAGATTTGTGGCACCAATAGAAAGGGGGGAAAAAAGGCCCAGTTCCAAACGAGAGAGGGTCATCTCCTTTAAGCTCTTTCAGAGTAGGCTGAAGTATCCTTGGGGTATTTGTCGCAATCTTGGGGTGCCTTGTGCGTGTACCTGTTGTGTTTTATCCTGCCAGTGTACTACTTGGAAGGGGCTACAGTCTCCTTGTAGTGACCCGGCTTACTCTGGCTACTCCGGACTGGTCCCGTCAGACTGCTTGAAAGGGACAGCCCAAACTTCCTGTAAACTGAGTTGATGGCTCAACTTTTCTGAAATAGAGCCCTAAACAGAGAGTCAACTCTTGTGTAAGCATAACAACACATAAAGGTTTGCAGTAAATAAAAACAAGCTACATGTGAAACACGGTAGAAGCAATGAATGCCAAGTGGCTGTAACACCAGACCTGTTGTGGGTCGGGGTTACAGATACCTGCCTGTTGCTTTTGTTAGTAGTTTTTGCGCCATTTGACATGTATCTTCAAGTCTTTGATGTGGATCAAGGACAAGGTGATTTGTACTCTTCACTTTGTTTTCACCCTTTACGTTTCCTGACCAAAGTTCTTGGAATATTGCCAATGATCCCCTAACTGGTGGTTCATAGAAGAGCTCAAAGGGTGAGAATCCCAGTGACTCTTGAGGTGCCTCTCAGTAGGAGGAGGGCTGAAATATATCAGTCCCAGTCATGTGGTCTTTCTGCACACATTCTCTTCAGCATACACGTAGTCTTGAGTGTGCCATTGAATCTTTCTGCTAGACCTAGACTAGGTTGTCTTCAACTGTCGAATTGACAGGGGACAACTGATCTGCCTCATCACTTCGGAGGTGAACTGTGTTCCCTGATCAGTAAGGACTTCTTGAGGGAAACCGACTCTTTGTGAAAAATCTTGGTGAGTACCTCTGCAACTCCACATGTAGTTGTCTATTGATGGAAGAGGAACTGCTTCTAGATACATGTATCTGGTTGTAAAGTCCACAAGGGTTTAGTATATACCTGTTTTCGTTCTCAGTGATAGGATGAATGGGTCCCACGATGTTCACAGCCACCCTTTGAAATGGAGTTTTAATCAATGGCATTGTACCGAGTGGTGTCCTACTGACTCCACCAGACCGACTCGGTATCATACGTTGGCATACATGGCACAATCGAAAAAATTGGATGATATCTGCCTGGACACCTGGCCGAAAGAAACTGGCAAGTATCTTGTCAGTTGTCTTTTTGCACTGTGGTGACCCCCCAAGGAGACCTTCATATGTGATTTTCATCACGTGTTCCCGGTACTTTGATGGTACAACTAGCTGCTGAAACACATTGCGCTAAATTCCAGGTGATTGAAACTTGCGGTAGAGGAAACCATCTTGATACATAAAGTGGGACATGTGACCGTTTTTGTCTGCCCTATCCAACTTCTTTGAAGCCATCTCTCTTGCTTTCTAAAGTGTTGGATCGATATTTTGACTACTCTTAATGTCATCACACAAGATATCGGGGATACAGGTTGGAGTTCTTAAGAGGTGAAGTGGTATTTCCTCTTTCAACTTCTGTGGGCAAGTTTGGAAAGCTAGAGTTTGTGTGGGCCTACTGGTGTCGTTTAGTATTGAGGCACCTCAAAATGTCCCAAGTAGGATCTGGGTCGTATGGTGCCCGTACGTTAGGTACATGTATATTACCAATTACCAGCTGGTTGTCTCTATCTTGACTTAGTTCAAGATTAATATCATCTACAGACAATATTCAAATTCGTACAAAGTAATCCCCTGGGAACCTAATGACACATACACGTATTTTAATTTCCATCCATATCAGCTGCCTACAACGTTATCAAATACAGCTTCAAATTTTCATATAAAACAGTATCCAAATTTCATGTTTCTGTTGAAGAATATCAGATCCAAATAAGGAACGGTAAGTCACCAGACCACACTGTACAGGTACAGGTAAGTCCAAAAATAAAAAGAAAGCCCCCCAAAATATCAAATTTATTCCAAGTCAGAGCATTTTCACAAAAATGACCATGCATGTACATGTACTTGCAGTCAGGAAAGGCTCCTCATAGCCCAGACATCTGCTGCCTCTTGGCCAAATCCAGCCAAAAATTGTGATTTTAGCAGCTTGAAAAAAAAAATGTGTAGCTACCTGTACATGCATGTAGTAGTGTACAAGCTCTGATTTCTCTGTTTTGCGGGGATTCTCTTTTTCTTCTCACATGACTGTGGCATAATTATGTTAACAAAACAGAATACTATAAACACAATAAAGAACAGATGTTTCTACGGATTCATTTGAATTTATTAAGGAATATTTGTTTCCATGGTTGGTTGATCCCTTCAGTGCATTATAAGGCATAATACATGTACAATGTACCGGTAGGTACATGGATAATTTACAAAGTGTTTAAAAAATCTCATACAAATGTGAAAACATTTATTCATGAATACATTAGACGGTCTCCTTATTGAACAATGTGCATGTATGTCAACATTTGATAATGCCTGCTGAAAAGTGATCATGCCCGCTGCGTAAATCACATACTGCCACATGGATTTAACCACTACCTGCTGGGGACTCCGAAATCGGAGCCGTATGGTTTATATGCGTGGCCGGGGTCTCCGGACTCGGACAAAGGAAACAGGGCCCTGTAACAAAAGACCGTACTCCGAACAAAAGACCAGGCTGCTGGACATTACCGGCATTTTTGGCTCTCAAAAGTGGTGATAATCCAGCGATGTTTTGTAATCATATATCAGGGTTTGGGGCATTGAGAGCAAGCAGATTACCACCGGGGACAAAAGCGTTCCACCACCGCAGCGATGAGCCACACAGCACCGCTGCATGCTAATCTGGCCCCTATTGAAAAGAGGTCAGCAGTGCACTGAGCCAGGTTCGTGAACAAAAGACAGTTGTATAACACCGCACAATCTGGGCTCTGTTTACAAGGCTGCAGGCCTGGCTGAAATACTCGGGCGTCAATGAAGGTCACCTGTCAACTTAGAGTAGTGCCTAAAGATTACTTTGTGCAGCTATAAACGACCGTTAAATGGAGTGATGAATTTTTGAAGGATTTAGAAAACAGGAAAAATGATAGTCATGCAGGCCCAGCATCATCAATGTTGAAAAATGCCCCTGCACGAAGTGGTTAAAACAGTTTAATCGATTCTGATTGATCAAGAGTGTGTGCTCATGGCTCGCCATACACATGCTAATTGGACAATTTGCACAAGGAATAATCCATAAATACCCCAAACCCTGGTATACGGTTTCAAAATAACGCTGGATTATCACCACTTTTGAGAGTGAAAAATGCCGGTCATGCCCAGCAGCCTGGTCTTTTGTTCGGAGTACGGTCTTTTGTTACAGAGCCCTGTTTCCTTTGTCCGAGTTCGGAGACCCCGGCCACACATATAAACCATACGGCTCTGATCCCGGAGTCCCCGGCTGGTAGTGGTTAAGACCGGCCAAGCACATATTTTTTCCCTTGATAATGAATACTTCTAAGAAGAAAGTGCCTCCCACGATTGAAAACTTACAAACTTGCTGTAACTTGGTGGTGTTATCACAGTGTTTCCCTGTTGTACAATGTATGTATACTTTAAACATATCCAAACAGACAAGAACCCCATTTCATTCCTCATTTGAAAAAACAACTATTGTACTTGATGCTACCACTTTTTCATGTTTTGGAATGAAGAAATACTACATCAGTGTGATGGATGTTTAAATGTTTGTGTAATTGTCGTTTTTTGAATTATGTGTACTTACATGAACATCTTTTTGCACAGTTTTTGCTGTAGATGCACCTGGATGCATAGGCAGTACTGAATTGCCCCAACATTCTGCTGGTCTCACTCAGAGTGCCGTCAAGGAGATGTCTTTTACCTCAGGCAGGCAGGATGCATTTGGTTATCACAACATCAGACGTGACACCGCCTTCTTGTATGTTGTCAATAATGCACCAACTGGCATTGCCGTATGGGGACAGTCCCATGAGTGCTATCAGGTACATATATGCCTCATAAGGCCCTTTCACATGAATGATGGAAACACACATCTGCAAATGTAAATGCTGCAACAGTACAATGCAGCACATTAGCGAACATCCCTCATTTTGAAACATTAATACATTTGCAGTATGGCAACATTAAGCTGAGTGTCACACTCTGGCACTGTTTAGAAATTGATAATCTATAGAACACTACTGAGGAGAAAAGAGTGGATTCATTTCAACATTGTGAATTCAATTTGGCACATACACTCAGACTGGTGCAGAAAACTTTGGGTACATACATGTACATGCACATGTACCGTACATGTATGATATGCAGGCAGGAATCTGAAAGGACTTGTCACTTGAAATGCACTGGTATGTGCATGTATGTGGGACCATGGCCTTTCAAAGCTTCTACATGTATTTTTGTTAATCAGGTACAACCCACTCACCTGTTTACAATTGTTCGAATAAAATAAATGAATGCTTTGTCTCTCCATCTTTCTTTTGGCAACCAAACAAGCATCGGCATTTCACCAGCACTGTTAAAGGTATAAACTTAAACTTTGAACATGTATACTGACCTTGATCTGAAGTGGCACATTTACCGGTAGTTTGATGCAAATGCCATCATGACATCATCAGGTGACTAAAATCAACAACTTGATACCTCAGAAGAAACATGTAGGTCTTTATTTTTGTCATGGTGGAAACCAGAAGGGCATTGTACCGGTACATGTAATTTAAAACTTGTATGAGATACAAACTTGCTCTAAATAGTGTTAGTCTCCAGCAAAATAGTATTGTTCAAAACTTGTACTAGTGATGTCATTAAATTCTACAGCAACCTCTAGTGACTGGTTGAAAAATTTCGGAAATTAATTTTCCTTTGACGTCTGTGGCGAAGTTGGCTGTAATTGCTCAAAAATTGACTGTAATTGCTCAAAAGTTTGATGACCTTTACACAAGCAATAAATGTATAACCATGGTCAGAAAATCCCAAACCAATTACATTGTACCATTAGAAAAAGGTTTCTGGTCACAGTTGTGACAACATTCCCCAGATTAGTTTAAGGTTAACAGGAATTGAAAACATTTAGTTCACATAAAGTATTTCAAAATTACAGTAAATTTGTTACCATTTCAGAAATATCGTAAATTTAATGTTTGCCTCATTAATTGTGACCCCCAATGAATAAAAAGATCCTGCATTTCCCCACCCACAAAAAAATTCCTTTTTGGCCGTTCACGCTCCCAGGCTGTTGGATGACGTCATTGCCAGATAGTGTTTGCCTGTGGACCAAGTTACATCAAACACAGCATGGTCTATTGTGAGTGTGGGATACTGCATGTACTGTGCGCTATGTACGTGCATGTGTGTACATGTACATGTCAGCCTTCTGGCGATGACGTCATCCAATCAGCCTGTGAGCGCGAATTGCCAAAAGGGGATTTTTTGTGGGCAGGGAAACACAGGATCTTTGTCTTCATATTGAGGTCACAATTAATTGAGTAAATATTAAATTTGTGATGTTTTTGAAATGGAAACGTTTTTATTGTTATTTTGAAATACTTCATGTGAACTAAATGTTTTCAATTTTTCTTACCCTTTTAAAGCGGTATAATGTATGTGTACCATGTTATCGTTTTAGTATGCACTTACATATATGTACATGTACATACATGTATACCGTTGACTCTCGCTAATACGAGCTCGGGTAAGACGAGACACCGGTTTAGACGAGCATATTTGCCAGTCCTGACTGAATTGTGCACGTTCCTTTGACTGAAAAAATGTGTAATACGAGCTTGGATGATACGAGATTTTGGTTAAGACGAGCATTTTTTGTGCACTGGTCGAGTGCAAATTTATTGTTATCTGTCCATTTAGCACAAGCTTTTTTAAAGGCAACTTGTCAATCAGCCAGTCCATTCAATTTTGAAAGGAGCTTCCATAATTTATGCGTGTACAGTAGAATAGCACTGCAGTTTTCCCTCGCCGAATCAAGCCGTTTGTGTCTGGTGCTGCAAGAGAGATGAATAATGGGCATTTGCTGTTCCCATACCCAACATAGAAATTCTATACCGCCTGAAAACAAGCGAGTGCCGCCAAAAGCACTATGATATTCTATTTAGGACAGTGGCTTTTGATTCCCCCGCCCCCCAAAAATTCCCCAAGACCAAAGTCCCCCCAGGAAACTAATAAAATTTGTGTGCCGTAACCAAACACCCAGCCCAAAAAACTGCCCACCCTCCGTCTAAAAATCATTACCCGCTCCACAGTCCCCACCGTAACATGAAAATATTGCCCCTTCCGATTTTGACATTCATATAAGTTCTCAGTTTAAGAAACCATGGTTTTCAGTCCAAAAATGTTTAAGAAAATAACCTAAAGTTTGGAAGAAAAAAGTGTATCCCTCGCTAATAATTTTTCACCAAGCCCACACACCTTTCCCAATTAAATCTGATATTTGCCCTCTGCTGTCCACAGCACCAATAGCTGGTTTCCTCCCATTTTTATGTGCAACAAGCACAGCTCTGGTGTTGATTACCATGCAACTAAAATGTTAATGTACTGTACTTACGTTACGTGTGTCTCTCCAAATGGACATGAATGGTTGAAATTCCGCTTCCTCCGTTCCTACATTTTATAATTATTTTTTATCACAAGTCTTTAGTCATTAAACTGTATCCCATAAACAAACTTAAACAAAACTACACTGTGTGCCTTTAAACAAAAAGTTATGCATACTTGCACACATGTACGCTTTACCTACGGTCGATTGGTGATACATATGTCGAGCAGGACGGCAGTTTTTGCATAAGACGAGGTCTGGATAATACATGTACGAGCTAATTTTGTAAGTCCCAAGGCCTTCGTATTAACGAGAGTTGACTGTACATATAAATACATTGTATCTTCAACAAATTATACATGTATGTAGGTGTGCAAATGATGTACAAATACATCAAATGTTTTCCCTGTGTGGGGAGTGGAGGAGGAGGGTGGGATTTTAAGAAATTCTAAGCCCATGAAATGCCTGAAATTTTGTGATGCTGTATCTTTGTTGTCTCAGTGTAAACTTCTAAGGCTTGTGGAGGTTTCTGGGAATACAAGCCTGCTGGTACCGGTATATCTGGATACATGGTGGAAATTGACTTTGGCAGTAACTCATGCCAATGAAGACAAAGTCAATGCCAGCACTGTCCTTTGCAAGTACGTAAGTTCCACATTAAAGTTTTTGTTTCGATGCCAAAGAACAGAGTGATGCATGGCACAATACACTACAAAAAGGCATTGTTTCATCTACTATTTCCTAAGCAGCTCGTCCTCCCATGGTGCACTTAAATGTACCTATCCTTCGTGATCTGAAAATACTGTACCCTATTAAACGTTTTATGGGCAGATATCAAAAACATCAACTGGTATTCAAAAAGGCATTCAAGTTGTCAATTCCTTCTCACTCAATGTCCTTCACAATGACTCTCTGAGCTTGTAAACTTGCTGTTCTCCATATTTCACATTGTCAGTGAATGGAGACCAATTGTTTAGAGAACTTTGTGCATGAATGTAATGTCACCTCGGTAAGGGAATCTCATTGATTAGTCTATAGAGCAGGCAGTTTGATGTAAAAACAATTTGATTTGCGTCTGAAATATGCCATTCTTGTCATTAGAATTTAGAAAAAGAAGGCGTACCATTTCTAAGCTACGCATAGTGTGTTATAGTTGAAGCCACTCATGGGTGCGTACATGTAGACCAGAAAATCGGGGTATCTTGGTTACGTGTAGCTGGAAGGATTTTAAATATTTCTCAACTTTTTATCAGTTCCCTTGAGATCTGACAAGATTAAATGCTGCAGTTTTCTAATCACATTCTGTCACTTTAGCCAGTTGACGGAACATTTTGGTGAGAATGGCAACTATTCACTTTTCATCAATGTGAATAAAAGTGCGACCGACAACTCAGATGTATGCCTCATTTTTACGAATAGAGAACCAGACAATGCCAATATACGTAAGTACATGGACATTTTCTGTAATGTTTGGAATATACATGTACACTACTGCTAAGAATTTACCGTGCCTATATTCCTGCACCTGATTGCTGTTGCTCTCAAACTGTGGGAGAGGTCCCGCAGACAAAAACCCTAATCCAGCCTTCCTGGAAATTGAACACAGCCTGGGCATAGTGTAAACCACAACTTCACACCTTCTGTGGGCATCTTGACAACGCTTCTTTGGTCCTCACTACTCATGGCATTTCTCTTTGGAAACAAGACCGATAAAATAGCTCACATGCACTTATGGCAAAACCGCACTTTAACTTTAAGTCCTGTGATTTTGAAACTCAAGCTTAGATATGAATATAAAACAAGTCTCCCTGCCATGATGTACGATACCCGTTATTATCCTATGAATATTTTTTTGTAATTTTATTTTTTCATGATTGCACCAAATTTAAATGATTTTAAAGGACTGCATGAGCTGTAATTGAAGTCAGTGCAGTGTAAACTTGGTGAGGCGTTTTTCTTTTTAATTCATAAGCATCAGTGATGTTACCCTCATTAGGTTGAGCCTTGAATGAATCTTCTGTATCACCTTCATCATGCTCATGACTCAGGATATTGATGAGAACCAGGACTTGCACTCCGTCAGTTGGAGCCCCATGAATTTGGTTTAATTTTTTAGACTGTGTTTATTTTTTCACAAAGAGTGGAATCAGTCATGCAGGAAAGCGAAGCGCATAAGGCTCAATGTACACGCTGTTGTCTTCCGTGATTGCATCAGGTACATTGTACATGAATCTCAGGGGTAAGGAGATTGGGGTCAGTGTGATTTTTAAGCTACTCGGAGTGAAATTAGCATGAAACTAAATTTTGCGTCTTGTTGTAGGGTGTAGGTGTTATAACTTTTGACAAAACTGACGCTATTCTACTTGGGGAGACTAAGCGTTTTGTTTGAATAGTAAGTAAGCAATTTCGGATCATCCACAGTTCGGTACTGTAACGGCAACCGAAACAGGTCCAACCGCCAGTAAGGGGAACTAACTATATTTCTATTAAGTAAAAAAAAAAACTCAGTAAGAATACAAGAAAGGAAATTCAAATTACACCTTCAACAACTGAATTTATTAATTTAACAGGCGCTTTTTCACCTATGATAAAAACACACGGGGAGGGCGAGTTACAAACGAAAACAGTCTGAAACTGTGTAAAATAGTAGCAGATGAAGACCAACTATGGTGAAACACCATGGTCGAGGCATGCCAAAGGATATGGGCACAAGCTAAAACTAAAGAAAAATAAATTAGAACATGCTCACAGAAAGACTGCGCAAACCATCGAACCCTTTCCAGAAAAATTAATTGTAGTGGTGGTGCAAAGTAATAGCAAAAAGATATTTCATTCAACTAAGGATCCTGCAGCAGGAACTAAAATGGAAATAAGGGAACAAAATTACATACCACCATCCACCACCATGCCCAGCCTTAAGTCCACACCTACTAGCCTAACAGGCAGCTTTTATGAGCCTGTAGAGAAAGTTATGTAAGAAATGTTGCACCACTGCTAATAGAAACAAGAAAAGGAATTCTTAAGACTGCAATGAACAAACCAAATTAGCATTACTGAGGAAAACAGATCCCGGCCAGGGCTCCAGGGTCAAATAAAATAACAAAAGATTAATGAACAATAAGGGCCTGCAGTACTGTGGCCAGACCACTAACATTTTAAAGGAACTTACTCCTTAACTTGAAAAAAGGAAAAGACCCAAATTTTGTTACAGTACTGTGTCTGATCTGGCTAATTGTTCTCACAAAGCCGCGGCAGCAAGGAGTCAGAGGGACCTGAGTGAGAGCATTGGGGGAATTGTTCCTGCAGAGCTGCGGCAGCAAACAAAGGGACCTGAATGAGGGTATCGGGCCAATTGTTCCCGAATGGGAGAATGGATTGAACAATTTAGTGCATCGAACACAAGGCTCCAAAATGACGCGCAATATTTTCTTCACTCGTTGCCCAGCGCCCGAACAGGCAGGGTGGGCGATGAGCGAAAATACGGTAGTTCCTTGCCTAGACAAGGGAACCAGATTATTATTATAAATATTCATGGTACATGAATAAGTGATAAGGTGTCCCTTGTTTGACCTATCAATGTTGTGTTTTTTCTGCACTCATTGTCTTCGTCCTTGGATCAACTTGCTCTGCATTTCTTTAGCCTTCAAAACCCACTTAATTATGTTTGCACTGGAGCTAAACTTTTGACCGGGCTCCCCATATATTAAACATTGTGTGCAGGAGCGTGTTCAGCTGCAGCTTAACAATTTGAAAATGAGATTTTTCTCTGTTTTCATTTGTGGACGTGCTGGCGCAGACTGCGTCCTATCGACCATTTCGCCACATACTGGAACCCGTGTGGCCTTCGCTGCAGAACAGTGATACCGGTGCACGTGTTCTGCCGTTCACTCAAGTTGGATCTGTTTCTGTTGGATTGCCTCTTTTTGCATACCTGCGTGAAAAAATTAAAGAGAAAAATAAAACAATAATAAAATGTCAATGAGCAGGGGGTTGATCTTCACCCTACCCTCTGGATCAGCGCCTGTTTCAGTATTTATTCGCTTATTGGCGGCTTTTTTTAACACGCTGTATTATATTTTCATACCCTTTTAATGTATACGCACATGTCATGTCATGTCCACTTTTTAAGACAAATCGCAAATCAGCAGACTTTTCAAGTTACATGTTTTTCGAGGAACCCAAATTGTGTTTGGGTAGGTTCTCAAAGGGCACATTGTTGAAGACTAAACCACAGTTTGTGAATACGTGTTTACATGCACGTGTAGATGTTGGAGTTTTCCTGTTATTATTTTGTGAGGTAAAAAAAATGCATTACATTTGCTGTACTTCTGGCGGCCTTTCTCACAGAGCAGATTTAGTGCTTTTATTTACAAGGACTACCGAAAAAACAAGGCTATTTCATAAATGAAGCGTTGTTCAGAAATGAACGTGATATAAATAAAATACCATGGTCTGTCATAAAAATCAGGCAACACGGCGTTGTGTCACTCATTCTGTTAAGCTTTGCGGGCACTGTGCCTGCAGTTAAGAGTTTCCAGGAAAGGGTGTGGCACTCCCTTTGCCCTTTGTTAATCCCTCCCGCAAATAGGGCAAGTAGGCACGGTAAATTCTTAGCGGTAGTGTAGGCCATGCAGAATACAAGCCGCAGCACACAAACGTCTGCAAATTACAATGTAAGATTGAAAGACGGTGTATTAGCCACAGTGGTTTATAAGCCACACCGCACCTTACGATGTCCAAGCACAAATGTCATTGTGCTGCATGCTGAAACATGACATGTAGTTCATTTATGTTCATGTAAATGGTTTCATTACACATACAATCCTCAAGTGTAAGGAGCTTGTGAACGAGTTTCACTATTAAAAAGACTTTCACAAGTCCTCAAATTACTAATTTTGGCGTGCTGGATGAGTGTCCTGGTTTGGTTGGTCACACAGCTTTTTTTTTTTTGACGGGGTGGGGAAGGGAATGAAAAACGAAATAACTTTTTCCAAGTGGCCAACAAAAGTTACATGGAATTGGGAGGATGAACTAATATGCCGACACCGGTAAACTCGGTGGTTGAGTGGTGAAGACGTCTGCTCTAGTAAGCAGGAATTTGTGGGTTTGAGTCCCACCTGAGTATGCTTTTGGTTTTTTCACAAGCCATCGGGGGCAAACACTGAGAATACAGTGTTCAAAATTCACGTTGTGCAGGGCAAAAATCCAAAATTTATGTGAAGTTAAGTTTGAAAGATTAAAATATGAGGGTTTTTGATGTGAAAGAATTGCTAATGTGCAAATGGATTATGAGCACTTTACTCAGCATCCTCGTTTGTGACCCTTCCTCCTCATCTGTGTTAATTAATAGTGTCTGTGTAAGCTGACCATTATGATGTGGTTTCAGTTTGTAAAGCTTCCAAATTCTAAAGTCAAAAATTCCTCCATGGCCACAGTCACCAATTGACCAGTAAAATACAGTAAATAACGTGGATTTACATACACAACAAAACCAAATAGAAGCACCATACAATTTGTGAGGTGTGAATGGTACTTGCAGTACATTTGCAAGTCTATTCGTATTTCCAACACGTGAGTAGAGTGAACCTTAACAGCTGCCAGTGACAATGACTGCCTGGCTTGGTGCACCACCTTTAACACATGACCCTGGCTGAGGTGCAGCTTTTCATGACTAATTTCGTTCTTCAAATGCTACTGTGTAAGCCCAGAGTATAAGCCGCAGGGATATTTTCCTGTATGAGAATCAATGTACCGGTACTGTATAAGCCGCAGCCAGATACCCTGAGCAAACATACCAGTACATGGTACTGGCATGTTTGCTCAGGGTACCAGTATCTGAGTCATGTGAGTTGGCACACAGCTGGCTGATGGGGCTCATCTTATGCTCATGTAATGTACCGGTACCATATTTATTTTGATGTACCAGTAGTTTCCCATAGGACCTCCATGTACGTACATGTACATGTATATACACATGTACAGTGTGCTTGATTTTACGTCTGCACTGTTGGAATACTGGACGGATCACTGGACGGATATATCTCTGACATGGAGGTTGTTTCATGAAAATCCCTCTTTGTTTCCTGCAGCCATCTACGTTGCAATGGGAATCTATGCATTTCTTGCCCTGATGTACAGCTTGTTCAGTTTTGGCTATAGGTAAGTTCACGTAAGGATGTTTGCTTTCCAGAGTGGTTTCAGGGATACCAGAATCTTAACACTACTTGGGACAAATCTGAATCTTGTTTCTAGAACTAGGTTTATGTCTTTGCTGGTTGCATGTACATTTTGACAATAGACACATGTAAGTTCATAACAGAATTCATCAACCAAGGAAAATGCAAATCTAGGAAAGCATAGTTTGACTCTAACTGCAGGACTTACATGTAGTTTTGATATTTGAAGGTCTTTAACATATCGAGTTGTTAGCGTCTAACTTTAAATTGCATCCCTAGCATGATGTGAATAAATGGCCATGTCCGTCTTCTCAAAGCAAAAAACATTCTTTAAATTCTTGAAAAAATTGACAAATTTTGCCATTCCTGCGAAAGCAACCATGATTTTAGGATCATGAAGCAGAGGCATTCTTCATCTATTATCTGCTTAATTCAACTTTAATAATAAACCATCTACTAAGATGAAAATAATGGCAACTTGTTTTGAAGTTGTAAGAAAACAATAATGCATTCTCTGTGATTTTGTCCATGGCAACCACTCTGCTATAATAGGTATGTTTTCACAATAAACATACATTGTAGCATTGTATTATTACAGAAGATAGCTTGTCAGACATCTGAAAGAGGGCACATAATAGAAAAATGTTAGTTTTTGATTCAAGTGCTTGGTGTTTGTTAGAGTTGTGCACATGTTACATGTATATTTTGTGAAACTGTACACTGTAGAATTGAAAGTTAACCTCAAAAGTGGGAAAATTTTTCACACTTTTTCCCATCCAAGAAAATGAATATTCATTTCAAAAATTGTGAAAAATTTTCCCCTCAGTGGGAAAAATTTTCATACCTTTTTTCCACAGGTGTGAACAATTTTCATAAGTGTGGAAACTTTTCACAGGTTTGAAAACTTTTACACTTACACTTTTACCCAATTGAAAATCAACTTAACCCCAGCCCCAACAAAATTAAGTTTTAAGTATAAAGTTCACAAGTACATGTAGCTGAACAGTTGTCAAGAACATCCCCTAACCACACTAATTTTTTAGTTAAAATTGAGAGGAACAAAGTCAGAAGAGCCACCAAACATGATAGTACTTGTTATTTATTTTGGAAAAGCAATAATAAATACAGTGATTACCATAGACAAAATCTTGGAAGGCAGTCTGTATGTGCCTGTGTATTGCGGCACGTGTGAGGCTACTGCGTGCAGATGCTGTATTGACTGACCGCCATGCACACACGCCTGGCCACTGCCATTTGGAAATCACAGTGCACTTCATTGCTCGGCAGTCATGCATCCACATTCTCAATCTAAATCTCAATCTTTCTGAGCTGTTTCCGAGCCGTTCTTCACAAAAATAATACCTAGTTTCTTGTACATATAGATGTAACAGAAAGGCTCTAAAATTCAACTTGAAAAAGTCAGCTTTTTAGTGGATCAAACGTCCAGAAAACTCCACCTTCTCTCCTTCCTTTGTGGAATTTTTCGTGAGGAGTTCAGGCAACTCAAACCCTATTCATTCATGCAAAAATTGATAAAAAAATGGGGTGGTCCCTGGGGCTAGAAATCAGTTTACTTCATCGTGTCTTCGGGGAGTCAGGCGACCACTTGTTTGTACACAAAATTGATCCATGAGCACAACACGTAAAACCCATTTCAGTCCCAACACGTGTAGGCCCAGGACACAACTACATGTACAACTCACATCTGTTGAGAATGTGTTTGCTCCGTGCCTCTGACATCAACATCGTCCAGAATCTATCCAGCCTAGATGAGCAGGTTTTCGCACCGACATTTTCACACTTTTTTCACATCATTTGTACATCATTTTTGCACAGTTTTCACATTACTTTTGCACACAAATTTTTGCACAGTTTTCACAAATTGTTCGTACGATGCAGTTTTCGCACATTTTTCGCACCATTTTTGCATATTTTTGCACCAGATTCTCTGTGAATTCACAGAAGGTTAAAGTGGCAGTGAAAATGTTCGCATGCAAATTCTTTTCCTTTTTTTGCAGTCGGTTTGCCAGGGTTAACTTTTAATTGCACTGTAGTGTACATATACATGTACATTGTACACTATACAATGTACGTGTATACTGTTTGTACATGTAATGTGCCGGGATTCCGAAAGTACTTTTACTTCAATCCAGTGATCAACATTGTTTGGAATACATGTATGTTGTACATACATTATTTTGACTTAATGTTTTTTATATCTTGCACAACAGGAATGGTGTGTTAAGTACCTTCTTCAATTGGTGCATCACAGAAGGAGTGGTCAATAGCGTAAGTCATTGATTTATTCATTTAAAAGGCATGAAGTAGATGTCACCCAAAAAGCTTGATAGGTTTTTCACACATGTGTTTACATTAATCTCAGGCCCCAAGCAAAAATATTACTTGTACATGTATGTCTCACTTTGAATTGCCAGCCAGCTTCTAAGAAGAAAAACAACTCTTTTCATACTTGTTTTTTCATTTGACAAGAAGACAGCTTGTGAGCTGCTTGTGTAGGAAATGGAGCCTGAAAGTTGACCCCTAATCATAAGGCCCACTTCCGGTACCCTTGGATAGGAAAAAGACTCTGCAAAAATTTCAAGATTTCCATTTTTTTTTTCATTTGTTTACTTCATTATAAATCACCTCAGAAAAGGGCGTTTGTAAATGTTTGCAAGCACATTAGTTGATAGAAACTTAAACAATTTACTGACCTGCCAAAAATTGGCCCTCTCACTTCCAAACTTTTAAAATACATGAAGATCAGTGCAGTTCAGTGAATTTTTCTGCACATGTCACTGATTCTTCTGTATGTTTCAGTAGTGAGCCAAAATTTGCCCTCATTACATTTGATTCAGAGGGTTTATACCATACACATGTTAGTGTTTATTCTCACCTGTTAAGTCACAGCTTAAGGACTGTTCAGTATACATGTACAAGTACATGCATTGCACATCAAACAAATCTCAAAAGTTGGGAGGATCTTCACCTGGATGAGATGAGTTGCTGGCCTACTTTGGTCTTTGATTGCATGTTTTAAGCTTGTTTTCATGTTTTGACAGCTAATGTACATGTGTACATGCACTTCTCAGAATTATGGCCTCTGCGCTGAAACAAGAAAGAGCTTTGTCACCAATCAGCAACATAATTAGTATCTGACACATTGTACGTTTATGTATTCCTGGCGAGTCCCTACATGTACAGTGTATAGGTAGGGCAGGGGTCTTTGTGTATATGCCTAGTTCATGCTGCCATTGATATGAAGTGCCTTTCTTTGTGTCACCAAATGAGGGGAACACATGTACGTCTGTATGGAATCTATACAAGGGTAAAGTAAATTATGCAAAACAAGTGGAGCTAAGTTTAGCCCTTGGGTATTTGTGAAAAGGTTGGAACCAGGGGGCCATCCTACACAGACCTGGGGCCTTTTTGCTGATTTGTTGTTAGTCTCTGTGTTGTAGATAAAGATATCAAGGTGTACTTAGATATTAACAACACATTCAAAGGGCAAAACTTTAAGGACTAAGGAGACTTAATTATTAAATCATGTCGTCATCAGGCTCACTATTGCCAGTCATAATCAAGTCATCTAGGATCATCAGCAGGCCTCAAATTTCGCAACGGCCACGGCCGTCGGTGCCCTCCCATGTGGCCGTGGTGCCTCTGAAAAGATGGCAGTGCCTTTTTTTCTTTTGGCCGTAGTGCCCTACATGTGCATATTGTAACGGCGACCCCTTTGTAGGGGCCACGCCCGCCAGTTGAGAACACAAACTCAAAATCAGTCAACTGAACACAAGTTATTTATTTTGGTCTCCAGAAAAAGTATAAAAAAAGAACATTTTATTTCTTAATTCTCTCTAAAAAAAATAAAAAGGAGTGAGATTAACCAGGCAACATGTACATGTAGGTCCCCATAGCACTCAACAACCTAGCAAACAAAATACAAACTTACATGATGGAAGAGAGACACTGACGGACGGCAGTAACTTATACAAAATAAACAGGCTACAACTAACTTCACACTGTATACAGAAAAAAGACCGTGGCCCGTCAAGCTACAGAGATGTGTCCCCAGCCAGAGTGTTCTGTGGAAATGCCTCACCCAGTGTTGTTGTTGCTGTTTTGGTTTTAATGGCGCTTTCATACACTTTATGAATCAGCATCATATTACGGAGTTAGAAAGAAGATCAGTTTTAGTGGCAGGAGGAAACGAAGTGCCCGAAGAAAACCTGCAAGAGCGAGTATGGACTGGAAACCAAATGCACTTAAAGCCTGGGCCAAGCTGGGACTCGAACCCGGGCCTCATTGGGGGCCTCACCCAGTGGTAGTTGCATGGGCGTTTTATACCCTCCTAGCAAACCATCAGTGGAATGCTGGAAGCAGTCCATTGTACCTTTGTACTTCATCTCAATGGACATGGCCCAGCACCCCCAAAAAGGAATGTGCCAACACAAGGAACGTACCACCAGCTGGGTCTTGACCCAGCGCCAGAGACCTTTTGTTACATTACTCTCTCCACAGAAGAAGGGGCGTCCTCGCTCCTTCATATTACTATATACACATCCTAACAATCATGCACATAAATTTAATGGTAATTTTCCTTGCAGGAATTTTGTATTTAAAAAAAAAGGAACTTATCCAATATTAGACTGCCCCCGTTCAACAAGGTACACGAAAAGCGGCATGGAAAGCGACATACATATCGTTACGCATTCCATTATCGTTCACATTTGACTGGAACACCACGCAGTGAAACCCAAATGCATGGCATGCATGCATATGCAGGGCACGCGTGCACTGTGTGTAAATGGGGATTTCATACACTCGGCCCACCGCGCAACGGCGGCCTGGCTGGCCCGCTCCATGCACACTGCACGATCGCAAGCGTGGCACAAGCGACACCCGCTGGCCTATCCAACGACTTAACATAACAACAGAGCATGCCCAAGCCATGCATTTTAATGTACCATGTAACAATGCTAGTCTAAAACGAAGTGCTTATCAACGTGTAGTCGTTAACAGTATATCAAGAGCTCCACCTTTTTCATGCGCACTGGTCAATTGCTTGGTCTTGGCAGCATTTTAACTAACACCGCAATGTAATGTTTGCAGTTTAGTGCCACGCGCTGTGCGCGATCCAAACTGTACATACACGACATCGGTGGATCGGGACTACCTTGATTCTCACGCACATGTATGTTTTGTGTGCAAAATCACTGGCCTGGCCAGTTTTTGTGGTAGGCAAAATGCCGAGGAAAGAACGGCTGCAGTCAAAACAGGCCGAAGCCTTTCAACACTTGGCTGCTGGTGTGGCACTAATCACGGACATGTTCAGCTATAATGTGTATCCTACTTTTTCTTTTGGCCTGAATGAATATTGATTTTCATGCTATAGGCCTATAAAAAAACATCAGGATGGCAATAATGCCCATAACTTTGGTACGCCAATGGCATTAATGCCCTCACATTTGGCATTACTGCCGTTTATTTCAGCCAGTCCACCAATGCGAAATGGCAGTGCCCTAAAAAAAATGAAGTTCGAGGCCTGCATCAGGTTATCTTGGTCTTCAATCTCTGACTCTGCTCCAGGTAAAGTGATAACTTTCCATTGATTATAATATTTTTCTAGGACCTAGGATCACCACCCTCTCGCCAACCGATTACAACTAATACAAGCGTCAACAAGGACCCTCCCAAACCACGCAGACTCAAATCCCTGGATGCATTCAGAGGGTATGTGGTATCTCTGACCGTTTTGTCATGTTTTTAAAGTCTTTTGTATCGGATGAGATAGTAACCTGCTTGGAGCGGGAACATACAAATTTGTGTGCATTTGACGCGGGGAACGCTTGGGCATGACGTCCATATTATTTTTATAGGCACGCCGCGGTCCACTGGCCGGCACTGCACATGTACGCACAGCAGCCTCCTGCAGCCCGCCGATGTGCAGCGCCGTGCGGCGCTGGTAGAAAACATGCATAACAATGGAACAAATTTTATGACACACACAGACCGCTGCGGTGCGCTGCCACTGATGTGCCTTTTTTAATAGTACGTGCAACAATTTTTTCTGGAATGTATAATCTTCTTGTGCATGCCGAATGTGTGCAGGAAAACTTTGCACTAGGCTGTGAGGGTGCACTTCAACTCTGGGTGGATATCATAATCATCTCCTGAGTAAATTTCCATTTCATTAGTGAGTCATCAATCACATCATTGACTTATATGTATTGTTTTATTCAGAGATGGGACCATTAAATATACCCTGATATTCATAAATATACTCTTGAACTGCCTCGCCTACAGTAGGCATATTGGGGGTTCTCAAGTGTACTCATACTTGAGTACATGTTGGCACTTCTCATCAAAATGTACTCTAGAAAGAATTCCATGTATGATGCCACGTGCAAAAACCCTAGGAGACTGATTGCAAAAATCTGAGTGTTTCTAAGACAATGCTTTGACAGTTGCCCTCCTCAATTTGACTTTCTAAAAAAATTTAATTACTTTTGGATGGCCAATAGGTCACTGCAGGGAAAAATGAGTGGCATCTGTTTATGGAATTTTTTCCTTTACTCCTACTCATACTTTTAAACGATTTCCTTGAGCTTGCTTTTGTTCACTTGCAGAAGTTCTCATACTCCTACGCATAGAAATATGTAAATGACCACAGCACTGACAATCACCTTATGCCTGACTGATTTGTGTGATCATTATTTCGCATTTGTTGAATCATCACTTATGAATGTGTGGCTGCAGTTTCAATTATATTGTGCAATGACAGGGAAAATCTTACTACTTATTTGTTGACTCCCAAAATAGCACCGGCAGTTTTACTCATACTCATGGAAATATGTACATGTATTCCACTGCATGTACCGGTACATTGCTGCAACTAATCACAGGCAATTACATCTACATTATATCATTGAACACATTGGTTTGGTAATCCAATTTTGCTTTAGAAACACATTTGTCCAGCGCTTAGTAAATTGAGTGTGCATAGCAGCTCTGTGTAATGCAGACTTGCATGTCAGCAGCTGATTATTACCATATGAGTCTGCAGTGCATTTCATCAATGAGTGCTGTCAACTGATACTTGAATTACTCTTGCCAAGTGCTTGATTGACAACTGTGGTTTTGATTCTATAGTTAACTATTTGTAACCAGTGGTCCCAGGTTGGTCACATCATAGCCCCATCACATTGTACGAAAGGGAGCTATACAAATGTGAGACTGTGTGTTTGAGGTTTGACTGTTTTCTGTGACCTGCAATTTCATTCAAGGGCACACTCGCTGGACATGTGTTCATCATGAATTTGACATTTCTGTCTGAATATACGTGTATGAACTGATTTTGATGTTAGCAAAATGCTGTTTCTTCCTTTGCTTTTATAGGATTTCCATTGTCATCATGATATTTGTCAATCATGGCGGAGGTGGTTATTGGTTCTTCATCCATGCACGCTGGAATGGTAAGATTTTGTTCTTCAGCAAATTGAAGACTTGATTGATAAATGTTCTTTGTTAGATTTTATTGGAACGCTTTGCCCTGTGGTGCAGGTAGCATATTAGTAGTTGGAGACAGAATTGGAACCTTCAGTCTTAGGGCCTGGAGCCCACAATCTTGATTGTGTCTCTCTTAAATTAATGAAAGACTTGAATTATGCCTTGCCAGTGAAGCCAAAGGGACATTTTGTGTTTGCTTCATCCTACAGTATGTGATCAGGCCTTCACTGCATTAAGAGGATGATTTCTTTAGTTAGGCAAATTAGGACCGAATTAGGACATATTCTGTCCCCACAACATTTTTGATTCCACAGACTGGTGAAATAAAGTGTGTTTGCCCCCACAACTACATGTATGTGTGTGGGTAGGCTGTTCTCCATGAAACGGGACAATTTCAGCTATTAGGAAAGTTGGAACCAAGTTTGGGATAATGCTATTTGGTTCCCTTTATGGCTATATTCAACATTTATAGTCCCCACAACTCAGTATAAATGTGTGTGTTTTTGTCCCTATCCACATGTCTGGCAGTTTTCTCTCTGTAACTTGAGAAGAACTTGACATACATGTACACATGTATAATCAACTTCAAACTCGTATGTGGATTGGTCTTGAGGTAGAGTATAACTATGGTTTGGCGCCATGACACTGATTCTACTGGGTCTCATAACAGGCACAGTGGGCAAATTAAAGGGATACCAGAAATGCTTTCTCCATAGAAAATGACTCTATTTTTTAAGCATCAATGCTTTATAAGCAAGTTTTTCACCAAGATTTGAATTTCGTTACTTTGCACCAGTGAGGCCTGGGTTCGAGTCCTGGCATGGCCCAGGCTTTGAGTGCATTTGGTTTCCAGTCTATTCTCGCTCTTGTAGGTTTTCTTCTGGTACTGTGATTTCCTCTTGCCTCCAAAACTGGACCTTTATCCGAACTTCATAATGTGATGCTGATTAATAAAGGTTATGAATAAATGTATCATTATTGCCACAAATAGCCTTTGTAGCTGAAAGCACCGTTAAAACAAAACAAGAAGAAGAAGAAGATTTGAAGTTTCTCTTCACCTTTCAATAAGTAATAAATTGAAAAGTGGCAATAGGTATCAAGTTGTTTTCAACGGTGCTAGTCTGTTGGGGTGCAGCATTCTTCAAACCATTTGCTGTTGACGTCACATAATTGTCAAGCGCCCTCTAGTGACAGGGTAAAAATTCTGAAAAAGGAAAATTGAATAAATGTCTGTGGTGAAGTTTGTCTAAATTGCCTGGAAATTGATGTGGATGATGATCTTTACCCATTTATTATTAAACGTGAAATTTTTGGTCGATGACATCATCAGACCGGAAGTTATAATAAAAAGTCCTTTTAGTCTTCAAAATTTGCTGAAAAATCAACCATAACAGATTTAGGCTTGAATTATCCCTTAGATGATAGCTCAGACGTTGAAGTCAACTGCATGAAGTGCATAACTGGTGCATGTGAACTTCTTCACACAAATGAAGTGCAAACGACAAAAACCCCCTTACAGCGTTGGCGAACTTGAGAATCCCATTCGAATACTGTGCATTGACTACCGTGTGCGTGGACACGCAATATCTGCCTTACATGTGTACTCTGAGAGCAGATCACATTATATGGAACATCAAAAGGGACAAATGTTTAAAATTTCTAATCTGTGCTCATTCTGCAATAACAATAATGTTTTGTATTATATTTTGTATTGTACATGTCTGGGTTGAAACCTTGCAGATAAATTGGAAGGAAACGTTCCTAAATGGGGATTAACCTCATGTGATGACAATGTCATCAGCAGACGATTTGCGTGACATTGAAGGTGCATCCTTTAAAGTACCGTATCTCCTGAAGTGCATGTTCGATTGGGTTCAAACTTGGCAGGTACTTAATAATGGAAGTGTTATAGACTAAATTGACCTCATACGATGAGGACGTCATCAAATGACATGTCACGTGACATTAAAGGTGCACTATTTGAAACTCTGTATCCCATTGATTTAAAACTTTGCAGATAACAAGGAAAGGAAGTGTTCTGAACAAAAATTTACCTGATGTGATGATGACATCATTAGACAAGGAGTAAAATTAATTGGTCATGGTGGAATAATTACGCCATCAGGCATATGTCAGGTTGTGCAGAGATTGGTTGTTCAAATTAACAAAGGAATGTGAAAAAGCCCTCTGTTCTGTTTGCAAACGGACAGATGACCTCTAGGTTTTTCTTCTTCTGACCCAAACCCCCTTTGTTTTGTACATGGTTTACCTGGCATCGGCTTTTGTTCCTAAACAACTTCGAATCGTTATCAAACTTACATCAATGAAGGACCCTTGTTTTTAGATGTGTCTAGAACAATGACGTAATGATGATGTCATCAAGTGATTTATGATTGATTTTTAAAAATTTAGTTCAGCCCATTGAATATTTAAATATTGTTTTAAATTTTTAAAAATCCATATAAAATCAACTGTGGCCTCTTGCAAGATTCTGTTTACGTCAAGTGGCAGAGTATAATTTGGTCTTTAATTCATCATGTGTTGGTCCCATCACGTGACCCTTCCTTCTGGTTGAAACCAGGAGTGGGCTTATTGTTTAAAAGTGGTGATAACTATTGACTTATTTTCAATGTTGTAAGTCTCTTGGGGTAGAGTACTCCTCAAAATATTTACTGATGATGTTCCGCAATTGTCAAGTGCCCTCTAGCAACGGGTTGAAAATTCTGAAAATGAATTTTGAATTGATGTCTGTGGCAAAGTTTATCAGAATCACCTGAAAATTGATATGGATGATGATCTTTACGCAGTTAACACGTGTGAAATTTTGGGCCGATGATGTCATCAGGCCAGAAGTTATAATAAAAAGTCCTTCAGAAAAAAAAGTCAGTATAAAGTAAACTGTAAGAGTTACAAGCATGAATTGTCCATTAGATGGCAGCTAAACCATTGGATTCAACTGCATGAAGTGCATAAAACTGGTGTACTTCTTCATACAAATGAAACGCCAACAACAAAAACTCCTTACAATATTTGTGTACTTGAAAATCCCATCGTGTACTGAGCATTGGCTACTGCGTGTGTGGACGCATAGTTATCTACCTGTAACATAGGCAGCGCACAGTGCGTAGGGCATGTACCCAGGAGTTGGCAAATTTTCAAGCACTTGGCACTGAGAGCAGATCACATTGTGTGGAACACCAAAAGGGAAAAATGTTTGCAATCTCTAATCTGCGCTCTTTCTGTAATAACAAATAATGTTTTGTATTGTTTTTGTATTGTGTATGTACATATCTGATTGGGTTGAAACCTTGCAGATAGTTAGGAAGGGCAGGTATTTACAAAGGGAAGTGTTATAGATTAAGCTTGACGTCATGTGATGATGATGTCATCAGATGATTGTCACATGACATTACAGGTGCACTGTTCAAAGCACTATATCCCATGAAGTACATGTCCGATTGGGTTGAAACCTTGCAGCATGTGAACAAGTAAGACTCCTTTTTAAGTTTATTAACCTGGGTGTCTTTGACAGTTTGTTTGAAAACTTCAAATGTGAAAAAGCCCTGTTAGGCCGTCAGCTGAACCCCTAAATTCTTTTGTTTCGTTCCAGTAACAGCAGGAATAAATTTTCTGAGCAGAATTGAGCACATAAATCTAGAGATGACAAATGCAAAAGTCCTCGAGAAGTTATCCTGCAGTTTTCTAATAATCTGGGTGGAAAGAGCAAACTATTTTGCCTCGGGGAAGCTGTATGCCTGAAATTTGCCACGTTCAAAAGTTGTTCAGGAATGATGTAATTAGACCACATGATACAAATTGTTCAATCCGAGACTCGAATGCAGGTCGTAGGTCGTGGGTCATGACACAAAGCAGTAAATATGGCGATGTCTGGCAATGCGGATGGCATGTGCCTCAACGTCAACATCGACAAATTTCAGGTGTTTAATGCATGTAGAATCGGTCAAATTTGAAGGTAAAAGCCCTTACAAATGTCCAATGGAGAAAGTTCACTTCATGTGCCAAAGAGTGGCTTGATTTATGCAGCAGAGATTGCGAAATCACTGAACAAACAGAGCGCAAGGGACTACGCGTGATCTGCACAGACTGTGCCTATGGCAAAGCATATGAATTACATAGTTTTTTAAACACCTGAATGCTGCTAGAAAACAGAAGTTACACGATGATTCTCCCTCTGAAGCTTCATCTTCTTCCCGTAAGAAACTCTGGGCTAGATCAAGATTTTCTTCTGGAAGATGACATATCTTGTGTGTTGCCTGTATGTTAACTTGAATGCGTCATGGAGTAAAGTTGAGCTGTTCGTCACTTGACGTGGGAAACGTGTCACAGATAAGCTGTTGCAGGCAGAAATTTCTGATGGAGGTAAGCTGCATTACAATGACATCGCAGTCAGGGAAGGGCGTATTGATTCGAAATTTAATAGTAATTTAGGTCTATCATGCCTATGTTGGTATTTTAGTTTTAGCCCATCATGCCCACCATTGAAGCTGTTTCTAGTAACTTGGACTCAACGAATGGCTCAAAAATGTCTGGAAACAAATAGAATTTAACTAGATAGTTATAAGATTAAGAGCACAAGCAAGATGGTTTAAATTGTATTTCCTTTTATGTTTCTTTTCCAGGAATGCTTTGTCAAGCAGCAGAGAGCAAAAGAGACGAAAATGTTTTGATACACATTTGGGACAAAGATTGTGTTGCTCTGGAGGTTTGATGTCGCACCTCTTGTTACAAATCATACACTCAGATCCTGACAAGGAAAAGCAAGGATCCTGAAGGGTAAGCTGTAGACAATATTTGATTGATGTGCTTTCCTTTTTTTTTTTACTCATTTTGAAAATATCTCCTTTATTTGGGGGGTGCACAAGAAAACTGACCGGTATGGCACCGGTATGATAGGTTGACAATTATTCAAATTGCCCAGTGCTTACAAAATTGACTCTATCAAATATTCACCTTGACAACCAATGACATTGCATGTAGCAAGAGAAGGTGTCGCATTGGCAGTCTTTGATTTCTACTCTCAAGGTAACAATATTTATACATGTACATCAATAATGGAAGGTAAAATGAGCTGTTGAAGGATCATGTGCATGATTTATTTCATAAATTCACTCATTCTTCTGTTCTAGCCAGTAACTCTCAACATTCTCAACAAACTACATTGGTTACCCATCAAATACAGAATTCAGTTCAAGATCCTCCTCACATTCAAGACACTCCACGGCTCTAGTCCCCTTTATCTTGCAAACATGGTGCAACTCCGCTCTGTCAGGCTGGGTCTGAGGTCAACAAATAATACCCTAGTTGTTCCCCGGACTCGGCTGGCCAGTGCCTGAGACAGGGCTTTTTCTACAATTGCACCATGCTTATGGAACTCACTCCCGGATCATCTAAGACAAGAACATGACATCAAGCAATTTCAGCATCATCTCAAAACATTCTTCTTCTCACAAGCTTTTTCACTATGAATGCACAATTGAGTTTTTCATTTTTCCACCTAGACCGGCGCCTCTGAATGCTTTGCAGATATAGTGCGCCTTATAAATGCTTTATTATTATTATTATTATTAACTCTTGTTTTCATCAAATATTAACCCATCTAATTTTAACTATTTCTCCTGATACAGCGACAAGTTGAAATATTGGCTCAAAAGATATTATCCTGAGCTCTGTTCTCACAAAACTTTCTCAAGAAACAAGTGTGAGATTGTCAACTCATCCACATTGTCATCAAGAAGTGTAACCGAATCTCTGGACACTCTGGAGGATGATTTATCAACCAACATGATTGATCTGGAAACTGGCACAGATGCTCCCACCTCTTCATACACTGTTAAAGGACAGAATGACTCTGTGCTTGATGATTTTTGATGGATAGTAATGAGAAGATGCTCCAAGGTTCCAATTCGCAGCCCTCTTCAGTGTTGTCTTTTCAAGAAATCACAAAGCATTTAGATTTTGTAGCTGACCTGTTCATTAGAGTTGTTTCTTATACCTTAGCATTATGGCATTTTATTTGCATGTAAACAAATAGCATGACATGTACGTCTAAATTAAATGCGCTCTTTTGATAATCAATTTAACTAACCAGTGAGATTAACCTTTTGGGGACATTTTTCTAAATGCCTTGTTTCATAATCATATGGCCCAGGTTCAGATGATCACATCAAAATTTAAATTACAGTCATTTGATTTGGAATTGGAAGCCATTTTTAGCACAAAATGACAGGTTCGGGGGGCCTCGGAAACATAAACACGTTATGAGTACATTGAGTGAAGTTCTGTAAATGTATTTCCCCTGCTGTCAGCAATTTAGTACATTTTCATCTCCATTTTGGATATAATTACAATATTGAAGGTTTGACATAATAACAGTTCTCTAATTTTGAAGTTGGAAGTGCCCACACACAGCCTTAGAAGCGGATATTGTCCATTTTTGGCATACAGGAGTATGGCAAACTTTGAGATAGAATTACTGAAAAACCGCAGGATTTTTTTGGGGGAAAACTTTTGACGTAATGTTTGGGATGTACAGAACCTCACATTTATGCATTCAAAAAGTATCCCAGTATTGCTGGAACAAAACTCATTTTTGCAGCCAGTTTCTTAGTCGGCCTAAGTGTTCTGTCCACAAGACAAATGCACAGAGCTCTAGTTTCTTCTTCTTCTCCATGTGCTTCTGCCAAACCCTGTTCACTTTGTACAGGGTTTTTCTGTACTGCACTTTAGTCCCTTTGCAAGTTCTTGACTTCATCAAAGTTGCAGCAAGTAGAGACCCTGTAGCAAAGATGTACTGTGAAGCGTGACGTCATGATGACGTCATCAGCTGATTTTTTATAGAATTTTGAATATTTCATTCCCTGAAGGTTTTAAACACATTTTTCAACTGCCAGAATGGCATGGACTTCGGCTACTCCACCAAATGAAATTTTGTCTAAGCAAAGACCAATACAGCATAGATAGTCCTAGAAGCATTAAGTCACTTTGACAGCATGAAATGATTTATTATTTAATTTTGAAGATATCATTTGTCCCTTTGACTTTGTACACATTTTCAAACCTGTGGACTTTATACATACACAGTTTATGCTTACATGCAGTATATCCATGCGCGATCCGCGGTCCTGTGCGATTGGTCAACCTTAGCGTGGTTGCTCAGTACAGTCTTATTACATGATTTCTAGATAATGTGGCTAGAAGGTTCTGACAAATCGTGTTAAGTATTTAGGGAAATGAACTCCGTGATTTTATGTTGGGTCAACCAGTTGTTCAAAGCAGTACTTGACACAAATTGTCCACTGCATACAGCATATCAACCATATTTTTGCAGTCCTGTCAACACATGGATAGTTTCGATGGGCCCATGTGTTTTGTTGAGACCTTATTGGGACATCCCATTCCTGAAATGGCACAAATTGAATTCTTTTTGGACTTTGCTTGATCAGAGGATTCCAAGGTAGGCTTAATCCCACAAAAGCTGAACTAAAACCAAATTTATGGACCGGAGTTGGAAATTGCGGCCAAGGAGTTGACACCGAATACGGGATAGGCATGATCCCAATTATCGTGAGCATGAGTGTACCAAACAAGCAGACTGTAGTGTGGCAAGCAACTGGGTTTGGAAGCTGGATGAACTGCAGGAACTGGTAGGCAATTAACATTATCAGTTGAAAGTTTTGTCTGCCCTTTCTGTATTCTGTAGCTCTGGATAGTAATGTTAGGGGAAACAGAACTGACTCACACTAGCTCTGAATTTGCATTGACATATTCTGAGTAATTTGAACTCTACAAATGTCCTTTTTCAATGTTTCGACATGGTTGCTCAGACCATGTCCAGCGACCATGTCCAAATGATAAAAAAGATAATTTTTGGGTTCAAGTTGCTCAGACTAGCATTGACAATGGTCAAGTACGTCCTAGTTTTTCAGCACAATCAAAAGATCAACTTGCACGTACATTCATTATACCTGTTCCTGAGTTCATTATTCAATAATTTTAGTATGATAGATTTTATTCAAAGGCAAATCAAATCAGGATGGCCTATGGAGTACAACAAATTTGCACAGGTTTTACGATTGCGCTGCAAAATGAAGTCCCTAAAACACTCACCTTGCATACTGTATTTCTTATGTATGCCCCCCAGGCAGACACCATGTCATTACACGCCTACGGTAAACATCCAAAAATGTATGAAATTTGAATGTAGACCCGTGGTTATTTAATATTGATGTAAGCTGATTATTCTGAATATTTTGATTTCCTTATTTGCATCTTGTGTTTCGGTATCCTTTGTGTTACTGCCTAAGTGAAAGCTAGAGATACATATAAATGTGTTCTCCATGTTAGTTCCAATGATTGGAATTCAACATACCTGCAGTTACAAGTAGATATCAGAAGCACTGCTCCCCAAGATAAATTAAGCTGCTGTACAACCAAGCAAGGAAGTTAACAGGTAATGGTAAAAAGACCTACTGCTGCTTTGACATACAAATTGGCCGCTCTGATTAATGCATTCAAAAAGCAACATTTGTGTCTGTGTGTTTGTGGGGGTGAGTACATCCATGTACCACCATCATAAATGGTTTCCTCATCAACAATTCAACATCCATGTTCCTGATCCCCCTTTTTACATTGCCCACGTACTCCTCTTTAGTGAGAACTCAAGGTTGCTATACATGTACACTTTGTGTCCAAGGTCTGACATCAGCTTTTCCATGCATTAACAGATGGCCTGCAACACTTGCAATAAATGTTTTCCTTTTTGTTCTGATACAGATGTTCATCAGCACAGACACGAAGGCAGTCTTCATACATGTTGGATGTCCCCATTGTCATTAATGGAAATGGAGTTTGAAGCAGGACTGATCCACAGAATGTTGAGAACAGCTTCATCAAAGTACTCGTTACAAGATCTTTAACTGCAACCAGCAGGAAGTGAGATTTACTTGTTTGTGTACACGTACCTACTATAATTTTTGAAAGACAACTGCAGAAATTGTTTAACCTCTTCCAGCCGGGATTCCGGATCTGGACTTGTTTGCTTTATATGTGTGGCCGGGGTCTCTGAACTCGGACAAAGGGAACAGGGCCTTGTAACAAAAGACCGTACTCGGAACAAAAGACCAGGCTGCTGGGAATTACCAACATTTTTTCAGTCTCAAAAGTGGAGATAATCCATCCTTGTTTTGAAACAGTATACCACAGTTTGGGGCATTTAAAGTGAATGGATTACCCCCAGGGACAAAAGTGCCCCAACACCGCAGCGATGAGCCTCACAGCACCACTGCATGCTAATTTGGCCCCTATTGAAAAGAGGTCAGTAGAAAATTATATAACAATGCATAATCTGGGCTCTTTTTACAAGGCTGCAGGCCTGGCTGAATTACTCAGGCATCAATAGATTTTGTCTGTCAGGCTAGAGTGGACACCAGACAGTCCTTCATGAGTGAGTATGTGTCCAGTAAATGAAGATATGAATTTTTAAAGAATTTTTAAAACAGAAAAAAATGATGAATATCCCACCCCAGCATCATCAACATTGATAACTGCCCAGGCAGGAAGTGGTTAAATTGGTTTCAGAAGAATAGTGCAACGTTTTCGGCATTCATAAGATCTGATATTTGAAACTGGTCCCCATGTCATTTGATGTGTCTGGAAATCTTCAGGACAGAAGAGAAGTTAGTGGTTTTTATATGATTACGCGTACGTACACTTCAGAAAAAAGGCCGGAAAAGGCAGGCAGTTTTTTCCTTCATATTTTCAAAACACTCAATGTGCATATTTCATTGTTATTTTCCTGAAAGACAAAAACCATATTATTACTGGTTCAAGGAAATTAACAGGTAATGGTGAAAAAATGTACTGTTGCATTGACATACAGACAACGGCGTGACTAAGGTGGGCATGTGGGGGGTGCGCATGCCCCTATGAAAAATCATTGATCCCCAGTGGCCCCCCCACCAGCATATCCTGAGTGATCATGTTTATGTACATGTATCTGTCCAACATCCAGTCAGCCCCCCCCCACTTTAGTGTGAGGCCCCGCTCTTTTTTTATGTGTATAGGTATCCTTCATACTGCTGCTTAAGTGAAAGCTAGAGATAAATCTGTTCTCCATGATGTTAGTTTCAGTGATTAGAATGCAACATAACTGCGGTTACATGTACATATCAGAAGCATGGCTAGCCAAGATAAAGGAAGCTGTTGGACAACCAAGCAAGAGAAGGTGGTGACAAGGCCTGCTGTTGGATATTGATGCACAAGAGATGGCCAGTTCTGATTAATGTAGTCATAAGCAAAAGGGAGGGGACCCATGCATGTACTAATGCAAATCCCTTACTCATCAACATCCATGTGTCCAGTCTTCCACTGTAATATTCATACTCACATGTAGCCAAGTGATATCAAAAGTGCTGAAAGTTCTGACACCTTTTTTCCATTCATCAACATATGAACTGATGCACAATGAACTATTTGTTTCCTTTATTTAGATTACGCAGAAGACTATTCACCAGCACATGAAGGAAGTCTTTAGACATGTTGGTGTCCGAGGTGTCATCGATGGAACTGCAATTCATACTGAGAATGTTCTACAGAAGGACTTCATCAAAATACCAAGTTTATCTGAAAAAACTGCAACCAATAGGACATAAATTGTACATGTATATGTGTGTATGTCCCTGACATTTCTTTTCAAGATTACTGCAGAAATTATGAATACATACGTTGGAAGCATTATGCAAAGTTTTCAGCATTCACAAGATCCTGATATTTTCAATGTGTTTCTATGTTCTTCTTAAGTATGTCTGGAAATCTTTATGGCAAAAAAACCTTAACTGGTTTTATATAAATTACAATAGTAAAATGCCCTAAAGCACAAACGCAATTTTTCTTTAATATTTTGTAAGAAGTATGAAGTACTTGTATGAAGTACGAGTCCGATTCAGTTGAAACTTGGCACATGGCTAGAAATAGATGTGCTTCAGATGAAAATTGACATCATAAGATGATTTCTTCTTCGTGTGACAGGTCAAGTGACAATCCACGTGACATTAAATGTTTGCAATATATCATCTACATGTATGTGTTCTTGTCATTAATCTTGTAAGGCGTTCATCACTGGTTTCAAATGAAAGCAGCTGTGTTTGTCCACAAACACATTTCTAGTTTAATTGTAATTTCTTTAAGTAATTTCTTTCATTTTCAAGTCTTTGTTTTTTTGTGATATTTCTGTAATAAATTCTTTGTTGTCCGTTTTTTTTTTAAATTTAGAAGTTTGTGTCTTTTGTTTCTATTCAGTTGCTTGCAGCATTTTCCTTCAATGATCCTTGGTTAGTTACATTTAGTTTTTTTTAGTAGTGTGAGTTCCTACAGAACGTGTCATTTTCTAGGTCCTCAAAGATATCCTGAGTGACTTGATTCAGAGTTCAGAGGTTTGCAAAATTTGTTCATTGATTTTGTTTTATCACTTTTCAGGTTTAACTGTTGCAGATTTGGTCTTCCCATGGTAAGTCCTTCTTTGCGTGCAGTAGTCGGTGGGAGCTCAATTCTGTACCAACCATATCTCCCATGTACATGTAATTAGGAATTTTGCTGCCACAAAAGGCAGTGGTTCGGCTTTAGGGTCTGTGTGTGAAAGAGAGGGCACTTCTGCAACATCTCATGTTTAATCTAAAGAAGTATCCACCAATGTTACAATCTATGTATACTTAGAGAAGCATTCCTAAACTCCAGCTCCCGATTCATTTGTGCTAGGAACTTTCCTGCAAGTGTATGCAAGTCCTCAAACAAACTCTTCAGGCATGCAACTTTTCCTGGGATCAGCTGATTTCCTCATTTTTCACTTATCACTTATGCCATTAATAATGAAAAACACTGTACAAAGTCTTGTAAAGATTGGAATTTCCTTGTTTTTTTTTGTCAAAGTCCAAGTTGCATGCCTGACTCCTCTGTACGTGAAACCAATGGCATGCTTGTTAAACTTGAGTTTTCAAATAGCATCTGTTTGGATCCCCTCATGGAGTAATAGTGGCTTAGATATGTACATATGCCTTTTTCAGTGCTGCAAAATCTGTTGAACCCATCAGTGGATTTTGAAAGCTCTTAGGGAAATACATGTACATGTACCTCTCCTTTTTCCATACAGCTGCAATGACATGTATGAACCCATCATCCTTCAGGCAGCATTGCTTGATTAGGGATCACAACAAAATGGTGGACGTGAGCTAGTCATTGAATAACTGGTGCTCGCTGAAGCTATGTCTCGACCTGTGAGCCTTTTAATCCTTGGCCCTTAACAATGGATTCTCTTTCAGTGAGACCTGCCTTGTTGTGGCCAAGTACATCCCAGCCAAAGGATTCTACCCATAGCCCCCTCCAAAAAAAAAAAAAAAAAAAGCTGCCCATTGTGAGATAGCTTTGATGTTTGTGATCATTGTTAATACATGTACTTAGAACCTGGGCAGATAAGTTGTGTTTTGCTTAGCAGGATCAGGCCATAGAGAACTTTGAGAACATGGAGAACTTGTGAGCATTGCCCCAGAATACCTGCTGAATCTGTTGTGAGCATGCTTGTATGGGGTCAGATGCTTTTGACATGGAAGGGCTCTGTGTCGCACAGAGCAGAGTCAAAGAAAAATTCTCAAATTCGTGTCCTGCGGAAGTATTCAGTGAGATCTTGACAGAGTTCTACCTGGTTCACTGTGGGGGAAGTGGGACAGAACTTCAGACCCTTGGAGAGAAGTTAGTGTTCAGCATCAGTTATAGACGAAGAAGAAAGGTTGACCACAGTTTTGGAGGTGGTGGATGGTAAGGGCTGGAGCTTAGGATACCTGAAACATCTATGCCTATGTTGTTGTTTGGCCAAAATGCCACCTATCTTCTTCCTCCTGACATGAAGAACAAACTCAAGATTAGTGAGGCCTCTTTCCATTTCGATGCACAGGTTACTATTCATAGTATCAAGACAGATCTAAGTTCTGAATCGAGATGGGCTATGTCCTGATGGTGGTTCTGAATTGTGATTTGATACTGTTGAGAAAGAATATTGAGTAATTGGATAGAGGCACCATGGAGAACTTGATTCCATCTTTTCTGCAGGTGAGGAGAGAGGGTACCTAAGCATGGGGTGGATGAGAGTTGTAAACCTGTGGGAATAAGACGTGACAAGGCAAAGAACCTGTAATTATCCTGGTGGTGGGTTTAGTGGAGGGCGTTCTCTCTCATTTTATGGAGCTGTTAAAATAAACATGGGGTTGTTCATACCTGTAGAGAGGGAAAGAATAATATCAGTATTATATACAACAGAGAAGATGACAACATTGCAATTACCTGCAGGGAGGGAGAGAATAGTAGTGTCATTAGTAGACGAAACAAAGAAGACGCTGCAATTACCTGTAGAGAGGGGAGAATATATCATTAGGACAAAAAACAGACAAGATGACAATGCTGCAATAAAACCAGGAAACAACAGGAATAAATCCCAAACAAAAAGGACAAACTTACAGGACAGCAAGGAGGATCATCACAAAGGGATATAGTAACAGAGATATGTAATACAAAACTGCTGCAAAGTGCATCCTGACTACAGTTACCTAAAATACAAATAAAAAACTATGGAGGGCCTGATGTTTCGATGCTAGCAGAATCTGTCTCAGAGGTAAATGACAAGTAGACAGGACAAACAATTCAAGAGAAATTGTGAAAGTTACAATGAAAATTTATGATCAAGTTCAGCTCTGTAAACCAGCTAGCGTAGATTTTTTTTATTTTGTAAGGAAATTCATGAAATTGATGAAATACACCTACAGTTTTGTACATTGTATGCCTTACACAATTATATCTTTCATTTTGGGAGAAAAGGGCCTGGCACTCTCAAAAGACGAGATCAAATAAGTTAATCATGCAAGGAAAAGATTACACATTTTGTTTTCTAGCCAATACAAAAACATCATGCCTTTGATTGCTGCCATAAGCCACGAAGAAATGTAGTATACACCAAATGTCAAAGTGCAAGACATGTTGTGAGTGCTGTTGATGAAATTGATTTCCTACACACCGACAGATCATTAGTGTAATGTGCAGGAAGAAAGATTGCACAACCTTTGACTAGTCTTCCGTGTGGCTGTGCTGTACCATACAGATTCTGCTTGACATTCCTTTTCCCTGGCTACTTCATAACCTTTGAAGTTTTGGCTAGACCCAAAGGACTTCCTGATAGTCATTAATTGTGCCGTCCGTGTATAACTTTTTTGACTGGAAGTGTTTCTTTTTACTTATGTTACGCAGGCCAGTACTGATCATGTAACCCCAGCCTTCCCAGAGTCTTCTAAATCAACTTTGCTATAAATGTGCCTTTGGTTTCCTACGCAACATTTGGAGGACTTTAGTGGTTTCCTCCTAACAGACACGACAAAATGGCATGGGGAAATAGGTGCGACAAATGTGCACCTTTATACTTCCCAGTTACATGTACATGTATGTTGTATATTAAAAAACAAACAAAAAACCCTGAATATACAAAGTCTTATGTAATTTGGAATTTCCCTTGTTTGCAGACCTCCAAGTCACATGCTTGGATGTCTATTTTGTGTTCAATCTAAATCATCCAAACTTTTCCTAAGAAAAAGATGGAGGGCAAATAAGGAGGTAAACAAGGGTTCCTGCAATTTCAGGCAAGTTCCCTACGAAAATGCCTCACAGGATGATGTGCATGTAAATGAAATCCACATTACATTCCTCACACTTTCCATGCTTTCACACTGTAGTTCTGTTTCTGTCCTAGGTTTGTATTTATTATGGGCACGTCAATGTCACTGTCCTTCAGTAGCATGATCAGACACAATGTATCTCAATGGACCATTTTGAAGAAGATTATACGACGGAGCCTCATCTTATTTGGCTTAGGCATCATGCTAGATGGTGAGTGTATTCAGGTATTTGTAGCAGTCATCTTGAATAGATTGGCTCATTTTGAGCAATTATGAAACTGTAACATTGCAAGAGGACAGATCATAGTGTTTCCTTTCCCATTAATACACTATATGTGCTCAGAGCACCGGTAGCAGCTAACATGCAGGAAGATGAGAGCCGTAAGTGATCTTAACAACAGTTTTTGTTGGATTGAATTGATGTTTCACAGCATACATGTAGATGTACTCATAATGTACATGTACCGGTATTTCTTTACATACGTGCCATGTTTGAAAAAGACTGGTCATGAGACAGCTAAGACCTAACATACAGGATACAGTATTACTGAATCAGCCAAGTCTCTAGATTGAGGGAAATTGCACGTTTGCTTTCAGAGGATTTGCTTGATGTACCCTACAGTTATTTCAAGAAATACATTAGAGCATTGACATAGTTCAATGTTCGATTTTTTTTTTGAGGGTTGCAAAAGTAACAGTTTATGTTGTGTTATGACAGCATTTTGTGTTTACCTTGCGTCGAGCATGTTTCAACAGTCATTGGCTGTAACACTACTGCGTAAACATGGTAAAGAAGAGAGCATGTTTTGATCAGTACACCATTTTTGTTTCTACAATGTCATGTACATGTACATATGCTTTCTTGCACATGGATTGCAGATGATGCATGCTCTGACTGTATACAAACATAGTGTCTTTGGAAAGGCTTAAAGCATGGTAGCTAACAAGGGGCACCCAACCCATCTTTTTCAATGGTGGGGGATACTGGGTTAGTCTTTGGAAAATTAACCTAATGTCACCTGAATTTTTTCAAAATATTTGCGGTGTTCTTTAATACATGTACATTTGTGTAAATATATCATAATACACAAATGCAGGGGACACAATATACGGATTTGGACTCCTTGGGAAGAAAGTCTCTGATCTTTGACATTGATGAGAAATCAATATAAAATTTGGGAGGGTGAGTGACCTTGGATTAAGGGTCACCCCCATGCTTTACATTAATCAAAATATTACTTTAGTTTTTCTTCATATTGTCGTGTGGGGCCTGATTAGCAAAACTGACTGGTGTGACTTGCTCTGGTGCATACAGACATTCACCTACATGATGTGTGCCATGCACCAGTCTGTACTTGCTTCGATTATGTTTGTGGGCCTGCTTTCCAGTCCCTACACAGTACTGTGGCGGGACAACTGACACCTTTTTGTGGCGGACTAGCAGACTGGCCTGATCGGAGATAGAATTGACCTGGCCTAACCCCACAAATATATTTATTTAACCTTACGCATTAATGAGCGGCTATCCAAACGCAAAGGGGGATATCAGTTAACGAACGGTGGACTATGTCTTAGGGGCTGTTCGTTTGGTGGAAGTTTACCGCTGCTCTGTGATTAAGTTATTGCTTCCGATGTCAATAAAGATTACAATAAATGTCAATAAGTGATACAGGACTGAACTAAATCTCATGGTGACCAGTGATTTTTAAGGCAATTATATGATTGGTTTGTTCAATGTCAGTGCTCAGTTATCCTTTATATACAATAGCAATTAATTATGTACAAAATTACTCACGGGGAGGAAGTCCTACGTGGTCAACTGCACCACGAACGTGATTAATCAACCTTATCCTTAATCTACACCAGGGTAACCCTCACAGTGATCAGGGTAAACCTCACAGCAATCAGGGTAACCCTCACAATAACCAGGGAACCCTCACAGTGATCAGGGTAACCCTCAAAATAACCAGGTAACCCTCAAGTCTAAATAAATAATTAGCTTATAACCGATAAGTCTTGACCACACAAGCAAAAACAATCTTTGCAATTATACAACACAACAGGGTAGACTTATATAACAAAAATCTTTTCATGCCTTACGAAGCAACACAATTCCCAAACTACAAGGTTCAAGGTGAATTAAATAACCCTCACCCACTTCAAGTTATTACGAAATAACACAAGTAAGTTGATTTAGAAGGCAATTATAATAGTCCTCACCAGACTCTAACGGAAGCCTGCACCCAGTAAACCTCAACGAGGAAAGCAAGCTCCCAGACCAGGACCGCAACCAACCGTCGCTATGCCAGCAAGCATGGAACAACGGCACACAATCTTTCTAGTCTAAACTCCGCTAATTCCTCAATTAACTGGTTCACACGGGTTCCCTAACCCTATAATCTACCACTTCTTAAATAAAATCTCCCAATCTTCAAAGAGATCTGATATAATCGGCAGCTCCGGCAACTGAGAACAAGCACCACACTAACCGGTCGCACCAGGTATACTTGAGGTAGATCCCCAACCACCAGCGGTCGTACGTCAGATTGAAGCTCGAAACTCAGAACACAACACAACTCCACAGAGCTCTGGTTAGCACGCTGTTATCTTTTGAAGTCCCGGCAACCCATGCAGCCAGCGCACAGACCTAATTGGTTGCCGTGCGCATATTTAATGCATGATTTAGATGTGCCTGAATTATCAATGACCCAGACTATAAACACAAATCTGCGCAGCTACCCTGTTTCGCCACAGTACCCTATAGAAGTTAACTAGCAACCAGTTTGACAAGCTGTCGTAACATCAGTGGCAGGCCTGTATACATGTACATGATGTATTTCGTTACAGAATCTTATGTATGGTATACACACAACCTACATGTACGTATACACCACTGATTTAACCTTTAGTGGACTGAAAGCCTTTCAACACACATGTACATGTACTTTGAACATGAAGATGTTCCCCATTGCTATTTTGAAGATAACCACAGCTGCTTTGAGAAATCAGCGACTCCAATAGATGCTAAATGGACCCCAAACAACTTGAACAGGTGTTTGTTATGATCCTGGAATGCTCCCGTGGAGTCGGGTGTTTCATTTTGATACATTTCATGAGCAGAAAAAGGAGAAATAACATCCAGCCTTTACATTTTTGAACAACATTGAAATATTCATCAAGGGCATTTAAGTTGTCAATTACAGGGCAGAATTGAAGAATTCATTTTCTAAAGACTGACATTAAAATGTACGGTAACATTACGAGGAGAGCAAAATCAGCATACCTGTGGGTATGTTAATACATATTCTTGCTCTTCATAAATGATGTGAAACAGGTCACTGTAAAAATATGTGCATTTGTAGTTACGTGTTAAACTAAGACATTTAAATTGTACACTGATTTTTACATTGAATTGGTGATTTTAAGCTTAGATAGTATGAGTAAGTTTTGTAGTGCATGATGGACTTGATGTTTTTGTTTATTTCTAAGAAAATCACAAAAAAGTAATTCCCTTCAGCTGTGTTTTTATCTTGTCTTTTAAAGTAGGTGTACACCATTGGTTTTTGTTGTAATTTCACAAGTTTCCTGATTATGGTGTATAATATTCACTGCAACTTACATTCCACTCGCTTGTTTCATGTTTTGAGTCAGTTGCTTTGTGAAAAATAAAAATGCAGAAATTGTACTTTATGTTAACGAAAATCATCGTACTTGGAAATGTACAGCCGCCATATTAGATGATACCATTATGCTCTAGGGTTGATTTAGGATTCACAAAGTTTTTGCATTAAAAAACATACATCCGCCATATTAGATGATACCATTATGCTCTAGGGGTGATTTAGGATTCACAAAGTTTTTGCATTAAAAAACATTTCCTTAAATAAAATTTAACTTCACACTGATCCAATCTATTTTCTACTTTACGCCTAACACTCGGGTATCTATAATTTCAGTTCACAGTGCTTTTGGTGAAAGAATGTCGGTATTGTTTTAGCTGCTTTCGGTTTATCCGTTCATTATAATAATGGAGACTCCCACAACATCTGCAAACACTGCGTAAAAGAAATTGGCGCTTATTAAAAGGATGTGGTGTACAAAGTGAAATTAACCCCGTTACGATGGTCAGCCAATCATCGTAAAAAAGAGAACAAACTTTTTGTTTTCTCGAAAATTACAGCATTCTGGGTGAAAATATTTTACAGTCTGATTGAGACTGTTATGTACTTTCAAGTAAGATCAGGATTATACGGTAGTCCGATTTTTGGGATTTTACCAACGGTGTACACCACCTTCAAAAAGGGGTGACATATTTTGTATTATAGTAATACTTTGAAATGTTAAGCTTTGATGGGTCCCTTGACCAAGCCCACATTTCATTCTTTTCATGATTTTCCATTCATGTGCCTTCCTTTATAATTGTTAATTTATTTTCAAAAGATATCATAAGTGTTTCGTTGTACTGGGAAAAAAGTCACTGTCAAGTGTGTGACAGCAGCGTCATTTTCCAGAAAATGGCCCATTTGCTCATAGAACTCGTAGAAAAGAGCCCATGTTGTGGCTTCACTATACCAAGTCTCTCCTTGGTGACTCATTTTTTGTTCATTGTCTGATTTGCAGGTGGAACAGATCTGAGCACTTTCCGAGTTCCAGGAGTCCTGCAGAGATTTGCAATATCATATCTTGTTGTGGCAAGCCTGCACTTAGTATCTGCCAAACCAAAGGTTGAGGACTACCGTATCACAGTCAGTTTAAGTTCCTTTTCCATGATAACATTCTTAGGGTCTGTTTGATTTGTTTGTTTTTTTCTCGCACCCGATGAATTAGCCTTTACTAGTTTCGTAGTAGTTATATGCTGATCAACCCAATCATGGGCTGGGTACTGCCTTCCTCAATCTTGCAAAGTCCTTCTTAACCTTATGGCTGTATGATGGATCTTACAGCTTTCTGTGAGAAACTCACTTTATTCATATTGCTGCCCATATTAAAAGAAGACTGATCTTTACAGTTTCCTTGACTGAATTTCTTGGCAGGAATGCCTCACATTATACATGTATTATTCTTTTCAGAAGCAGTACCGTCTGATGTTTCGCGATCTGGTTGACTATTGGCATGAATGGCTGGTTATAATATCATTGATGGTCCTATATGTCTGTCTTGTTTTCTTTCTGCCGGTACCAGGATGTCCAACGTAAGCAATGCACAATAGTACAATGTATGTTAGGTCCCCATACTAAAAGGCTTATCCAAAACCCTGTTCTCCAGAGACTCAGTAACAGTGTTGCTGATTATGAATGCCCAACTACAAATAGAGTGCAGCTGGATAAAAACTCAAGGTAGAAAGTTCGCCATATTAAAACATACAATGAAAAGATTGGATGATACTAACAATTTTAAGACAACCAAATCCCAAAATAGCCTCATAATATAATGAAAATTGGTAAAGATAAACTCTCTGTATTATCATACATGTATATAAACCTATGGTTTAATTTTCCTTATCATGAGTGCTTACAATTTCATGTGAGAAAATTAATGTTCACTTGCTCTATGTGTAAGTCTGGCAATCATTGTCGACAGAAATGCCTATCAACATGTCCATATGTTGATGCTTTTCATTGGGAAAATCCCATTCTCATGTTCATCCAGTGCAAGAATGGGGTTTCAAATATGCTCAAAGTGTAATCTCCAAGTATGCATGTGGGTCTTTCTTTTTGAATGGGTTCAAAGTGGGACATACAGGCCAGCAGCTGATTTCATGAAACATACCATAACTTTGAAGCATGCATAAGCTTTGTGCCACAAATTTGTGCCGTAACTGTACAGTATACATGTACGTGTACATGTACTGGCATTCGATTTCACGAAAGCTTGCTCGGTTGCGCCACATATTAATAATATTTTAATATTATGAACCATATGCTGCCAGGTGCTTTTAAAAATGCAGTGCACACATACAGGCAATTTTCAAGATTTTCGGTTTTCAAAATTGTTCAAAATAAACGTTTACATCCACATGAATGATTCTTTGATGGCTACTCTAAGCTGACAGGTAACCTTCATTGACTCCTGAATATTTCAGCTAGGCCTGTTGCCCTGTAAAGAGAGCCCAGAATCGTGAGGTGTTGCCTAATTTCTTTTGTCTCCAGTGAATTTGAGTGGCATCTTTTCAAACGTGGCTTGATTAGCATGCAGCAGTGCACTTTTGTCTGTGGTGCTAATCTGCGGGTGCGCTAAGCTTAAAACAGTGCTATACTGTTTTAAAACTGTGACGGATTACCTTCAAAAACTGCAAGCCGAAAAATGATGGCAATTCCCAGCAGCAGGTCTTTTGTTCCAAGTACAGTCTTTTGTTACACGGACCAGCTCTTTTGTCCCATTTCAGGCACCTGGTCTCTGAGTATAAACCCATGGTGCTGAAAACGGGGTTCCCCGGCAGCAAAAGGTTAAAATGTGGCGCACTTGAGTAACTTTCTGTGAAATTTCTTGGATGAGGACAATAGAGTACCGAAGTGACCACGTCACATGCACAGTATGTGTGTAAAAGGCATTAGTGCGAGAACCAGTGCTTGAACCATGCATGCTTGTATTCCATTCGTTTGTGTGGCATTCACTGGCTGTACATGATGTTACACTTCTGAACTTTATAATGGCTTCACACTGTGTAGGTGGTCTGTTGCCAGACCGGAGTACACTGTACATGTTACCCACCCATGGAAGGGATAGGATGATGGGAAAAGCTTAACTTACAACAGAGCCCGTTGCTGTAGCTAAAAAATCTCACTAGTTCAGAAGTGATTTTTAAAGCTAAAATATTGTGAACCTACGGAGTATTTTCACTCTGACTTTCGAGTGTTTATTGGAAATATTGAATATTTTTTTGAGGGGATATGAGAATTCCCATGAGTGTGAGAGAATGAAAAATAACTTTCAACAGCATGCATCTCATGCTCAATGCACAGAGGTTATTGGTAAAGCTTAATAATAAATGTAATCTTTTTGGGTCTATTTCAGGGGCTACTTTGGCCCGGGGGGACCTCTTGTGGATGGCCACATGAACTTGACCAACTGTACAGGGGGTGCCACAGGCTACATAGACAGGTGGATCCTGGGTGAGAAGCACCTCTACCCACACCCGACATGCAAGAAGGTGTACCACACCACTGTGAATTATGACCCAGAAGGGATCCTTGGTTCAATACCTTCCATATTCATCACGTTTCTTGGACTTCAGGTATATTTTTTATTATTATTATTATGGTTTATTTTATTTGAATTAAAAACAGCCTAAAGGCTGAAAGCATTCAAAATTACAACTGGTAGATTTAGTTAAAGACCAACTCCAACGATTGTACTTTTTCTCATATTTCAATTCAGAAGAGCTAAGTCTAATGAAAATGGCACATACCAAAAGCTCTTGCAATGCATGTTATTGTTTTAATAAAACACAGTTTTTGTAGCCATTTTTCCTGCGAGTCCAGTAAAATGTAAAAAGTGAAATAGGCCTATACCACATAATGATTAAATACAAGGAAAAAATGAATGGAGAAACAATAGGTCAATTGGCACATAAATTTACAAGGCTTAATACGTAAGAGACAGACTATTTTAAAAATCTGGCCAGTGATGGAATGGTAGATTTCTTGTATCGCTCAGTATGACATCTGGGTATGACAAGACAAGGTGCAATAGTGGGCTTGAGTTTACTACCTTGCTTAGGGACGGTGACCATTTAGATCTGGTATGGAAAGGGCCCAACCTTACCCAGTCTGGTATTAAGCCAGGCCGGTATTCACTCTGCCCTAGGCCCTAGTCTGGTACACAGGCCTTTCTGATTGCACATTTTGAAGTCAGCGAGGCGGATCAATTTATTGCCCCTCAGAGAACAGCAAGAGCTGAGCAAAAAAAGACTTTAATACCGGATTAAAGCCTACATGTACTAGCAAGAGTTGGCTGGAAGAGTTGGCTGGAAGAGTTGGCTGGAAGAGTTGGCTGGAAGAGTTGGCTGGAAGTGATTATTCCTGCTGCTGGCTGGAGGTGGATTGGATTGTTTCAACTATTAACTCATGGGCAGTTTGAATATTCCATATCTCGATTCTTTTGAAGTAGTTAAGAAAACGGGAAAACAAAGCATGTTTAACTTCCTTTAGCATGCAGTGCCAGCGTTTGCATCAAGGTGCGATATTTTTCAGGTGTAATGCTGCATGCAATAAGGGCACCCCACCAATGTTCTGGATCGGGCTTGGTCCAGAATTCTTTTAGCAGACTATTATTTTCAGACAAGTACAGTTACCGGTATGTTCTGACTGCCAGGTGGACCATCATATGTAAGTGTCCAAGATTGGCAGTTTTCAGACATGCCTTTGCTCGAAGGATTTACCTTTTTTAACAAAAATAAGAACTAACTTTTTTCAACTCCCATTAAACAAAATGCGGACTCGTACATATACGTCTCTGGAGACAATGGCAGGAATATGTAAATTCCATTTCAGATCCTTTTGAATGGTAATACTAATATGTAATAATTTCAAATGTGACACATTCCTAGTTATTGAGTTAATTGACAGAGTACCCTAGGGTATTTCTCTGTCAAAAACTGTCATAGACTGGTATTCAGAGGGTTTGAGCAAAACATCATTGCCATTGCAGCGAAAGAATAAAGGTAAGTTTGAAGTTTGGGCTCTTTGTCATATTTCATATCTTCAAAGTCAGATCATCCACATATTTTCATTGTCTGCAACAGCTCTTACACACATCGCTGACAAGCATAAGAAAAAGAATTGGACCTAATTTTATTCCCTGAGGGACACTAAAGGTATGTTGATTAAGCTTGACCTGAGAGAAAGCTACAGACTATGGGAACAATCGATAATCTGACACCAAGATTTTTAAGCTTTTGTATCACAATAATGTGGTTAACACACTTGAATGCCTTGGTAAAACCTATTGTGCAAAGTCAACATAGTGACCTGGTTTAACAAGTCAATGAGGTAATGTGTGGTGGAGCAGCCTTTCCTGGTACTGTACTGCTTAGAGTCTATCTTGATAGTGATATCCTGTAGGAGCCATTTTGCTGAAAAGGATTGAAAAATACAGGCAAACACTGGGATAAGTGAAATGGGGCAGAGGTTATCAAAGGATGATTTTTTTTTTATTTTGGTTCTGGGACAACTGTAGCAGTTTTCCATTGATCAGGGAAAATACCATCGGCAAGGCAAAATTGAATAGATGCGTCAAGGGATCTGCCCGTTCAGTTGCAAATTCTTAAATAAGCCAAACGGGTAGTCCATCAGGGTGACCAGCCTTCTTTGAATTAAGACTACTCAGGGCTTTCAAGACTTGGTTATGGTATATTTTGGGAGGTGGAGCTTCAGCAGATAAGTACGATGGCAAACAATGAGGACTGCAATGGAAGTAACCTGTTGCAAATACTTGCAAAATGGTTGTTAATGGCTTCAGCTGTTGCAACTGGACCTACATGTACATGTATCATAGCACAAGGAAAACTAGGCAGTTTTGGTTTCAGGCAGCTTATTTCCTGAATGTATCGATGCTGCAAACTGGGTTGCTTTTCAAAAGTTCAACTGAATTTTTATAAAATGTAGCGTTTGCCTCATTAATAGCATGTCGAGGTTTGTTGTGGAGAGAATGCCACAATACGACAGTGCATTGTTGTCTTTATCAGCATACGCTCTCTGGCATTGAGTAACAAGGCATTTAATAGAGCGAGGCATCGCAAGGTTTATCTCTGAAAAATATGGAAGGGCTACGTAGCACCATGATCAGAATATTGAGGAGAATATAATATCAAATCAGTGCTGTGAAATATGTGATTGCTGAGCTTTCAGTAACTGAGTACCTTCTTCAGGGCACGTGGTGACAATATGGTGTGAACTCATTCAAAAAATATGTCTGCTTGTTTAGAAGTTGATAGCTCATTGAGGGCACTGTTTCAGTCTCAATAAATTTTCAATAACCCAAAAGTTCTGAGGGACAAATCCCCGTAGGGCTGTTAATTGATCTTTGTCTCTGGCCGAGAAAGCTCACCTACAGGCACAACGAGGATGTAGCAATGGTCGCTAGCTCCAAGAGGGAATAACTGTTCAATTTTGTGGCGTGAGCTCAAGTATCAAGCCCAGGACTTCAGGACTTCACTGCCAGTGGTTTACCCAGACCTCATTCAGAGTCATCGGGTTGCCACCATGGAAAACAATGATCATCTACTAAAGTTGAAATGACTGAAAGCTCTACAAATTTCTGTCCTTTTTTAAAATACAATGATAAGTTTTGTTCGATTTCCAAAAATTGAAACGAAATTCACACAAGACATGACAAATCAACTGCCAACTCTTTATAAAGTTCTGTTTTTCAATGAATCTGGGCTAAATACTTTTGCAGGGCAAAACACCTTACAATAAAAACATATTCAAGTACATTCAGACTTCATACAAATTCAACAATATTGACAATATAAAACTTACGGTAATCATGGGGATTATGCACTTAAACTTCACGTGGAAGCCATGTGGAGACTGGTCAGTTCACCAGGGTGTCAGTGGTATCGTAACGTATATTATACTCTCTGGCCCACAGCCTCAGTATCTCAGTTGGGTAACCCTTTACGGTAGCCGTACCCACTTGCCTGTTGGTTCGGGTGGCGACCCAACACAGCCAGCACGTGGCAACTCTCTCTCGTCAAACACACCGATGGATACCCTTATTCATCAAATGCAAGAATTGATCTCACTCAACACTTACACTCAGCTTTTTACGTCCCCAGAAAAATGTGCGTTCATCTGGACTGGCTTTTTCCAATATAACAACAAAAACAAATTTGCATGAAAAGGAACAGTGGTTTGGGTTTACCATGATCATTGTACAAAGGGGTGTGTTTTCCTACTGAACAAAAAGAACAAAAAGATAACCTGAATGTGTTCTGGGTTCACCAAAAATTGGGACCCAGACTCCGTGGCAATTTTGTTACAAAAAGTCATGAAAAATCAACGATGGTGAAGTATAATAGCAGGTTTCATAGATTTTGCACAAAGGGAAAACAAGGAATAATAATGGATGCACGGAGACAGATTTACACGTAGGTTAAAAAATTCCAAGACATAAAAATGGACTAACTTTGACAGTTAGGGATTTTCATTCAGTGGTGATGCTGGGTCATTACATGTAATACAGGTTTCAGTAATACTGGCAGTATCAACATCGTTAGGAGTTAAGTGTGACTTCAAGGTCATCAATCTTGGTTTTTTAGAGATCAGACATTAGTGAGGAACATACGAGGTAGTAATGATGATCTTAACCAAGAGGTTGGTTTGACCAATAGTTGGAAGCTTATAGGAACAAAGTGCTGATGTTCAGGACTGCTAGATGGGTTATACTGGTCATCACGAGTGGTAACTTTGACACGAACGCATCCATAGTGACTGTGGTCAGATTTAGTGAGAGTCCGTATGAAATTTTTTTGCCAAGAGCATAACCAAATGGGTGCATTTGAACATTAGTTGTCTTCCACCACCTCAGTTGCCATGAAATCGGAACACGCTGTTCATTTCAGGGAATGTAGAATATGGAGATGTGAAGAAGTTTGAGCTGATTTTCGAAAGCTAAACAGTTGTTGACAGGAGTTTTTGATTACATTTGGTTGGAATCATCTGTTAGCTTACTGAAAGATTTCTCAGTTCATCCACGGTTGTTAGGACCGGGATTAAGGTGAATGTCGATGAAGACAGTTATGTCAGGTTGGAGTTGATGCTGATTCTTCGGAAGAAGCAGGTAAGTATTACCATGTTTGTTCCACTTTACGAGAGTGGTTTTTATTTTCATTTAATTATTAACCATGTTGATTTGTGGTAAGTACTGCAAAGCCACAAGCATGACAAGTGGGATCCTGTCAATTTGGGATGAATATCATAATTTGCAAAGAGTGTTTGGCCTTGTTCATACACACAACGTACAGAGTTAAAGACTCCGATCACTAGGATCAATAGAATTTCATACCTCAAAGCAGTGGCCATGTTGGATGATAAAAGAAAATCAGTCTTGACTATTTTTAACATCAAACGTCATCCAGTGTTGATAACAGACACAAAACAACTACAAGAAATCTACTAGGATGATCAGCAAGTAGTTAACAAGTTGTGCAGTAACAGATAATAGTGGATGGCAGGTATAAAAAGAGCTATTTGAAGATCACTATTTCATGTATCCTAGAGCTAAAAATGGACACAGTTGACTGCAGATGAACAGCACCTGTAACTATTAGTTTGAATTAACAACCGTTGCAAAAGAGAAATGTAACCACTTTACTGAAGAGAAAAAAAAAATGACATACCTGTACAAGAACATTCTTGTATTCTTTGCTGTTGTTGCAGAATGTTGCCAAGACACTTTTGATATAAGTACATGTATTAAGAGTGCATTGATGCCTTTTATGAAATCCTTAGAATTTAGAAGACACATCAGTTGAATTTGCCAGAAAAATACCCCTATTTAAATTAGAAGTGAATTTTTGATGCATAAATGCATATAGATGTTAACAATGATTTCTTTTTGTTCAGGCTGGAAAAATCTTGCTGCTTCATCAGTATAACAGCAGCAGGATCATACGACTTCTTCTGTGGACTCTAATCACGGTGAGTTTAGCCAGTTGACTCGAGCCATAATAACCGCTGACACCCCCCATCTTTTAAAATCTGGTTTTGGGATATTTGTCAGGATTGGGGAGGGTTATGAATCAAATCATGATGTAATTATTTTACATCGATAGGACGGTAACCCAAAAGCTAGAAACACATAGTTTTGGTTCAGAAGAAATTAATAAGTGAAATTTATGCAAATTAAACCAAAATCCAAAACGAACCATTAACTTCAACAGTTGCCATGTAAAACTTCTGGCGGCTTTTATTATTTTGAAAAATAAATAAGTGGTGTGGTTCCAAATCAGTTGCTTGCTACAGTTATGTAGAGTAGGATACAAGGAGTCTACAGGTATCTTATTGTAATATTGCCGCATTCCAAAGCAGTGTACAATGCCAGTAATTTTAGACCACAAAACCCAGCCCCATTTTGGGCTGCACCCTCTGCACTGAAAAAATTACCCTGCCATATGGAATGAAACCCAAGTTCCTGAAAAGCCAATACAATATTTATACACGTAGGCCTACGTAAACAGAACCAAATGGCAGCACAGGAGCATCCTACAGCTCTGGATGTTCTGGACACTGTGTCCCAGGTGAAATTTCTAACACCCTACATGTAGTTTATATGCCTAAGGAATTAAGTTGTTGCAATAAGCACATAACATGCAGGACCAGCCAATGAAAACTTAGTTTGGTCCTGGCCAAGTAGGCAATAATAGATAATTTCAAATAATAGTGAACTCAACATGGAGATGAAACTCCGGCAAGCCTGTAGTACTGTAAACGGAATATGCCATGGCTTCCTTCGTAGTGGTGAATTAGGGAGGATAGAGAGCAGTTTTTAGTAAAAGATGCAAAGGTAGTTAATGCTCATCGACAATGATGTATCTGCATTCTGGCTGTGATGCACTTTTAGACAGTGCCAGAGGTATTGCATGCTAAAATGCCAATAGTCATGATAGGTCTAAATAAGTTATTTGTAACATGCATTTTTTAATTCTGTGGTCTTCTGGTTAAAACATGCTTAAAGAGCACTTCTGAACAAAAATAACCTCACTGGTCAAAGGGGCATAATACTGCATGTAGATATGTGGTCTTGTCGGTGAAAAAATGTGCTGTCTTGATTTCAAGTAATTTTCGCAAAAATAAATTTAAAAAATAAGTTTGTAAATTTTTAATCTGAATGAAATTGCAGGAAAATGCAACTTTAGGCATATGATGTATTTAAAAACACTTCGTTTGTTCTGGCCTTCATTATCTTGATATGTATTAGATAAAATTTCAATAAACTTTGAATGGAATGAGATCAACATTCAACGTTGAACAATGCACTCTGCATGTTCCAGTCAAAATATTATAACTTGCTTATAACACACCACGATGTCCTACATGTACATGTATTTACTAAAGCATGTTTGAGATACTGTAAATCTAGTAAAATTACAAATTATCATCGTAGCCCTAAATCATCTTGGATTTGGATGGAATTTCCCCCTTTCCAACTAAAGCCTTAAGCTAAAAAAAAAAGAAGTCATGTCTGAATCAGTTGCAAATGCTCTTTTGTTAAATATTCTTGTATTTTCTTCAAATTGTAGGTGTATTTCATATTTTCTTGTAACACTTTATAGCATAGAATTAAGCAATACCAGCTTAATTTTTTAGTCTTCTGCTTTCAACTTACCTGAAACAGTCGCTAAATATGCAAATTCCTTTGCGTCTGATTCAATTTGCTAAAATCTCTGATCAATCGTAGTGCACCCTCTAGTCCCATGATGCACTGCTTACTGCAAGCCTCCAATGCCCCAGCTCACCAGGCCTTGACCGCTTGCTCTAGAACTAGTTCTCCCCTACACAAGAAGCACGAGCATTCTTTGTCTCCTTCTACGGGGTCCAAGTGCAAAAAGTCTCACTCCTCACAGAAGGACAACGCTTCAGCTGACATCATGTCAGCAGTCCGCATGTTCTCAGAGAAGCTCTCTTCTGTAGCCAGCTGCCTAGAGCCCTATTCTGTTCCCCCTGCGCCGGCTCCAGATCCGGACCCTTTGCGTGCGGAAGGTGATCTGCATCTGCATCCGAACCTGCATTCATCGACGATCCGATCTTCCTATGACGGTTTTGTCCCTTCGACTTACCCAGGTTCCAGTGCAGACTACAGCTCACTTCCTGCTACGACCCCTGGCCACTGAACAAGACATGACAACGTTCCCCCTTCCTCCGATCAACTCTAGATGGAACAGGATATGTCCTCTGAAGATGAGGATTTCTCCTCGGCAGCCAGTCTTAACCCTCCTGAGGCACGGCTCTGTCTTCTTCAGAAAGATATGATCCAAATATTAGGCCTGCCTTCTAATCAATCTACAGCTGAGGCCGCTTCACATGCTTCCTTCAAGCGCCACCCTGCTAGGTTGGAGGCATCAACGCCAATTTTCCCGGAACTTCCACTTGACCACTCATGCGTCGAGATGTTTAAAGTTCTCGCCGGTGCCAAACAATGGCATTGATACCCACCCAGAGCATTGACTTATTTCCAGTTTGCTAGTGAGGACTTTGACATCTTCCTCTCCGTCCCTGAGATTCTAACTGAGGCTTAAGATAAACTTTCTTCCGATGCTCACAAGACTACTGGAAAGTTTCCATTTAAAGACAAGGACAAGTGTTTCGCTGGGTCTACTCTTGCTAAACTCCACAAAGCTTCACGACATGGTCTTCGCTGCACAGTGTTTACGGTACTTCTCTCTGAGCATTTGGCCCGAGCGTGTGACAACGATTCACCAGTTACTCTGGACTTGGCAGCAGTTGCATGTCGAGCGCTCGATGAGAATGTCAACTCTATCTTCGAGCAGTTCGTTCGGATCTCCATTTTAGCCACTTCTGCATGCAGACCCAACACCTTAGATGCTATGAACATTCCCTGTGAGGGAACTAAGTCAAGACTTCAAGAACTTCCCCTTTACGGCAAAGACCTTTTTGCAGGGAAGTTCATGGAGATAATGGAGTCAGAAGTTAAGCGCACTGACACAACACATAAACTTAGCTTCCGTGAACCTCGACTCTTCAGACCTCTGCATCAGGGTGATTCTCGTTCCTTTCCCCCCTTTGGTCAACCCAGTTACCAGACAAATCGTGGCCGTCCATCCTCCTCTCGACCCACCAAACCACTCCCGAAGAGCTTCAAGGGAAGAACTACCGAGTCGCGCTACCCCCAGTAGACGTCGCTGACTATTTAGACCTGCCTGCACCTGCTGATCCTGGACCCGTCGGCGGGCAACTTCAACTCTTCGCAGGGTCTTGGGAGAAAGTCACATGGGACAGATGGGTGCTTGGGACCATTTGTTACGGATACATCCTCGAATTCACAAGCACCCCTCCGTCTGTACCTATCCTCCGTCCGACAGAAGCAAACAACAGGCACTAAAGACTCTCCTTTGGAAACATGCTATCCGCCCGGTTCCCAAATTTCAAGCGAACAGGGGCTTCATTTCAACGTTCATCACTCCAAAGAAGGAACTCAACAGCTGGCGACCTACATGTATTATCAACCTCAAACCTCTGAACCGCTTTATCTGCCTGAAGAAATTCGCATGGAAACCCTTCAGACTGTCACCAAATCTCAACAGATTCCATGTTGGGCCTCTTCCATAGACTTGACAGATGCCTACCTTTACATCCTGATTCACCCTGAAAGCTATGAATACCTGTGCGTCCTGTACAACGGGAACCTGTTCGAATTCACAGCTCTCCCCTTTGGCCTCTGTGCTTCACCGAGAGTGTTCTCGAGGGTCGCAAAGATCGTCGCCTCTCATTTTCAAAAGTGGGATGTCCTGCTGTTCCAGTAACTGGATGACTGACTGATCGTTGGCAGACCGTTCAACGAAACAGAGGTTTCTACCCGTCTTACTTGTGCATTCACGAATCACCTGGGCTTCGTTATCAACCACGAGAAGTCCAATCTCACCCTAACATAATACCTGACGTACATGTATCTATTTGCATCTATCGACCGTGAAAGAGGTATAATCTCACCAACGACTGAATGCATTGACAACCTTCTCGACTGAGTGAAAGTCTTTTCTACCGAGCAGTCAGCTCCAGCCCGCGCCTGCCTCCGTCGATGGCCAGCATAGTGGACCTCATTCCCTTGTGCAGGCTCTACATGCATCCACTACAACTTTTAGCTCTCTACAGGCCGAAATAGGACTCGATCATTCTCCAGGTCCCCATCTCGGACTTCATCTGCCACCATCTCTCTCAGAGTTCCCTTCCCTAAGGTGAACCCGGAAATAACTGTAACCTCGGACGCTTCTCATCTGGGCTCGGGAGCCTCCCTACCACTGCTTCAAGCATCCGGAACATGGGACCTCCAGCTCCAAGGGAGTCACATGGATATACTGGAACTTCAGGCCGTATTCAACGCACTGAAAGCTTGCCTTGAGCATCATAGGCAAACGAATCCTCAACCACTCGGACAACTCCACAGTGGTGTCACACATCAATCGCCAGGGAGGCACGCATTCTCCCCACCAGATATTCCTTTGGGCCCAGGATCATGGCATCAACCTCCAGGTGACCCACATTCCTGGTGTCGACAACTCCATAGCAGATGCTCTCTCGGGGAAAAGTATGTCCCACGGAGTGGACTCTGCACACCAGTACAGTTGAACAGATCTTCGCTGAAGTAGAGAAACCGAACATCGATCTTTTTGCCTCAGCAGAGAACACCCAACTGTCAGTGTTCTGCACCAGATTTTACCACCCGCAAGCCTGGGCAACCAACGCTCTTCAAATCAGTTGGGAAGGAATGTTGGGCTATGCTTTCCCTCTAATATCCCTAATACCGGCAGTTTTCTCCAAGATTTAACGGGAACGCTGTCGTGTCCTCATTGCCCCCTTCTGGCCATGCCAGCCATGGTTTCCACGTCTGACCAGACTTCTCGCCCGGGTACTGGTGATCCTTCCCGACAGACCGGATCTGCTACATCAACTGAAGTTTGGCATGCTTCACCCACATCCGACATCACTACACCTGACCTGTTGGCTATTGTCCTTCAGATCAGCAGGACTCTCTGATGAAGCTGACGAAATGGTCTCGACACCAGTCTACACGCAGCATCTATGACTCCAGATAACGACATTTTACTTTGTGGTGTTCGGAGCAAGGTTTTGCTCCGACCGAAGTTTCTGTGACTACTTCAGGCACCTGTTCAAAGCAGATCTACAGGTTTCAACTATCCGTTACTACCAATCAGCCATTGTGGCTATACACAATGGCTTTCCAGATGGTTCGACTGTGTCCGACAATACTGCTCTTAAACAACTACTCCGGGAATGTTTCTTGAGACTAATCCCTTCATGGGACTTGTCAGCTGTTCTCCAACTGCTTGCTGGTCCCCCTTTTGAGCCTCTCAGTGACGCATCGGTGATCAACCTATCAGTAAAATTGGCATTCCTACTAGCAGTTTCTACCTCACGTCATGGCAGTGAGATGAAGGCAATGTCCATCACAGATGGCCATATTTCATGGGAACCCCATGGCATTCATCTCATCCCAACGCTGGGGTTTCTCACCAAGAACCAGTCAGGTTCTTTCCATCGTCCTGACATTTTTGTACCAGACAATACCAAACACACTGGGACTCCCGACGACAAACCATGGTGCCCAGTGCGAACTTATATGGTACTGAGCCAAAACTAGAAAACTCAGAAGTGCAACTTAGCAGCTTTTCATCACTTCAATAAAACCTCACTGAGCTGCAACCAGAGACACTATAGCCAGATGGACAGTTTTGGGTATCAAGTTTACCAACCCAGATTGGCTGAACTCTGTAGACAATAACACACTATGCCTCATCAGTGCTCATGATATCCGAGCAGTTACCACATCATGGGCCTACATGTACTTCAGGGGCATACCGATGGAGGAAATATGCAAGGCAGCATGCTGGAAGACCCCATCTACTTTCACCACATGCTACCTCACCAATGTTCTGCAAAAGGACCCCGCACATGGCAGAGCAGTCCTAACATCGGCCACATCGATGCAGAGGGTTTCGTCATCAAAGCAGCCCACCACTGGAATGACATAACAGCTCCATTATTTAGTGAGTCCGCAATAAAAATTGGACAATTTCATACTCCTGTGGGGCACATGTTATATAGTATGTCGTTTCCGCCCCCCCTTCCAAGGGCTTTGTGCTACTCTGCATATTTAGCGACTGTTTGGGGTAGGTTGAAAGTAGAAGACTCCTCCCCCACAGAAATGTGGGTAAGATCTGCTATTGAATACCTACCCCAAGCAGTCGGCTCCATCCCATCCTTCCCCACTTTTGGCTCGGATGGTTTTCATACCTGAAAAGGATAAACATGGCAGCCATTCCGCTGTGCATCATGGGACTACAGGTTGCACTGCTGTTGATCAGAAGTTTTTATTTTCAAGACGTATTTTTTTGCGTTGGGGAGATGTTAATTATATATAACAGGTTTTGCCCTTACCCAACGTATATTAATAAGCGCTGTATGCTCAGTGCTTGTCCGAGAGCTTGCGAAAAAAACCTCACAAGCTTACTCGGGTGGGACTCGAACCCACGACGTCCTGCTTACTAGTGCAGATGTCTTGCCACTCGACCACCGAGCTTGCCGGGGTTGGCTGGCCGGTCCGAGTCAAATGAAGCAGCGGGTACCGCGAACTATTTTCAAGATGTATTTTTTTTTTTTTTTTTTAGTTTAGAAGTGTTTAGCAAATTGAATCAGACGCAATGATGGAATTTGCACTTTTAATGACTGTTTGAGGTAGGTATTGAATAGCAGACCTCACCCACATTTCTGTTGGGGGGATAATGATAATTAAGCTTGAAAAAAAATGGCATAAATAACATACTTCTATGTCACATCCCAAGAAGATACCAATTGCAGTGAATGTTGAGATTTGTTTTTACACCAACACGACCATATAGCAGTTTGTGTTGAGTGCTCTGAGATACAACATTTTAGTACAAATTGGAAGGTGTGCAAATAAAAAAAGATACATATGTACGTTCTAACATAAATGACATCATATCGATACAATATTTTGAGTGAAATTTGCCTGAAACAATCTTGGAATGATAAAATTGAAAAAGAAAAAAAAAACCAGAAAAACCCAAATTTTCACAAAATTTGGAGTTTTTGCACTGACATGATGATGTATGACCTGCATGGGTACATGTACTTTTATGCTCCACTGCCACTCCTAATTCAAGTTGTTTTCTTGCATCCCAGGGTGGACCTGCTCTCCTCTTGTGTGAGGTTTCCAAAGAAGAAGGCTGGATTCCCATCAGCAAGAATCTCTGGTAAGCAAGCTAGACTTCCGTATCCATTCCACATACAGCCAAACTCTCTGTCAATCTGTCATGCCTGATCTTAATTCCATTGTCAAAACCAGGTGAAATTGAGCACAGCTACAAATAGGAGAACAACAGAGAAAATCACACGGGTGATTTTTATCAATCTTGGAAAGTTGTGATGCAACTATCATTTAAACTTTTTGTATTAGTTTGAAACAAAAATTTCATTAACACATTTTTTCAGTATGAAACCAAGACTTTAAAGGCCTTTTCTTCATAAAATGGAAATTGTACATGGTATTTGTGCTTGTGTTAACTAACATCCAGTTTAAATTTACACAGAAAGAGCATTATTCTTTCATGGACTTGTAGCATTATAAGTATCTATTAGTACTCAGTTGCTTCTTGTGCAGTCCATGCAATTCTCAGTGAGTGGCACGTGGTTTTATTAATCGTGTACATTGTATAGGGTTTGTTGCATTGGATGGTTTCAGTCTGCAGTCGAAAAGATTCTTGCAGCTTAGGGAGCGTCTCAAAAGTCAGAAAGTTGTTGATCCCACTGGAACATTCCATTTGGGAACACTGGTTGTTCCTATCTAGAACACAGCTTGCTCCCAATAGGAACACAAGTTGCTCCTAGCTGTCTTGTAGGAACACTGTTTTGACGTCAGTGTTCCATCTGGGAACATTTGAAATCATTCGGTCAGATCATAAATTCTAATTGGGATGCAAAGCAAACAAAAATAGAAATATCCTTGAAGGAGAAGCACCTGACAGCATAATACATCCATAATGTTAGAGCAAGGTACATTTAGCATACTGGATAGCGTACAATTGGTAGGTAGTCATTTTTATAGAATTTTGCACTTCAGAGTCAGTTCCTGTGCTTTGAATTTTTTGTGTAAATATTGTGTAAAAATGATTGGATAAAGTATTTCTGTTTTGTACAGCATTGGTTTTTTTTCATTTGTGTGTACGTAACGCATGAACATTTTCTGCATTGTGTTTCACAGCAGGCCTACCAGTGCTAACTCACTTAAACCATTTTTAATGTGGGGGAATTTCAAAATACCTGGGCACAACTTCCTGGCAACTGGCAAGTTCCTGTTTTAAATAGCCCTTTCAATTTGAAGTTCATAAACACGATATTGATGAAATACAAATTAGTTTGGTCATTCTCAATGGAAATAAGCTTATCATATCATTCACAAATGCAAACGCAGATTCAATTAGAGAACAGTGGTGTTTCCACAGTGTTCTCTGAGCGTTCCAGTAGGGAACGTTGGTGTGGTGTTTGCTATGGTGCTGAATGCGAAAGCAGTATTAGGTTCAATGCAGTTTTTCTCTTTGGACGTAATCTTTGGAAAGTTCAAAGTATCCCGTCAATGAATAATTGTCAAGTCTGTAAACAAAGAAGCCTGCCGTAATAATAATCTCTCCGTAAATTACATACTATAGCCCAGTGTATCGTGTGCGGCACTTCAGTACCTGTGGTTTGGTTCAAATTTGAAGATTTATTTTTAAAAATGTTTGCAGATGATGTCCCAGATTGATTGAATGTTATGTTACATGGTATCAGGGCAAAAGCCTCGCTCCCGCCATAAACAATGATGTCCTGTAATATGGAAAATACTCCCGCAGGAAGGGCGTAACATAAGTGACTAATTGCAAAAGGGAAAAACAAAACTTGCATGCTCAGCACTTGTTAACAAAATTCTGAATGTTTCAAGCGTTCTGACTTTTGAGAGACACTCCCTAAATGAAGCCAAAGTTTTAAAATAATTTTTAAGCAGTGTTTGAAACATTTCCTCTGCATCTATCACATTAAATTAAAATGTCCATTCTCACCTGTGACCCTAGAACAACAGCCCTGAGCTCTACCAACTGAGTTCCATTATTTTTTGTGATATGCTTTGTATTTGTCTCGGTCTTTAATTTGCTCAGAAAGGGGCACTTGTTTTAAGACCCTGAGTTAATCTGTTTTCAATCTTGATTGAAGCCAACATGTGTTCTGGGTTTGCAGGTCTCTGTCATTTGTCCTAGCCATGGCTGGTACATCGTTTCTACTTTTAACATTCTGCTATGTCACAATTGATATGAAACAGTGGTGGTCTGGTGTCCCGTTCTTCTTTGCTGGTAAGTATCATCTTTAGAAATGGCTCCTGCTGGAAAGTTGATAACATTACCAGTAACTGCTTTGTCCAAATCAGCTGTGTTTGGACTATGATATGTAGTTTACATAAGCATGAATGGCACATCCAGTGGGTAGGCAGTCTGGTGAGAGCCCCTTCCCTTTTTGTAGCCATTTTTCTCTCTCAGTTATGAATTGAAAATACCACCTTTATATTTTATTTTGGGAAGGGTAATGAGGATATTTTATAGATTATGACATTTAGACATTCATTTCAAGAAAATGGCCACCCTCTTGAACCAATGCCTGGTGTGGACACACCATTGATATGCATTTGTGGCCACAATGAAACTGCCATATGACTCCAGCTATGATGTGCCTTTCTGCAGCTACCTAAATTCTAGAGGTTTCTAATGAGTTCCCGAATGAGGTATTTCTGTTGATGGCCATGGACGGCCATGCTTCCTCAGTGGTACAAGTCAAAGCTATAGCCAGAAAGACAAATACCTTTTTCGGGGTATATTTTAAATAACTTTTCTTTTGCAGGCATGAACCCCATCACCCTGTACTGTGGTCATGAAGTTCTGATGGATTATTTCCCATTCTCCTGGACAGCAGTATATGGCAGTCATGCTGAGTTACTGGCCATGAGTCTACTTTGTGCATCCCTCTGGGTAGCCATTGCATACTACATGTACAGAATCAATTTCTTTGTGAAAATCTAAAAATGAGATCCTTGACATTAGGAATACTGATTGAAGGGTACAATAGGAAAAGTGTTAGGAAGTATGGCAGGATTGGCTTTTAAGAGTTCTGTATTTTACAGATAAAGCAGATGGTACTGTCAGTTCATTCAAAGGGACCTTTATGAAAGAGCACACGGAATGAGTTACACATAAAAAAAGTAGTACCTTTGAAATGTATGAAAGTAACAGGGTGCCCTTTTTGAAGCTTCAGTACGTTCCAGTGATGTTTATGGGAAAAAAGTAGTTTCTAACAGCTGTTGCTGTGCACTATACTCCTGGAGTGTCAAAAAACTAGCAGCCAATTTCCACAGAACATGACATAGCCTTTGAGCCATTAGAACTTTATCACTGAGAAAAGTTTATGCAACAAATTTCAGCATTGCTACGCATTGCACATTGTACTTAAGATCAACTTCATAAAAAGTTGTGCAGCTATATAACATTTCAAATAAAAATATCTTTACACAGTCACTGAATTAACTCTGCCTATTATGTAGAATGAGTTTTTGTCTTTTTCATTAGAATCTTGCAGTAAATATGAAAGCTCTCTCAGCTAAATGTGTAGAGTATTTCAGTACCTTCAATTAAAAAACACTGTAATTTCTGTGAAACCTTTATAGCAAACACAAATTAGTAGTCAGTTAATCATTCATTTCTGTTTGTGCAGTGCAAGTTATGCTACCTAATATCTGTCACTGTATGAATTTTTTCTTACCTTTGCTCGTACATATTTTATTTTAAGTGTACCAAGGGTCCTTTGAAGAGGCTGGATTCATCTGGTAAGAATTTCAAACTGACCTTCAGTTGTAAACTTGGTTTCTGCCTGTCCCCTGTTATAAAAAATATATAATTGAGGAAGAATTGTCGACTCACTTTCCTGTGAACTTAGTTTTGGTTCTTCCAGTTTATTTTATATTTTTTCCATGTGCTGAATACCTGCTCTGCTTTATGAATTCAAGAACTAAAATACCCAAAATTGCCTTTTATTTTTATGGGCACGCAAATGCTACTACAAAATACACTTTGTATGGCATTTAACTTGACGTTTAATATCTGCTTAATTAAGTATTGTAAAGAGCATAAATTGCAAAGTAAAATTAGAGAATGCATTCAGATGCACAGATTAACATTTTTATTCCTTTTTAATACTAGTTTAATAAATTAATTTGTATTGCCTGATACTAGAAGAGAGTTGATAAAAATGTATATTTTCATCTGAGGCTGCCATTTTCTATGAGGCAGTGTACATGATAGAGACGGAGAAAAAAGGAAACAAAAATTCAAGGCACTTCACAAACTGCAGTGACTACATGTATTTCTGTTAAAGAGAGGAAAGTTCAAGTTCACAATGTGAAGTATAGTCGCATTACAAGTCGGGAGTCATTTAGTCTATCGGTGGAGTCACAAGTTATTCAAATGACTGTCATAAAGGTTTGCTGTTCAATCTGTTTTACTTATTGGCTAGCTAATTGTTAAGCTGTTAAATAGAACACAACTGTAATGATATCTTCCCATGTTGTTAGTTACTTTGTGGGGAGGTTTTAAGGGAAAGGGTTTTGATTTTTTTTAGGAGGGGTGGGCAGGGGTCTGATTTTTTTTTAGGAGTTGGGTTTTGTCTGCTGTTGTGAACTTACATTTGTCAGAGGCATGCAGTTTGTTAGGTGGGATGAAAACTTAGTTGCCTAAGACAACCCTTTTCTCGGGTTTTAATTATGCAGTTAACTCCTTAAAATCAAATCAAGAAAACTGGACAAGAAAAATGCCCATCAAGATCCTGTGATGATAAACTGTTTCACAATTGTTCGCTGAATATTTATGCTTATCAAAACATTGTGTATTTCTTGTTATTACTACTTTTGTACTGTACTGCTCATGGCATTTCTCGATTGTTGACCGCTGTGATGTGGAATATGACTTTTTGAAACCCCAAATGGCATATTGTATACGTACCTTTTGGATACACATCCTCTACATCAATTGTAATTTGTCAACAAACTTGGCTTTAAATGTGAAATCTAGAAAAGGGGAAAAATGACAGATTTAATTATCAGGGAAAGGAAACTTGTGTCCATCGTTTTTCTTTGGTTCGGCTGATTGAGATTTTAGGTTGGAACAGGAAGTTCGGGGTTAGAATTCACAGTGAGTGCGGGATCACTTCGCGTGGTAAGGACCATTTTTATGTAAACCTGTTATGTCCTGTCTGAAGGGGGACGCCATTTACCGCTTCGCCCATTTGCCACTTTGCCCACGTACCACCTCGCCCATGGCTTTTGCCAAAATGGAAACGGAGAGGAAGACAAAGAAAACCAGCTACTCAACCCGTCCTGAATCCATCCTGAATGTCGGCAGTGATGAGAGATCAAATAGGAATACATGTACTAGGATATTGTTAATTTTGAGACTGTCGTGGTTTTCTGTGATGTTATCATTATTTATTATTTCTGGTAATGACACCTCAAAAGCGCCCCGGACTTTGTAGCTCGCAAGCCTGAAGAAACCTGTAGAGAGGAGACAGTGGAAGTAGGTACTGTTTTAGAGGTGGGAGGAAAACCCCGGAGGAAAACCCCAGAGGAATATTCTGGGTAAAACCCACGGAATCAGGTAAGGACTGAAAATTCAATCCACATGTGGACCAAAGATCGTATAGCGAACCTGGACGCAGAGGTGGAAGGCGAGGAAAGAACCGTGATGCCAACTGGACTACCCCCACCCAGCAAGCCAATGCAAAAAAGCGGGCGCGCGGCCCACGTCCACACTCTATTGGATGGCTGGGTATGGAGCGTCAAAAGTGGACAACCCCATTTTCTGCTAATAGATTTTCGGGATTTTGGACTTAGCGTATATCATTTTCAAAAAACGCAATTTTCCGCTAGCAAAAATTTGGATTTTACTGTAACAACTCTCGTGGCGCGTCAAAAGTAGACAACTAAAAACTTCAAATTCCCACTAGCAAATTTTATCTGATGCTCCCAAAGAGGACAACCCTATTTTCTCATTTTCTGCAAGTATCGTAGATATTTGGGTTTTTTTGAAGTTGCACCACTCCTTTTCATAAAACCCAATTTTCTACCAGCAGAAATTTGGATTTTACTTTGCCGACGGCGGGGTGGTCCAAAAGTGGACAAGTTGAAAACTGAAACGACCGCTGTGCTCCCTACGCTCAGAATGGAACGGTCTTGGGAAGATGGGCAGCCAACATTAACGATAGAGGGTCGATTGTCTGCATCTGACGCGTCGACGGATGGCTTCACTTCGGGAAAAATGTGGGTGATTCCTATTGAGAAACTTGCACATAGGAAAGGAGCCATCCGAAGTCTGACAGTCCTTTATGGTACCGCAAACTTCCAACTTCCCAGCGCACAGTATTTTTCGAATGACGGCGGTGGCTTGCCATCAGGAATTTCCATTTTAAGTAAATGAGCGCATGGTGATATGTCCCCTAAACGATGCTATAGTTAGAAAAAAACCATTGTGTCCAATCCAGTAGAATAATTGAATTTGCTGTGGAATGAAAACAGGTTGTAATCGAAAAAGTCATCTCAAGAGAAGAAGCTAAGTGCTGTTTATTCAATTGAATCAAGAGTTTCAAAACAACTTGAATTTGCTAATATGATTGTGACATCCCACAAAATAATTCCAAAACACGTATTCAGCCAGTAATTCCAATAACAAAAAACGGATAGCCACGAAAAAAAAAATAAATCTTTCAGCCAGTACACCAGTCGTTCACTGATCAGACATCAAAGATTAATTTAATATTTATCATTCAAATCTTTTTTCAAGTCATCAATACATGTGGGCAGTTATAGTGGAGGCCTGGATCATTAATATGAAGAGAAATCATTCAAAGTGACAATGTGAAGAGATATTAACGCAATGAAAACACAAACTTGCAATTAACGGCCCAAAGCAGTCATCAGATACATGTACTGTGAAATGCATGGACGGTGGATTGAATAACAAATATTAGGATATCTGAATATAAAAAAATTGGTTGTTCACTTTTGCCACTCCGAGTAACTTCCACCATAATTTTTGTCAGTCTTGGACATACTATTTTCAATAATTTCTTTTAAAATAATACTTCCATCCGATAAATCCCATTCACATCCTTGACGTGAAGAAGGTCTGATCTTTTTCACAAAATCGGCTAAATGGAAATACAAGTAGCATGAAAAAGGCCGATCACATGTAGCAGGGAAATGATGCCTGATGCCCGTCAACAGACGGCTCCGCACGTTTGCAGTACTACTACTTGTACAAAGGACCGTCACTCTCGCAGCCTCGCAACTTTCGTCCACCTTATTCTTTTCAGGGTCGGGTGATACCAATCTTCCCAAGACCGTTCCATTTCAACGTAGGGAGAAAGTGTCCATCCAGTTTTTAACTTGTCCACTCTTGGACCACCCCACCGTCAGCAAAGTAAAATCCAAATTTCTGCCAGCAGAAAATTGGGTTTTATGAAAAGGGGTGGTGCAACTTAAAAAACCCAAACATTTACGATACTTGCAGAAAATGAGAAAAAAAGGGTGTTCCTCTTTGGGAGCATCAAGTAAAATTGCTTTTAAACCTTTTTTTTGTCTCAAAGCAGGTGAGGGGGTTGAGTTCGAGACCTGCCCGCGCGGATCAACGCCTGCATGTTCTGGGCGAGATGCAACCCGCATGTTCTATGCAGTGCCCGCCATACCGCCCCCACCTTTTGAGGCGTACACGGTACAGTGAATCTGAATCTGAATCATATAGTCGGAAAAGCCTCCATCAGGAAACATCACACCAACTTGAAGGTTTAGTTTGGGGCGTGGACCTAGACGTTTCTTCTGCAGCTTACTTACAAGCATTAAACAATTAAAAAAGTTCAGCTCATGTGATATTTTTCACCAGAATCGATAACAAATAGTCAATTTCAGTTCTCAGCTAGCTGGATTCGGTTTTTGGAGAGTCGATTCTGCAGAACAAAAACATGGCCGAAAGCCAGGGAAACGAAGCTGCGAAGAATGCAGTAGAAACTCAACCAGTGATGAGATCAAACTTGGCAGAAGGCAAAGAAAATGTCCAGCACAGTGGCGGCAGTAAGATAATTGATTTTGAAGAGCAGTCATCAGACATTAAAATCGGCGAAACCTGTCTTGTTCGGAGGACTAATGACACATGGCGTAAGTAACGTCGTTAATAATGTTAGGCTAGTCATGCCAGTCACTACTCCGTAGTACTCGCTAGCCTAGACTAGGCATGTTAGGACAGGTTGGACGTCGTCTAGTCCTAGGAGTAGGACATTGCATTGCGACTAACGTCCAGGGTATAAAAGTCTCCCTAGTCCTACAATGTGAACGTTTTTTCAATGTCCTTTTCTCACATTTTTACCTGGCGAAGACGGCTCAAAATGTCATTCACAAGTGCCTCGTTGCATTTGTACATGTATGTATAGGCCTACAGGTACTAGGCCTATAATGTAGACGATTTTGGGTCATCTCGTACCCAAGTCATCTACCCTGGTTAACTCGTACCAGGGTCAAGTTGTATCCAAGTTAACTCGTACCCAAGTAAACTCGTACCCCTTTCATTAGTCAGTACAAGTGATGGGATTTCAACAAATATTTTTTTTCTCAGAATTAGTTTCAGAATATAAGGCAGCACGAACATACCCTGCGATTGCCGGTGAAAACAACGGTAACTAGTTAGAGATTTCTATCACGAGAAAATTTTTAAAAATATATTTCAAATAATTTTTAAATACTCTATTAAACTTAAAAAAAAAATATACAAATCATTTATTTTTTATTCTTTGCAGGTAAAGCATACATGTATCTCTTTTTGGAAAATGTGGTGGCCCTGAAAAGGGCCGTTTGGTTTGATAGCGGTTGCCCTGAAAAGGGCTGTTTGGTTTGGTTGTCCCACAGTGCAGGACCATTCAGGTGCTTGCAGGTAGAAAGAAGCTCCGACGTCGTCAGTTCCCCAACCTGGTACTGCTGCCAGATCTTGAAAAGCTTCGCCTGCATTGTCTTGAATCACTTTTGCTGGTACTGGTGAAGCTTGGACTCCTTTACCAACCTCATCTGCAGGTGTACCAGCGATGCCTCGGTGTGAAGGAGTTGCACCACAGGGATGTCGGACAACTCGACCGTTTGCCAACTCGACTTCGGACAACTCGACTGTTGAGACAACTCGACCATTGAGACAACTGGGGCATTTGCCAAGTCGTCCGTTGGGACAATTCGACTTTGACAGAGAGACAACTCGACCAGTGAAATTTCTTCACATAATACAGTCATCATCCTAGTCCAAGATCGCAAAATTATTCAGTCAGATTGCAGCTCTACAAAAATCCTCAAATTCCAATGAGATGTGGTCACCGTCCACCTTATGTGATATAGATACCAACCTCAGTTTCAAATTTTAAACTTTTAATTCGGACGTACAGGATCGACAAGAGTGGTGACGCTTTTCCCAGTTCTGGAGGGGTTTCCGAAAAGTAACCACGCAAGCAGCAAATCTATTTTCAGCCAGAACAATTGTAAAAACCTTATATATATTTTCTAATGAAAAATTCCTCAATTTAGTAAACTTGGTTCATAAATGAGAATTCCAATGAATTAAAAAAAATTGGATCTTGTGTAAATTTCGACTCAACTTTTTCAGCTGCACAGCGCAAGTCATCAACTATAACTACTTCGTGCCACACAGGTGACGAACCCATTACGTCACATACATTTCTGCAACGTCCGTATAGCGAGCTGAGTTCGCAAAGTATATTGTGCATGCACTTAATGCGTGATCCAAAACTAGGAAACAGTATGCGTTCAGTTTTTGTCCAGTTTTAATAAAACGCAACTTTGATAGTCATTTTGATTAAACAGACATTAGAAGAAAGAGTTTATATGACTGTTGAGTGTGAAAAAAAGGATTTGGGATCACTCGCAGTGAGTGACATATATCACCCTAGACAACGGACGACTTGTCTCAATGGACGACTTGTCTCAACGGTCGACTTGTCTCTCCCTTTCACGCACGGACGGTCGAGTTGTCTCAACGGTCGAGTTGTTCGAAGTCGAGTTGGCAAACGGTCAAGTTGACCGAATCCCGCACCGCACATTCAGTGTGGAAATTCATAGGGTACAATTTAACTTGGGTACGACTTGACTCAGGTACGAATTAAGCTTTGTACGGCTTGACTCGGGTATGACTTAACTTGGGTGTAAATTTGGGGTACGAGTTGACTCGGGTACGAGTTGACCCGTTACTATGTAGGCGCCTAGGCCTGTCCCGAATTCCATAAATGCTGTGTTGAAATTACTAAACAGGACTAGCTAGGCCTACGCTAGTGGCACATGTAGGGCTGTGCTGGCTTTCTTTCACAATCTGTCTCTTTTCTGTTGCCACCACAGCCCTAGGCCTAGCCTACTTCAAAAATCCAAACTGCAGGATTGTCACAAACTTTAAATCCTAATAGGCCTAGGTCTACCTTCCGAAATGAGAATGACTCGATAATTTTACTGACACCGGCGTATTCCTCAGAGTTTGGACTTTTATATGAGCACCCTAAAGCTTTCGCAAAACGTATATTTTCTGATGTATGGCGTCTTGAAAAGTGGGCCTTGAATGCTGACCATGGGCGGCGCCATTTTAAAAAACGAAAGCAGCGCTTCTTGCGTCGGATTTGAAAGCACCCGACAGGTGCTCTGGTATAGGTTGTATCATACAAAACTGGTTCCCTGTTAAGGAACTGGTGAAATTAAATTTGAATAACATTAATACTGTATGCATGTCACTGTATTATGCTCCACACACGTGCTCACGTCATGCACGTATGTTTCGGAGGGAAATTATTAACTGCACATGTCCTGTTTTTAGGGTCATTTGCATGCGTAATGAGGGCCATGGGAATTCGTGCCAGGTAAACAGCTGCTTCATTTCATGAAATTAACGTCTTATTTTCACTTTTTGGAAAAAAAAATTCCTGCCCAAAATATTTTCATGGTAAGTTAAGGCTTTTTCCGAATGTGTTTTGTGAAAATTAAATTGAAAATAGTTCCAGAGTGGTAAAAACTAGTGATTTTTGTGAAAAGCTCTTTTTGTAAGTAGTAGTTTGTTTACGTTTTGATGCGATTTTTGAAGACGCGAAACAAAGAATTCGAAGTTTTCCTTAAGTTTTCAAAAATGGGCTGTGGTGGAGAAAGATGTGGAGGTTTTAGACTTGCTGACGGTTTTGTGCTAGATTGTTTTTTTCTTCCCCACCGGATGCATTTGCATATCAACCTAACTCAGCACCGATTCCGTTCATCCCGCATAATCTTACGGCTTTGCGAGTGCAAGAATTCAGTGACTCGGAAACAAAAGATGAACTCAAAAGTACAGTAAGTTAACATGGAAGTTCATTATTGAAAGCGAGGTCTATCTGTCCTTACAAAATTGCAAGGAAAATGCTGAAATTTACGGTATATATCCCAGTTTTACTTGTACTATACACATGTGAACCACATGAACATGTACACGGGCTCCAACGGTCAAGAATTTCCATGCACGTGTACACCGCGGTAACAAGTCGCAGTGTACTGTGCATGGTACCTGGCTGGATCGGTTTTTGTGCACGTAAAACACGTATAGATCGCCTTGTGCAGAAGTATCAAATATAACTCATGAAAGTTGAACAAAACATCTAGCTACATGTACATGTACAGTACATAGAACTGATTGTATTGTGTAGTTGAGATTCTGGCCTGTCGTACGTGTATGCAGTGTCTCACTGTTCTGGGAAAACTTCTAAAATTGAGAAATTAGTGGAAAAAAAAAGACCAAATGGTTGATTGAAAATGGAAATAATTTATCATCTTAGCAACCACTTTAAGGGTAAATTTGATATTTATGTAGCATTTCTTGTCATCATTCTGTAGTATTTTTTTTTGGGTTTAAGCCTGTTAGAGCACATACAAAGAATTTTAATGTGATTGTTTGTTACATTTGTGCAAAGTCTTAAAAATGAGAAGGCTCAACAGAGGATTGGCAAGTTGCTAAGGACATTTCCGTATGGTCAAAGTTGTTAATTTCCACACATTGAATGGGGGTGAAACATACATGTGCTTTGGGCATGCTGTACACAAGCAAAGTGCGTGCGCAACTTGTGACTAAGCAATACTGTGATAATATGAATTATACATCTACGGCACCTGTTGGTTGCCTTGACTTCCAGCACAAGAAGCGCTCCTTTCATTTTCAAAATGGCGCCGCCCATGGTCAGCATATAAATATCACAGGCCCAGTTTTCAAGGCCCCATACATCACAAAATGTACGGTTTGGGAAAGCTTTAGGGTGCTCATATAAAAGTCCAAACTCTTAGGAACACGCCAGTGTAAGTAAAATTGTCGAGTCATTCTCAATTCGGAATATACTTGGATTTAAAGTTTGTGAAAATCCTGCAGTTTGGATTTCAGGCATTTAAGACATGCCTTGAAGTAGGGCTGTGGTGGCGACAGATAAGAGACAGATTGTAAAAGAGAGCCACCACAGACCTACGTGTGGGGCTAGGCCTACATCCGCGGACAACATATTTTGCAGGAAATTTTGCACGATTGCAGAATACCCTGCCACTCACCTTACCCACCTCATAGCTGCGGATATGCAGATACGGAGTCACATTTCAACAAGGCCCACTTTGTATCCCCGTATCCATGTAGCCACTCCCCAGGACCCACATTGGACTGTACAAAATTCTTCCACCTTCCCTATTCACTTCCCGTTGCAGGACAGCACAAGGCCCACTTCGTATATAGAAACATTTTATTCTTCCCTGGTGAGTTGTATGTAATTCAAATGAGTGTTTCGTTCTCAAAAATGACTTCAATACTGTACACAATACGTACATGTACCTTGATGCAGCAAAGATAACCTGGAAGTTGAACAACCTCCACTCGACTACTTAGCCATTGGATTTTTAGGGGGTAATTTTGCGTGGCGGGGTATTATGCAATTACTCCTTGTAATAGATCTACATGTCATGCATGTACATGTGCGTTTGTCTAGCACGCGTACTCGCACATGTGTAAAATGTATAGTAACCGACTGCCCCTTACGTATGCGTGGAAAGCCATGGACATGAAGAAGTCGCAGATACATGTAAGGCCATGACTGAATGGGCTTCTAAAGATAAGGCTACGTCTGTTGTCTGCGCCTCTCCACGCATTTCCAATGGAGCAAAGGCCCAGACCTACATGTACATGTAGCTCCAGACAACACAACTGACAAAAGGTGGGCTGAGCTTAGAGGCCATTTCGTGCATGCAAAAATGCGTACTACCAGATGAACTTAGGTCATTCACGAATCGCGACGGTAAGCGTGGAGTTTTGCAGAATATTCTGCAAAATACATTGTCTGTGGGCATATTTACATGTAGTAATATCAACACAGCATACAAGGCACTTGTGAACGACATTTGAGCTGTCTTCACCAAGTAAAAAGGTGAGAAAAAAGGTTGAGGACTTTTTTACCCCGGATGTCAGTCGTAGTGTAATGAAGACAACGTCCAACCTATGCTACGTTTAACATTTTATAGTCATGTTCGTATTAGTCAGTCAGCATTCATTCAACATGTGCAATTTCAACTTCAACATGTTGAAGCATTGTTAGGCCTGACAGTCTCCATGATGAGCTCGACACTCGACTGTTTTCCAACTCGACTCCATGGGACAATTCAACCGTCTGTAAAGACAAGTCGTCTGTTGAGACAAGTGGACTTAGGCCTAGTCTTGGGTGGGTTTATGTTAGCCCCAGACTAGGGGCCAGTCTACTGGACTCCTTCCGTATCCTTGGCCCACAACAGTCAATCCAAGACTCTGCGAAAATGCCTTCTATGAAATCCCTTCTGCCTGTATGGGTCACTCACCCCATCAAACCACCAATTTCCAGTTTGTAGAAGTCCGTGAAATTAGGTTTCAATTTGGTCCATTCATTTACTACAGTGAATAACTTCCAATCGTTGACCGATGCCAACCACAGTCAGGGTCTGGGAACCAGACAGCGTTGAAGACAGTGATCCTACTGCTGTTTTATCAGCGACTTTCTATCACTTGTAATGAAGCCATGTGTATGCGTGAATGCAATGAATGTGTCGAAAACAACAGCCGTGGGGCATTTTCATGGGTGTGCGTTGTCATTGTGCGGAATGGGGATTAGATGAGCAAACGGTGTGCACGCCACGCTATCTTGTGTATTTCATTTCATCATTCATCAATGTTCATTGGCAATGTCATGCTCTGGGGATCTACGTAATAACACTGCCTGGTTCCAGGACCAAACATAATGAGACCCTGACTGTGTTTGGCATCGTCAACGATTGGTTAATCGCTGCAGTAAACGAAAGGCCCAAGTTGAAACCAAAATTTCACAGACGTCTACCCGGTACAAACTGGAAATTGTCCAAAGTAATACATCAGTGGTTTGATGGGTGATTCATACGCACAAAAGAGATTTCATAGAAAACATTTCCGTGGGGTCTCCACTTTTTGGATGGACCGTTGTGGGGCTAAGAATACGGAGGGAGTCCAGTAGAGTGGCCTCCAATCTGGGGCTAGGTTTATGTGTGCGGGCATGGTGGTTGCTACTTCTTGAAGAATACATGTAATCATTATAATCAGTGTAATCATTATATCAGTATCTGTACGGGACAGCCAGAATTTTGGCGATTGTACAGTAGCCAGCAGAAGCAGAAGAAGTGTGACTTGAAGCCCCATGACTTTTTATTAGGCAGTTCACACCAAATTTAACAGAAGCATCAACTTTATTCGTAGTGATCTAATATAAAAGGGTACCAGTAGATTCTATGCAACAAAATGCAATTTGAAATTTCCAAATCGGACATTGCATTGCCAAGTTATAGTCGTTTGAATGACAACAATCAGGGTAAAATTTAGCCAAAGGGTCAAACGTCATATACATGTAGTAGTTTTCTTTGTTTTAAGATGGGCACCAAGAATACAATATCTGGAGCAATAACTGTGACGGTAACTTTGGTGTTCGCTATCTTTCATGGACAGAAATTGGTACATGTAGTGATTAGTCACAGCCCAATAAATTTTGGATATTGTCTCAAGTCTTACATGTGTTATTACCTCATTTGCATAATAATCATAAAATATTGCATAATTATCATTTAATTATGTAAAACTATGCATATATTAAGGAAAAGTTTTAATTTTTATCGTAAAATATTGAAAATTAGATATGTAAATGGTGTGTAATGGCTGATTACTTGCTCAAAATACAAATTAGTCTCAATAATATCTCATTTGCATTAAGCAATTTCCTTACTTTCAATTCAAAACCGTATTCATCATTTTCTTACAAAAATTTTGATGTACATATATGTAATCTTTCCTAAACCCGATCAGCGATCAGACTGATTGAAAAAAGTTGGATAACATCAGTCAATACACATGTATGTATGAACTATGAACATGCTATCCAATTAATCATCTGCAAATATCACTTCATCCACTTTGTCAAATGCATCTATTCCAAAAACTGAGCGATCTAGCTTTAAAACAGAAGTACCGGTACATGTGGCAGGTTCCTCAAAATATGGACCATTAGATAGTGTTCAACTTTTGGGGGTTTATTTTTCCTGAAGAGAACAGCAGTAAATTAATTCCAAATGTCTGATGCACATGTAATGAGGGAAGTCATGGTTGATACAGGTACATGTATCTGGAACAATGATGACTGTGTCCATCTTTCAACTTAATTGGAGTTTATTAATTAAAGTCTTGAACGTGAGCATTTTTGATGGATGTGAACAACCTGTTGAGATCCTAGCCAATAAAATTTACCAAGGAGTTACCAAGGACCGGTTATTTTACACAGATTTAGATAAATATGTGGTGAAAAGTGATGATATTATATACATGCATTAAAACCATTATCATGAAATTAAAAAATACCTTTCACAATTAATTGGGTCCCGAAGTTGGCAGTTTCGAACGCGATTCAATTCTGTCATGAACGTAAAAAATCGACTGCAAAAAAAAACAGCAAGTAAAATCAAAATCAATGTACATGTACAACACAAGCTTTAAAAAAGAGTGCAAAAAAGCACCCCAAACCATCATTTTACGACTGGACCGATCACATTTGACCGCGTTTTTGGCATTCTTGAACGTCATGTATTTTTTGTCAAAATTCTCGAACGTCATCAAAATTCTGTCAAATATGATGTCCGCAATGAATATATTGTACTCATACATTCTTGATGCAGCCAAACTTAAAGAGAATTTTGGTGGTTGAAAGGTATACATGTAAGACGTGATTATTAATGGGAAGAGAATGAAGAGAACCAAACTTTTCTTATTGTCTTCTGTCAAATTTGTGCTCTTTTTTGTGCTTTTTTATAAAAAGTTATTTCTTCGGTGCTTTAGAAATATCAGTTGAAAAATGTACTGAATTGTCCTTGTTGAGAGAAGTTTTGAAATCAAGTCCACTGCTGCAAACACTTTGACGTAAAACTTTAAATGAATTCAACTGATTTGCACTGGTAGCCAACCAAATGTCCCCCAAATATACGTACCGGTATTACATGTATGCCTAATTATTCCCAAATAATCATTTTTATAAATTTGAGTTGCTAATTTGTATTTTACATGATCAAAGTCACTCTTTTAGAAGTTTTGAAGTTGCATTTCAGTCCATTTTATGAAGAACATGCCATGTACATGTACCGTACATGTCAGTTCATGAAACTGGTGCACAGTTATTGGGCATTAGTCTTGAACATTTTTTGATTACGGTGAGCCTCCTATTAAACAAATTTTAAAAACCAGTATGTTGGCATGGTGGGGGTCCAACAGCAAGGAAGGTACATGTACTGTATTCAGAGAAATAGTCGAAAAAACCCTCCAAAATTTTAAAGAGTGAGTGATGTACATGTATTGAAAGTGTAATTTGTATAATTTAAAAAAAAACTTGTGAAATTTCTGCTGCAAAGGAAATATGGTCATGGTGCACAAAACAATTGTGACAAAATACATGTACAGTATGTACATATCCTCATTTGTCATGCTGAGTAAGCCTCTACAGATATGATTTTTATGGAAGGATTCCACAATCTTCTTTTTAAAAAACAAACCAAGAAAACTATTGTTAACTAAATCTAACAAACGTGTTTTTTTCTCTGAGATCTCAAAAAAGTGGAGCGCAGGCTTGCAACTGTACATGCAGATCATTCCACTCCATCACAGGTTTGTTGAAACATTTTTACTGACGAAACAAAGCAGAATCATAACATTTGAAAACAAAATCAACATGCCAAAGGTGATTGAATATTTGTAGTTATCATGTATAAGATTCTGTTTCAGTTTATTTGAATTATGTAGAGAAATAATTCAAAGCAAACAGTAACCCATTCAACCCCCATAACCAGAAAGGTACATGTACCATGTGTACACTCGAACAAGGCGAGAGACTGAACAATACTGAGAATACCACATCGCAAGCGACATTTTTTGACGTGAAATGTATTTGTTTCTCATATTCAACGTATAATGAAGAAAACTTGAATGAAGGAGCCATCGGTTGTTAATGACAAAACATGTAAGTGTACTGTACATGCATGTAAATGACATCCATGTAATTATTAAGTTGGCCTACACAAAGACTTACGAAAGCACAAAGTTTTGACATACATGTACATGTAGCCACACTCATCCTTACACAGCTACATGTATACCTGTGGGGTACATGTATTTCCTTTGTTCTCATGCACAAAACTCCCACACAATACGCAAAAAATTTCAAATCACTCCAATTTAAGCCACATTCACTCTCCTGGGTTGAAATTTCAACCGTATGTCCCTTATATAAAAGACTTCAATTTGCAACGGATTTTTACCCATCTAAAATTTCAGCTTTTTGAGTTATTTCAAAATGTCAGTTTCATGAAATTCTTGTGGGGTACCAGTTTTGGTACCCCACAAGGTGAAAACTGGCCTTGTGGGGTACTTCCCTTTGTTCTGGTACCCCACTAGGCCCCATGTACATGTACCGGTATAAGCGCACGCATGCACACGTGTGTATGGCCAACATGTCCAGTCTTCGTGAACGTGCGTTGTACATACAAGTGGGGCTATATTGTGCGTGGTCATTGAGACCGAACAGCGAGAGCAGTTGCAAACATGCTCTTAGAAAATGCATTTTTGGAAGATACGGTTGTGAAAAAAGCCCCCAAAACACATTAAATACATGTATATAGCCAAAGTTGTAATGAACCCATATACAGTACATTGTTGCATGAAAATTCAATAAAGCTGTGTGATACCCGATAGTTTTAGTGACTTCTTCGATAGTTGTGGCATGAAGATGTTGTTGATCTTCAATGCAACTGAAGCCAAAAATAGCCGGAAACAAGCTCTTTCTAATGATGTTGTTTTCGAAGGAATTTGCCCAATCACATTTCCAAAAATTAAATCCGAATTTTACTGATCGAATTCGGCCAAATTGACTTGGCACCGAAAAGCCGTGCCAACATATAAGGCCAACCGGAAACTCTGTGTGGCCATATGTTTTGTACATGTTGCAGCATGTCAGTGTATTGGAGTTGGGTTACTGGCAACGGAAGTGGCAGTAGTGTGGAACTGCCAATTTTTATGGGTTTTGTATTAAACGCTATAAATAATATCTCATTAACATGCATGCTTGATGGTTTTTGGACGTTCATCTGAGCTGCATACTGTGGCGCATGTCTGTTGACATGAAGACTGGTTCCTGTCCCAGTCCTCCGAATGTACATGTACCAGTATAGAAACGGCAACCACTGCAATGAAGAGCGTTTGCTTGAACAGGGCACTGGGAAGGGCTGAAGGCTTTGCACAGATTTCAATACGATTTAATAATGATTTCCTAGAATTTATCAACATTGCAAAATTGTTTTTTTAACATTGTTTAGTTTGGCATGCGAGTGGAGGTAATAATGATTGCTGGAATTTTATCAGTGTTGTGGTCGAATACTTTCCGAGTACCAACGTTCTCTGCAAAATACTGAACTGGGGAAGAGGAAATAAAGCCAGAGTGCACAGGCATTTGATGGTAAATGTGCAAAGGTACATGTAAAATTACAAATAAATGTTAGACTTCAGACACTCCCAGTTGTGTAAAATTTAAGTTTTAAGGAGAAAAGTACTCAGAAAGTACTCGGCCAAGTACTTTCCGAGTACTTTTGTCCTAAAAAGTTAATTTTAATCAAACAGTGATGGTCTGAAGTCATTATGTTGCTTTGTAACCTTACCTTTATGCATGTACCATCAAATGCTGATGTACTTCAGCTTTGTTCCCTTCTAACTACATGTAGTTAAATATTTGGTAGAAAACTTGGTTCTCGAAAAGTACTTGACTACATGACTTAATTTTATCAATGAAATTGATCACAAAGGTTCAAAAGCCTTTATCATGAAGAGAATAGTACATGTACAATGTACCAATATTTAACAAAGTGGATTTGAAGTGTTTCCAAAAAGAGGTTGGGCAGCACTATATGAAGAAAGTCATGTGAACAGCAAACATGTCAAAGTGCGACAAGTAATACTCTATATGTACCCGGTACATGTACTGGTACTACCAACATGACCAATAGCACTTCAGCAGTGCAGCGCGTGCAGTGACATACATACATGTACACATGTACGTGGTTAGACATACCGGTACAGTAGTCAGCACTGCGGTGCAGCTTTTTCCCCGGTTTGGCTTATATGACAACTTAAAATCTTAATTTGCAGATTTTTGCTTCTTGGGGCTTATACAGTACTCCACATACTGGTAGCCAATATTCCAAAAATTACATGTACATTTTGTGTACATGTACATTTTGCAGGTGCCAGCCATGTTGGCTAAATTGTACTACTAGAAGGTCTGGGTCCATATTATCATTGTAAATATTGTTTACTTGGCGGATAAATGACACAAGTATAATGACATATTAAAAGAATGCTACTACTAAAATATGAAGGGAGGCAAAATGGAAACAAAACGTGACTACGTTACATGTAGACAAAATCCAAGGACTGAGAGAAGCATTATTATATTTTTATTATTTATTATTATTATTTATTTGGCCTTCAACAAGACAATGACAGCAAAAACAAGTGATAAAAGAAGTAAGATGAGTTAAAAGGAAAAAAAAAACAAAAACAAGACATAACCCCAACCAAGTCGGCCCGGAATGACAAAAGTATAATAAAACACTGTGACCCAAGGGCCTGCGAATCCTAACTTGGAGGGAAACACAAGAAGATCTTAAGCGACGATATTACAAGTACAACAAAATAAATAAACATGAAATATAAATATATTACATAAATTCAAACAAAATAAACTAAATAAATTTCTCACATTTATAAATCAAAGCAAAACAAAAAATCGGATAAACAAGCAAGAATGGCATTAGAGAACAGAGCAAATAAAAAAGCAATAAAATGCATAAAAGAGCAAGCATAAAATAAAAAGCAGAAGAGCATCTACATGACCTCTGAATAAAAAGAATACATTTATACAAAAACTAATAAACACAGGGAGAGCAAGAAGAGAGCAAGAGTAATATGCAAGGGGAAAAGCATGAGTCATAGGCTGAAGAGGAGGGGAAAAGGAGTGGGGGTATAGAGCTGCATATTTCAGTACACAGAACTACTTGTGAACAAACCTACCGGGTCTATGGTACATGGACATATGAAATATTGCCTTTGCCAAGGCATGAATCTTAGCGCTAGGTTTTTAAAACATTTTCTTGCAAATATCGAACAAAAGTTTATTGTTTTGTAGCCGAGATCAATTGCTCTCATGCAGTATTTAGGACTATCAATACTTTTGGGTAATTCATTTGAAAGAATGAAAATTATGTCCAACTGTTACTAGTCATCTAATTTAAAAAAATATGAAAGAGAGGAAATGGTGGATACTAGTCAAGATCTGGCAAATTTGTTTTGATCAAATGCATCACTAAATCCAAAATATAAACATACAAATACTGGTACATGTATGTCCCCATTTCAAGAGGCACTGATTCAAAGAATATTTAGAAGTGCATGTAGAACACAGATGAGGTGCTGTAAAATGACATGTACAGTATGTGTGTGAACTACATGTACATGTATCGTGACGTACAGACGTGTACCTGTAAGTTTTACTGCAATACTTGAGAAACTACAATTTTCGTAATTTTTTAAAGTGGGGGGTATGGCAGCTTAGTTACTTGTCTGCAACCTTATATTGCTCCCTATACCCAGACAAGGGGCAGCTACATGTACATGTACATGTAAATAATAGATCTCTGTATACTTGGCTCTACATGTACATGTACACCTGCTGTATACATTTACATGTACATATACTGTGCACGTGTATAGTTATGTGGGACAAAGACTGGATAGACCCATACAATAAGCGCCATATTTGTATGGTTTCCTTTTCTTAAAATGAACAATTTATTGATGCCCAAAATACCAAGTCGTTGTGCACCTGTGTGGCAAGGATTTCACACATGATCCCATTGAGTGCATTGCTGTTCACTATTGTTAATGTTCTTCAAGATCATCATGAATGCTCTTGGGATCTATGTACATGTACATGTACTTATTACATGGAAACCAGAAGTTGACCTTGGTTCTTTTGCCCAGCATGTACTGTACATGTACCGGTGGCTTATTCAACATGCCTGTAATAACTTGTACCGGTATGTACATTTTACATGTGTGTACGTCTGTACGTGATGCTTTCAAAGAGAACTTTTTGGGACCAGTACATGTGCAGTAAAAATCCCATTTTCTCAGGGAAAATGTAATTTTGTGAAAAGTCAATCTACCGGTACATGTACATGTACATATGTGAATCTTTTTTGTGTAAATATAAAAATTACTTATTTATTTCAAGTATACATGTACGTGTGCAGATGGTTATTTCTTTCACATTTTCTTATTAATATGTGACATACATGTTCTTACTCAAGTTTTGATGTACACGCAAATGTACAATTCTTTTGTGACTACAGATAATGCAGAGATTGTGCAGACTCGTAGTAATGAGATGGAAGGAGGTCGTAGGGAGTTCTATGTCCACTACAAAGGCTGTAAGTAAAATTGGTCAGTTAATGTATGTGCATGTATAGTTTGTGTACGTACAGTGTATGTACATGTATATTTGCTACATGTACGTTTGTTTATAAATTGTAAGATGTTAAGTTCTTTGATTTTCTTCTGATTGACGATTCTTAGCTGTGTAGTCCACAGCTTGCCATACGGTATATGCTGTGGAAACCAATATTAAGATGGATTTTGCCCGGTGGGAAATGTGTTTATAATCACCCTCTTGGGTGTAAAATTAAATGGGAGAAAAGTAGTCAGACAAAATGTCCTAGCATAACGAATTTTGTTCTGCCATCGTAAGCTTTTACATTGTAAATGGAAGCCTACATGTACATGTACTTGAAACAAGTTATTAGTACTACCCTACCTGTACATGTATATTCACCTGTACCCTCTTGATTACCAGATAATGCTGTGTAGATTTAAAGCATGAATCTACGGAGTTCATGATCTGCTATTGAAATGCGTGGTGTTGAATCTATTCTGTGACATTAGATGCCCTGATGGATTCACTAACATTTCCATAAAACACCTGCACTGATAAACAACATTTGAACACATTGACTGATAATTTCAAGTGTCTGCATCAGTTGGACATTTTGTCTGAGCACTTCACAATTGGTTGGACAAATACGGTATTGCCGGTGGTCAGAAAATATTCAGTGTCTGACAATAATTTAACACTCTGCCTTGTCTTCTACCAGTAGATCAATAAAGTGCATGTACTGTACATGTACATGTACACGTTTCATCTTACCCCTCTTTATTACCAGGTACCGGTAGATTTTGTTTCTCAGAGGCACCGTATGAGTTTTATTTGTCAGAGAAATTGGGACACACTTGGACCACTTTCATGATTTATCTGTGTGCAGCTTTTATGTTACGTTTGCTTGGAACACAGGAATCATATGTGAACTGATGCCATTTCAATTTGTCAATTGTCATTTCAACTTGTGACCACAGTGAATCGTCGCATGGATGAATGGATTGGCACAGACAAACTCAACATTGTACAGGAACAATCTGATGTCAAAACAGGTGAATCAGCAGTCATCTTTGATGATCAGCCTGACAGAAAGATTACTCGCAATCAGAAGAGAAAGCATGATGAAATCAATCACGTCCAGAAGGTAATACATATCTGTTTTCAATTTACTTTTTAAGGCATTCTGCATCTTGGAGGCTAATGCAAATTCTGTGTCCAACAAATGTGGATTTGCTCTGTCAAAAATCTTAACAAAAACTGCTCCTATTTGTTTCCTGATAGTGTAATACCATGAGTGTCATAGTTGTGTTTACTCACAGTAAGTAAAAAAGTTGACTTGGTGCACATGACATCTCTTTGCATTGATTTATGGCAGGATAAAAGCTGATGAAATAGTTCATCAGAGATGTGGTACTAATGGATTTTTTTGCAGAAGAAATTGTAGTGGATGGTATTTGGTCACATTCATTCACTACATGCCAACTGTAAAGATTTAAAGAGCAAGGCTTAAGGTACTACAGAGTTACAAGTAAGATCCAAACCAGTAGCTCTTCAGTTTTCATACATGTATGTACAGTAGCTGTAATCAGGTCAGTCACTAGTCTGATCACCATCAGACAAGTCAGAGCACTAGATAAATCTCATGGTACATGTTGATCACAATTTTGATACCGCATTCACAAGAAAGATCCCCAGATGGACCACAAATCAATTTAGGAGTAACTAGACCCGTGGGACTTGTCAACTTATCGCCAACAGCAACAGGTATTGGTGGTCACGACTGTCAATTTCCAGATAGTGGATTAGTTGTGATGTGGTGACTAGTCAGACTATGTTATGACTGGTGGTCGGGACTCCTAGCCTGCGGCCCAGGATTATTTACAGATACCTGCACATGCCCAGAACTATACAGTGGAGTACCCAAGCCCAGCAGAGCAGCGTCACGTACATGTACATGTAGGTGCAACACAGCACTTACATGTGTGTGTGCACAATGCCCATGTACATGTAGATGTACGTGTTAAGTTTGTACACCAAGCTTCGTACACCAAGCTTTGCTCAGCTGCTCGCGCACAGTACTTGATAGTTGTGAGCGCCTGCCAATACCTTCTAGGTACCTACCTGCTCCTTCTCGACAGTTGACCAGTCGCAGAAGTTGTGAGGGCCTAGTGCCAGTACCGTTAAAGCTGTGACTAGTCATGTCCACACCAAATTGCACTGACAGTACAGAGAGCAAACAACGTACATGTAGGTGCAAAAACATGATTCCTGCTTGCTTGAAGATATTATTATTCATGAACAGGGCCATGCAGCTGTGCTTCAAGTGCTCTGATTCTTGTGTTTTTATGCATGTCTGTTAAATAAAAAAGGATCTGTGTTGAATACACACACTGTGTCAACGTGATAGAATCTTCTTTATTAGTCACAAATTTTATTTTACAAATCACTGTTTAATTTTGTGATGTGTAATTCTGACTATTCCGTGTAATTCCTCTGCCTTCAAGAGAATGAAAGCCTCCAAGTCTTGCAACATCAGAGCGGCTGAAAAAGAAACGACTGGCACCGAAGAGAGATGCCAAGAGTCATATATGGAACTATTTTGGATATCAAACAGACCCCAATGACGAAAAAGTATTTCTCAGTGATTCCAGGGTTCTTTAACTAATCTGCAACATGCTGCTGACGTTTACGGGAAACACCAGCAGTCTGCGTAATCATTCCCGGGCGATACATCCCCGTGAAAAGGGTGACTTCTCTGAAAGTTCCATCATTTCTGAAAGACCATCCCAAAGTCAGCAATCAAAATTAGACGTAAGTACATACACGTACATTATGAAAATGTGACCCAATTTCTTAAACTATCGTCGAGTTAATGGGCTCTATAAATATTTCTGGTTTGCTGCTTAGGTTTTTGTGAAATGAAATCCAAAAATTAAAAAAGGGACACAAACTTGGAGAACAAGCTTAATTATTTTGGTACTTTTTTCTGTAAACAAAAATTTTTGCCATGCTGTCAATCCTGTCATGCAATTTTCAACCTGAAAGTGACTGTAATACCTGGTACAGTACATGTGTACTATCTTATTCTCTCACTACAATAAATGTCTGCTTGTTGAATTGTTCCAGCTACCCGTAGGTTTTTCTAAGGCATAATAGGAAAAAGTAAAGTGTCCATTTATTATCTTTAGATCTTATTTTGTTTTTTGCCTTTAGACCCTGTTGATGAAAGCAGGCCAGTAGGCGTCTAACAATTTTCAAGCCAAAGAGTTAACCAAGGCTGTGGGGTATCACTTGGCAAGACATACATGTTGGAAGCCGATGTACACTGTGGAAGAGCCCGGTTTCGTGCATATGCTTGAGAAGCTTGACAGTCGGTACACGTTTCCCTGCAGGAAGACCTTTTCTAATGTAATCATTCCTAAGATGTACGAGGACCTGCATGCTTCCACTGCGGTGCCTCTTATTACCAAGGCAATGTCATTCTCCCTCATATTGGACCTCTGGACAGCTGGGAACATGACGCAATTCCTCGGTATAACTATATATGCCATCAACCCATCGTGGGAGCTCAAAACATTCACACTTGAAAATACAGAATGCTCCCACTCCACGATGCCGCATGTATCACTTCAAGCATATTAAAGAAGGTGCTGCAGGAATGGAACCCACGATGCCGCATGTATCACTTCAGGCATATTAAAGAAGGTGCTGCAGGAATGGAACCCACGATGCTGCATGTATCACTTCAAGCATATTAAAGAAGGTGCTGCAGGAATGGAACCCACGATGCCGCATGTATCACTTCAGGCATATTAAAGAAGGTGCTGCAGGAATGGAACCCACGATGCCGCATGTATCACTTCAGGCATATTAAAGAAGGTGCTGCAGGAATGGAACCCACGATGCCGCATGTATCACTTCAGGCATATTAAAGAAGGTGCTGCAGGAATGGAACCCACGATGCCGCATGTATCACTTCAGGCATATTAAAGAAGGTGCTGCAGGAATGGAACCCACGATGCCGCATGTATCACTTCAAGCATATTAAAGAAGGTGCTGCAGGAATGGAACCCACGATGCCGCATGTATCACTTCAAGCATATTAAAGAAGGTGCTGCAGGAATGGAACCCACGATGCTGCATGTATCACTTCAAGCATATTAAAGAAGGTGCTGCAGGAATGGAACCCACGATGCCGCATGTATCACTTCAGGCATATTAAAGAAGGTGCTGCAGGAATGGAACCCACGATGCTGCATGTATCACTTCAAGCATATTAAAGAAGGTGCTGCAGGAATGGAACCCACGATGCTGCATGTATCACTTCAAGCATATTAAAGAAGGTGCTGCAGGAATGGAACTTGGAGCAGGAACAACTAACAACCATAACAACCGACAATGCGTCCAATATATAACAGAGGCCGTTGGGATCTCATCTGGGGACATCTCCCTTGCAGTGGGCATTGCCTAAATCTCATCATCAGGGCAGGACTGAACACCAAGCAAGTCTCACACAACACTTGCCAGATGCACATAACTTGTGCAGTATGTTCACAAAAAGTGCCACAGCAAGTTAAATGCTAACAGAGAAGCAGGGAATGCTTGACCTGATGCCCAAGAACAAACTGGTTCAGTATGTAAAAACCTGGTGGAATTCTACTCTAGACATGTCAGAAGGGACTGTACAAGAGCAGCAGGCCATCTGCAGTTTGCTCCTGGAACTCAAGAGGCATGGACTGATGCCACGACCAGTTCCAAACTATTGAACAGTTGGTGGTCCTCTTGACCCCAATAAAGGAGATGACTGAATTCATCAGTGGGGAGTATGTCACTGTTTCTGGATTACTGCTTTGCATATACCAGCTAGAACAGAGTCTTGTCGGCAAGGCAGATGACATGAAATCAGTTGAAGATGCCAAGCTTACCATGATCGAAAAACTAGGCGAAATTTATGGGTGGCAAAATGTAGCTACACATGCAGGAGAACCTTCAACTGCATGTACATGTATGTAGTTTTCTTGATCCACGCTTCAAACTCCCCATGGTGAAAACTCAACAAATAAGTAGGGTGCTCTGAGATGGCAGGAGAGGATGGTCACACTGATGGTTAAACAGAATCTGAAAAGCCCCGGCCCAAAGCTGCAACAATCACATAAATCTTTGGTGATTGTATAAAGCCTCCAAGCCAGCCACACCCCTAGGTCCTGACGCCTTGACAACAGATGAAATGCGCTAATAGGTTACAGAAACACCCATCAGTTCGGAAGATAATCCTCTTGTCGTGGTGGAAACAGAATGAAACGCGATTTAAGTTTTCAGCAAACTGGATAAGAGGTACGGTATCTTGCCATTGTGGCAACAAGTGTGCCCTCTTATTGGCTGTTTAGCACTGCTGGCATTATTGTCAGTGTGAAGTGTGCATGTTTGAAGCCAAGTAACGTCAGATACTGCACATGTATCTCACTTTCCTCCATGACAATTTGAGATAAAATGTGCACTAAAGATTCAGGAGGACTCATCTGTCAAGACTTTCTCAAAATCAAATATAAAATCAAATTCCCCATGTGTATGCACTTAACATCAGTTTCCATTTTTGAGACATTTAAATTTTTGATAACCAGTAACTGTGTTGGTCTATGGATCAATAAGTCGCTATTGTACACGTGTTCCCTGATCTGAACTTCTGAACATTGGATCAGTCATTTAAGAAGTCAGACAACAGATTTATTGTATTTAATTGTGCATAAATTTAACACATCAAAAATTCAAATATAAGTATACGGTCCCTTAATATGTTATTTATTTATTGTTATCCGAACTTTTCTGAACTGTCTTTGTGCCATTGTTTATGAAGCTGTAAAGGAAGAAAAGAAATTTTGTTGTGACTGTACTTCATTGACTTTGATTGTTTCTCATGTTAAGGCAATCAAAATCTCAGATAATTTTTGGTTGGTTTGCAACCTGAATATTTGAGAGTTGATGCTACATTTCCAAATAAACAGAAAGGTAAGAAAACAATTTGACAAATTGATTTTTCAAAACATATCTTTTGCCAGACAAAGTAAGTTTCCATTTTTTTTACTATTGAGATGATTGCTTTCTCACAGAAATGAAATTGTACACAATGCATTCTGTCGCAGTTTCAAGTCATTATACAGTAGCTTCAAATTCTGTGAGCAAATAATGCCTGTAGCTTTTAGGATTAAGCAACAGTATGTTGACAAGTGTTGAAATGACAAGTTAACCACAGTAGTTTATATGGTCATTCTCAGCAGTGCCATCAGACAGCCTATCTCTCTCAAGTTGTGGCTGAGTACCGGTATATACATTGTACATATACACATACCACAGACTAAACTTCATACTGATTTTCTCAAGCAAACACAGCCTGTTGATGTAAGCAATAAATCCAGCATTTATTTCATACTCCATAATGATAATGGAGGGATCACTTTACTGATAATGAATTTAATGATGCAGGAATAATGGCCATTGGATCTCAAAACAGCCTCATATTTCATTTCAGAAAGTATAAAGCTACATCCAACCAAACAAATACCTAAGTACAGTGTGACACCATCAAAGATCTGCCCCTTGCGATATTGTACAGGCGTGGTCAGTGGTTTTGATTGCAATACTAACAGTCACAACTAGTCGCGACTATTTACTGATAGTGGCCACGACTATTGAAGTTCACTTGTCACCCAGACCAAGGAGTGACAGAATACACAGTGCCAGAGGATTGAAAGGAATGCCCTTGTCACAGTTCATTTGTAGCCTGTGACCTGAGACTGCATTACATGTACTTGTAATCACATCTCAGTGAACTGAAATATTATGTTTTGAAGTGACATTAAGTACATGTACATGTAACGGTACTCATTGCTGTACTGAAGGAAACATCAACTGATTAAGGACAAAGCCAGAAGGTTTTTTTCTGTTACAGCTGCACATACATGTGTGACTTGAGCACGGGTATGTGTTATATTTTGTGTTGACATTTTGCCAACCAGTCATCTTTAAAAACTTGCAGTGATTCTGTTGGACGTTGTTTGTAAGGTTATTATAAACTATAGTAAGGTATTAATGATACCGGTGGATGTCCTCCTTGAGAGGTGCAGAAGGCACTGTATAAAAACAGGGAAAAAGTCAATATGAAATGGACAGAAAAATGAATTACTGAAATACTCCGAATGAAATTTTGTTTAAGACACCTGCACAGTTTATTTCTGAAAATCGTCTTTCTCTGAGAAATCTCATTAAGTTTCTGGGATTGCTTTCTTGTAGAGTTATGCTGAGATGGATCCCACCACGGCAGCCTTGGAGAGAGAACATGAAGCTGTAAGCATTTCTTTGTTCTATCAGTCTATGTAAACTTGTGCAACGTTATGCTTCAGTGATTTTATGAAATGCATGGGTGTCTATCATGGAATGTTAAAAAGTTCTGACATCTAGAAAGGATCATCTTTTTAGCAGTTTAACCACTTTGCATGGTTTGTATTGCTACAGATAACCAAAGTGAAATATGTAGATCGAGTTCAGATTGGCCGTTATGAGATTGACTCGTGGTACTTCTCTCCATTTCCTGAGGACTACGGCAAACAGCCAAGGCTGTGGATTTGTGAATACTGTCTCAAGTACATGAAATACGAAAAAACCTTCAGGAGACACCTGGTGAGTACACTGTGCCCCAGCTTTATCCCAGGGAAATACTAATAGTTTAACACTTGAACACTTTAAGAAAGAAATATGAACATGCAGTATCATTCTTTGTTTCTTTCATCCGCTAGTTGGTTTTGTCTTTGAGAACATTCCATATGAGAACAAGTATGCTGCAGTGTTCCAAGTACACCATACAGTGCAGGTCAGAATTCTAGCTGAAACGCAAACACGCTTAGCATTTCAACGTGGACATGTATTGAATCCAACAGACACGAAAGGAGTTAACTGCAAACATGAAAAATGCTAACCCCTGCATAATAGAGAAGGCTGACACTGTAATCTGATCGCCGAGTATAAACATACACACGTCACACGCAAACCCCAGAGCAGCCACTACTTTGTTTACCGGAGCAGTCATTTTCCTAGTTTCCCTTAACGAAAACTATTCAGTTTGACTGCAGCTTAACTAGTGCTGCAAGTAGGTGCCAAGGTTCGGTTCGGATTCGGTTCGGACATTTTTTGCCAAACTTTGGTTCGGTTCGGGTTCGGACATGTACAGATAATGTACATTGAGACCTCAAGAGCACACTATGAATGAATGTGCCGTATAGTACTTCCATGTGTAAAATACGTTAATACAAGCAATCTCCTCTCCATCCCCATCCACGAGCAACTTCGATTGAACATAATTTTTTTCTAAACTGTTTCTCCCAAGTTTGTTTAAGAGTTAAAATTCCATAAAAAGTTACCGTTGAAGGTGTGACAGTTTCCAACTGTGTTTTGCCGACCAAAAGCAGTTGTGTTTGGACCACGCTTGACTCAACAAAACAATCGTAGGATATGTGAAAACAGAAAAAAAAACCAGCATGCTTAAATGGGAGTTTGCTTCTTTATAGGATACAAGATCAAATTAGATTTGAAACGAATTGTGTTTTGGTTATTTTTTCACGAAACAGATTCTACTGCCAAACAATGGCTTTTGATGTATTCAAAGGAGAACCTTGGTATCCAGTCATCATTCTTTCCCAGGACGGTGCCCACGTGGCAAAAGGGGCGATTTTCCATCAGTCTTTTTCGAACGGATAACGGCATTTTGTTATTCGAGATTTGCAAACAACTTATAGATCTTGCAAAATTCCATTGCAGCATATTCACATTATGACTCTGATCAAACATGATCAACAAAAGGCAAGTTGGGCCGCCGCACGAACCAAATATTGTCGTGCGTTGGAGCACTGCAACGGCGTGGCGCGGCCCGCCTCGCAAAATCAGTTCTCCTTCTGGAGTTGCCTTTGATCGAGCACGAATCCGACTGTGATCAGTATCCGATCGAAATTCGTTTTGCACGGCCATTTATTACATCATGGGCCTATTATGGAACGTTAAGGGCATGGCTATTTGAAATTGGCAAACATAATGCTAAATTTGAATATACATGAGCACAATTAGATGTAGTGAGATTCAAAATTGTTGTGCAGCAGAAATGCTGTACTTTGCATGCTCTCGGTTGATAGTCAGTGAATTCTCACTACGTGCTTTTTACAGCCATTGCACTATGCGGGGCCATCAAAGTTTACTGTACATGTACCGGTATGTACCGATACAGTACATTTATAGTACGTGTGTAAACGCACATGTGCCCACCGCCGGTGCAGCACAACTCATAATCCATTTTTCGCTGTGTTTGCTTTTTTATCACCTTTTTTTGCATGCATTCTGTGCACTATAAGTGTCTTGCCATATTAAAGCCGAACATCCGAACCAACCAGCTTGGTGCGATTTGGTTCGGTTCGAAAGTGCCATGTTTGACGATTTTTGGTTTGGTTCGGCTGCTGCACTAAGCTTAACTTATCTTCAAATTCCAGGGAAATGTGGTCAGTAATTTCCCTTGTATGTAGGAGGCATCACAAAATTATTTAAAGATAAAAACTTTTTGTTTGGCCATACAGGATTGAATAATGGGCCATGCAGACGATACTTTAGGTTGGGTTTATGTCTGAATCGCTCCAAAAACTTCTGAATCAGGCACAGAAAATATTCGAGCGTGAAATCAATTTTTTAACCAAGACAACATAAACAGCAGTATTTATGACAAAGAAATTCCTAAAATAGAGAAAACTGTTTTATAAGAAATCCGCAAAATATAAATGGGGTTTGACCTTGCAGCTCCTCTAGCCAAATTTTAGTTAAGACTGCCCCAATGGCGGCGATCCTAGCATATGCATAGAAAGTTGTTGCTGTACTCGCCGTACTCGAGCTCAGTGTGTTCAAAATCACGTGAATATAAATTTGATGTGATGTGAGGTGGGGATTTTTCCTGTCAGTTTTTGACCCTGCAGCTGAAAAATCTACCAAAAGAAATCATTCTGATTGTGACAAATTACGACCAAACTAAACTGCAAAGCTCGTACTGAAAAGAAAGGAAATGGGGTCAACACAACGAACAAACTAGTACCCATGTGGACTTCATAAATATGCATGTTGAGACGTGTAGGGGCTTTGCATTTGTTGGAGCTGTATTGAATTGAAGATGCCGTACAGTTGTTGTGATTTATGATTGGTGGTTGGGATGAAAGCACTGGGGTGGTTGTAATTTGCTTGGTCGCGACACATACATTTTTTTCCATAGATGGGTGAGTAAAAAACATGAATTATTCATGAGGCCTACTGCTGATCTGAACTCTAATGACCCAGGATACCGCGACCAAGATCCAATCACGCCATGCTTATCTTCTGCTGGCACAGTTTTGATGAATGCAAACAGCCGACAGCCAGTATAATTCACGTCAGAAAATGTCAACTGTCATGAAATACTGAAAATTTGGTTGTGCATTTTTTCGGCCTGTATTATTAAACTTAGGGATTGTTCACAATTATCAACATTTTCACAAGCGTACAAAATGTACTGTTGCATATTGACAATCACACAAAATAAATCAGACACAAAACAAGATTTCAAAATTGCAAATCTAGAAATTCTGACTGTTCACAATCACACAACATCAATATGCCAGCAAAACATACATGTAGAATACACAGATTACATTCATTTTCACATCAAGATCAACTGAATACAATCATAATAACTCGACATCTTGCCTGACGAGCAGCAGTACATGAAGGTCCTGGGATATCTGACCAGCAGCACCGGGTCCATAGGAGTGGAAGAAGTTGGCCTGCCAATGCAAAACGAAAGTTCAGTTTGTAAAAGTCTCATACGAAACAAGCATCGGGCCCGCCGAAAACTCGAACCAGAAAGGTGATGAAACCAGCACCACAGCTGTTGAAACTGGTCATAGATGTGGCAGCAATCGAACGAACTATCTGCAACATAAAGCATGGCAAGTAGAGTCATCATCCCGATGGCGTGAAAACACTGCTGGTAGATACAGCCACCGTCAGCATGGAACCCTGGCCCTGTAAATCTGCATGGCTCCCATCTTGGGTCTCGAAATCCAGTTGACCTCCACTGTATGTTCAAAATAAAATGCTGCTGTTATGCTCTTCGTAGTAATAACCCCCTTATATAAATTTACTAACAATAAGGAAAACATTCCTGGATCGCCACTCGGGCTCGTCTGTACTAAATAAAAGGATATACGTACATGCACATAATGCCCATAGAAGAAAACCCCAAGATTGTGCCACCAAACCCTAGGACATGTCCATTCGCATTAAAGGGGTGAATAGTTAACACTGAACTCGTAACAGTATGCTGGGATGGAAGGTAAATGTCCACTATACACTTTCAGAGTTTCGAAAAATGTTGATTTGTTTCCCATTTCCGGCGCCCCTGCTGTTAGTGCTGCAGCCGAACCACGGGGCGGAACCAAAAATCATGGAACAGGCCACTTTCAAACCGAACCAAACCAAATCTAGTCGGTTTGGATGATCAACTTAAATATGGCATGGCATTGATAGTGCACAGATTGCACGCTAGAAAACTTGATAAAAAAAGCAAACACAATGAAAATGGATAACAAGTGTGTAAATGCTGCACCATTGCTCAGGACATTTGCATGTACTGTAAATGTACATGCACATGTACAGTAAATTTACGATGACCCGGCATCACGCAGGTGGTTGTAAAAAGCATGTGGAAAGAATTCACTTATAATTGACATTACGTTTCATATGGCGTTTCTGCCCCATAACAATTCTAAATTCTCACAACATCCAATTGTGCTTACATGTATGTATATTCAGATTTAATATTACCATAATTTTTGGAATATACATCCAAGTTGCCCGGTGTATAAGCCACAGCATGCAAAAATCAGGAAATTAAGATTTAGAGTCAGTGTATAAGCCGCACTGCAGCGCTGACAATTACGTACGCATTTCATGTACATGTATGTGTGTCTTGACTTTATGACTTGGGAAATTTTGTTAATAACTTGAAATCCGGACAACTCAAATTTTTATTTATTCTCCGATGTTCAAGTTCTCCGATGTAAACGGCAACCAACGAAAACATGACTGCACCACCTGCTCGGGGTATACATGTATGTACGCATGGCCTGGCTGTGACTTTTTGGTTGATTTTATCCTTCAAAGTCTTTTGCTTTCAACCCACCCCGAACAGTCACTAAATATCAAACTTCCTTTGCGTCTGATTCCATTCGCTACAAACTTGATCAAACGTAGTGCACTCTCTAGTCCCATGTTGCATCCAAGCAAGACCTTTCTTCAACTGAGTTGAAGTCGGCAGTCCGCTCTCTATCAGAGACACTGTCTACAATCCACAATAGCCAGCTGCCTTGAGTTGAACCCTACTCCCCCGGCAACTGCCCCGGATCCGGATCCCCTGCATGCGGAACCCTATCTAAATCTCCATCCGACTCTTTATCTGCATCTGGCTCCGCATCCGGCTCCGTTGTCACTTACACGACGGCTTCCAATCTTCAACCTACTGTATCTGGGTTTGAGTTCCATCTATGGCTCATACTTGGCTGCAACCCATGACCATGGCACAACAGGTGACGTCTCCCTTCAAGTGGATCGTGATTCGTCCTCCAATTACGAAGACTTGTCTGTCTCCTGCAGAAGGATTTGACCCAGAGTTTGGGCCTACCTGCTAACCCTCCTACAGCTGAGGCCTCATCGCATGTAAAGCCAATGATTTTCTGCGATCATGGAAAACAGACGGAATTCATGGAATCAACACTTTAAAACAGAATCCACTGCTTGAAATGGAACTTGCAAACTTTTCCTCTAAAAATGCCTACCAAACCCTTTTAATATAATGTTTACTTTTAGTGAACGAATTATACTGGAAAAATGCTAAATTGCACCACTCCACCACATGATTGGGTTGTCCGTGCCGGTGCCGATACTTGCAAGCGCTACGGCGTGAGTAAGCCCCATGTTTGCAGCAGCAGCTGGTGCAGCGCAGTACGGCACACACATTGGCCATTCAAGTGCACCGTACTTGCAATGAAATCAAGGCGCATACAAGTTCATACTCACATACCGGTTCAGTATGATTATTGCACACATGGGGAATTCGGTCTGTGAATCCACATAGACGCCTTGAGACACAAAGCTAGTACAGCATGGTGAAACGATGAAACTGTGGTGCAAACAGCTAAACATAACCGTGTCTGCCCTCACAGTTACCCATTTACTCCTGGGTGGAGAGAGGCATATACAGTAGGAGTAAAGTGACTTGCCCAGGATCACAACATGCTGCCACCAGCTAGGCTCGAACTGTCGACCCTATGATCAGAAGCTACAAACCCTAATCACGAGACCATATGCTTCTATTCTAAATGTCAGGGTTAATCTCTCCTATCTTTTTATTAAACGATATTGTTACCCTCAATTTGCAAAATCCTCTTGTAAGTGTATGAAACAGAATACAAAATTTTTGACAAGGAAGATCAAAATACTCTGTATACTGTATCAGTTGAACAATGCCCACACCATTACATGTATATCCACTTATTTTCAAGTTTCTGATTCAAGAATCTGCCACCAAAATGCTTCAAATGGCAATGAAAGTAACATAAGTCTAGGGTTAACAGTCATCACTGCCAAGCGCATTTCTTTTCTCACTGGGAGCAGTTGCATCCTCGTTGCATTAACCAACCTTACCTGAATGTTAAACAAATCCTGGCTTTCAAGCTACTGAAGCGACATGTAGCCTGATTGCTACCACGGAACTAATTTTAGTCCCCTTCAGGCAGTCTAATCACTGACACTACAGCAGCCAAAAGGAAAGGTCATGTGACTACAGTGCTTCACTTTGTAAACAAGACTATGCGATACAAAAGTTTTGCCACGCGAAGGAAATATAATAAATTGGTTTAATTTAATAAGGTTAAAGTTGTTGAGATGTCACTGTAAAAAGTGCTTTGACAAGTGACGTTTTACCAGCGAACTCTATCATGACCTGTCAACATTTCCTTTTTTTTTGAATAAAAGAAACACTTAGATTTGAAATGCTTTCGCAAATATGCAAAATGTCCTTTCTTCCTGCTTTTTTTCTAATGTATGTTGCTTTAATTTAAAATTAATTTTGAAACTAAAAACGAGAACAACAATGGCATATTTCTTGGTATCAAAAACTAAACTGGTTCTCTGACCCTTTCGGTTTATGCAGCACATTCAATGCTGTGGTCACCATCTTATCGTGAGGAGCTGATCAACTGCACAATTTGTGCGTGATCACTACTTACCCCACGTGTGTGGAGTCTCAGTACCGCTGCTATATTGTTGGTCCGCTCTCGCTCAGTTGTCAACCCTGACATAACTTAATTTTCATTTATATAGTGTTAAATTAAACAAAACTACTCTCAACTCAAACAGTAAGCACTACCACTTCAGGCCGAAAGGGTTTGTAAGTTACATATACAGCCATGCGAGTATACATCAACAGTGCGGCCACCTCAGAAGACAAGATTCCTTCTGCCAGGTTTGGTCACAGGTTTGGTACAGTCATTTTCCTACATGTAAATGTAGTTCCGGATCGTGAAAATTATTCAGTAAGATCAGCTATCCTCAAATTCTAGTGAAATATGATCAGTAGTCCACTTAGTGTTTTGTAGATAACTCAAAATTATTTTCAAAATCTAAGCTTTTAAATTTGGACTCACAGGATCGACAGAAGTGATGACGACACCTTTCCTAGTTCTGGATTGGTTTCGGATTGTGACAAAAACTTCACAAATAAAAGTAACCACACGAAAAATCCATTTTGCAGCCAGAACATTGTAAAAGGTTACGTTTTAATGAAGAATTTCTTAATTTTAAAAAACTTAGTTCAAAAACAAGAATTCCAATGAATTGAAGAGTAGAAATTGTGTAAATTTTGACTGGACTTTCAGCTGTACAGTGAGCCATCAAAGGTACTTCCCCCCGCACCACACAGTGGACATGGTTGACGAACCCATTACATCACATACATTTCTGCTACACTCATGTAGTTAAAGATCGAAATGAATTTGTGTGCACGTAATGCTGCACGATCCCAAAGTATATGGGAAAGCTTTCAGTTTTTGTTCAATTTGTAAAAGAGCTTAAAGTCATTTTGATAAAACAGACATTAGATGCCAAAGTTTACATGACTGCTCAATGTAAGAAAGTATTTGGAATCACACGTACTGGTGGTGAATGACCTACCAGTATTGCCCTGTACATTTAGGTTGTTGTTTTTTTCCTGTGATTTCGCTCCAGTGAACTAGGGAAAATCTGAAACTAGAAAACAACTGTACCGGTAGTACAACAGGCAGAGTGGGTAATAAAAGTAGCTCTGTTGATCTCTGAAGTCTGAACTGCAGTTACTAAGTTTTCAGCAGCAATTTAGCCCTTCAATATTCAATTTCACAGACAACTTAAACATGGATTTTAGTTCCTAATTTAGTTACATGTGCTTTTTTCAAATTTTTTTATGGGTACCGGGCCTGAAAAAATGGAACCGGGTTTTGATATCCTCGGGCAGGTATGTACATGGGTACGCGGCACAGGCCTATTGCTATTCAAGTCATAAAGGCGAAATAAGTTTTAAAAATTATGAATTACCATGGAATTGTTTAACATTTTTACAAGTAGAACGATACTGATAAAGAAGGGAAACATATTATGCAAGTGACCCATTATTATTTCAGTGGCATACAATCTAATAGTTGGCCTCTTAAAGGCCGAGCCGAACTCAAACATGGCTTTTGGTACTGAATTAACTGCATGTCTTGTATTGATGAACTTACTGGTTGGTTGTGGTTCTTCCAGGGTGAATGTACTCGACGACAGCCACCAGGCAGGGAAATCTACAGAAAGGGAAGCATCTCAGTGTATGAAGTTGATGGCAAAGACCATAAGGTGTGTATTCAATTAACATTGAGTAAATACCTATATGAAAACTGGAGTGTGTTTCTGTCATGAGATTTGAAGCTGACAGTTTACGCGAGTTGAGAATAACTTGGCCCAGCCCACATTTACATGTAGCAGTTGATGTACCATTTTACATGGTGTAAAATAATTTCTCTTGCCATTCAATGGTGAGCAGATTTGCAGATTTTCTTGAGCCAGATGTGACAGGTGAGTTACATGTACATGTACCTGTATGTACAGTAGGATATATACATGTATATAGAAGGGCTGCTTAGCACCTTGAATCAGAATATCAGCAAGAATATAATATCAAATCAGTGCTCTGAAATGTGATTGCCAAGCTTTCGTTAACTGAGTACCTTCTTCAGGGCAAGCAGATAACTGAATCTGCTTGCCCTGAAGAAGGTACTCAGTTACTGAAAGCTTGGCAATCACATTTCAGAGCACTGATTTGATGTTATATTCTTGTACAGTAGGATATACCAATTTGTAGCAAATCTGGTGAGGTATTTTTATGGCACAAAGCAACTTACATGTACATGTAATAAAGCCAGATAAATTGATGACAAGTCATCTCACTATGCTCTGAAGTGCAGATTAAAGCCCTGCTTGGCCTGATGGCTAGTATAACTTTGCTAAACATACATGTAAGTACCTGTACATGTACAGTACGTTGCATTTGAAAGTTAACGCTGCGAAAAGGAATGGGAAAAAAGCGAAAGGATTTCGCATTTTGACCACAACTTTTCCCCCCTGCAAATTTGCATCGAATCGGATGCAAAAGGGTCGAACAACGTGTGGACACAGAGTGAAAATTGTGCGAAAACAGTGCCAATCTTTTGTGAACACGGCGTGAAACATTTGCGAAAACGTTAAGAAAAAAAGAGTGTGCAAAAACAGTGTGAAAATTTTACAAAAGCAGTGCGAAAGGTTCCGAAAATCATGCGGAAACTTGCGAAAGTGAGAAGCATTGTGCAGCAAAAATGTTCAATACTTGCCACACGGGCACGACTATTATGCAGTGAAGAGTCCATTAAGCAGGCTGCGCTGCTCTTGGGGCTGGTCGGGGCCAACTCACCAGTCGGAGTGTGCTGTTGTAGCGATTTCCTCGGCCGAGCCGTCAGGTCCATTTAGCGCGATTGCGGGGATGTGCTCACCACGGCGAGCCGTGCCCGCGTGGCGTAGTTGTTTTCTTGGATTACCATAAATAAACACTCGTCAATGTTGGAGAATAAATATTTAAAAAGTTTTCTGCATATTGAGTGATTAAACGGGAGTTCCCAAGTCACGAAGCACATGAAATGTGCGTATAACAACAAACTTAACTTGCCCTGCTGGGGCGACATGGGTTATTTGCCCACTTTTTATTTATTCTCGTGGTGTAGTTTGGCACATAAAAAAATCTACAAGAAATACTACATGTAGTATTTTGTTACCAAAAGGTTTCTTTCGATCGACAAATAAAATCAACTGCTTAAATTGTACAGTACGTGTATCTTCATGTAGCAAATCTCATCTTTTCGCCGATTGTGTTCGGTGTGACACATCGGATCTGTTTTCACTTGGGTTTCTGATGACATGTTACTTTCTGTGGTCACATGGTTATTGGAAAAAGTCAGCGATTGGACTGTCCATGAATGGGCATGTAGTAGCAGTCAGGATGTCGGGATAGGTGTAGATGCAGTGTGTGTTTCACGATGCGGTGCGGCATGCACAAGGTCTTGTGGCAGTTTTTAAGAGATTTGGTCTTGGTCGGCGTCACGAAAACGTCGAGATAACCGGATACAAGGCATTTATTCCGAAATCACAGTACATACATCTGCCAATACATGTAAATGGAATTCACATACATGACAACATGTGGATATCTGTACATCTGCACATGCGGTGCACATGTTGAGCATCCATCCAACTTCCAAGTGGGTTAATTTAAATGCCTATAAGACATGTAAGACAGCGCTATATAACGGCAATCTACTGTAATTTAGCTGTTCGGTGTTCAGTGCTTGTCTTCTACCTCCACCATAGCCAGTTTTGATTTCGCCTGTCGCATTGTACATGTATTTTGCTCAAAAGCGAGAAACATTTTAATGCTGCCTTCGTCAAATAATCTGAATATTCCCGAGAATCGAAGAACTTTTCTCTCAGACTGATTTTCCTCCACTTTCCATATTCAGAGATGTGCATGTTTGAAACCACAGAGAACAAAAACTTCCTGATGTCTACATGTACATGCACAATCTTCCCCACTCATAATGGATTAAACTGCTGTGGTCTTAATTGGACAGTTATTTAAATTGTCAGAAGAAACAGCATGAAAAAGTTGTGAAAAATGAACCAGTTGTACAGCTATCAAGCAACAAAATATCAAGAATGCAGTACAGTACATGGATCCAAGTAGTAAAGAATAAAGAGGAACATATATGATAAATCTTCAATGAATATGTGAATATTATACTAGATGAATTTTAAAAGCAATCAAATCTATTAATGAGAAGAACAAATTAAAGATACAAATAATTTCTCGGTAATTTAATGACTTCCTTATTGGGGTACATTGTTTAATAGGATAGTCAAATAAATCTTTCAGGGGTGTTTGTGAATGTTGATAGTCCTGGACAGGATAATTTAGTTATTGTTGTTTCAAAATTCTTCAAAAATTCAGATCTTACACCCACATGAAGGACTGTCTGGTCTACTCTAATCTGACAGACAATATCTATTGACGCTGGAGTATTTTAGTCAGGCCTGCTGCCTTGTAGAAAGAGCCCAGATTGTGCGGTGTCCTGTAATTTTCTTTTGTGCACGAAGCTGGCACAGTGCGCTGCTGTTACCTGCTGTTACCTTTATAAAACAGACTTTCCAACCTTCATTAACAATTTCAACGTTATGAAATTTTGTCCAAAGTTAAAACACGTTGATGTCGGGAAAGTAGGCAAGAATTCAGCTGAGTGTCCCCTAACCTGTCACCTTAAAAAATCTCAGAAAATCCCACAAAAAATTAAGAAGTTCTATAAAATTGATAAATTCTAGTACTAGTAAATCATTATTCCTCCATTCACTTACTAAAAGTAAAAAAAAAACAAAAATGGAGGCTGCATTTAAGAGTTCATTTTGCACTTAAAAAAAAAAAAAAAAATTGGAACTTCATACCAAAATAAAACTTCATCAGGACTTCATAGCCGGTATACACTGTATATGAAATCGGCATTTGTGAATCAAAATATTTGAAGTTTCATTAAATTTCACCTTTTGTGAAGTGGGAGGTAAAATATTGCCCCGTACACAAATGTTAGAAGCGAAAAATCAAAGTGCCCGAACATTCGGGTACGCAGTCCTCCAAGTGTTAAGCAGCGTGAGAACGGAAGTTGTCATTAAACTTCAACTCTCTTAAAGTCCTCACAATTAACAATTTTTGCGGGCTGGATTAAATCCTAAAACTGTCTTGCTGGGGGGGCATGCAGTAGTTCTTTTTGCGAGTAGTTTCAAAGTTGCTAGTGAAATAATAAACAGCATGGAGCTGTACAACTGTAAAACGACAAAATGAAACAGATGCACCACACGATTTGTGAGGTGGTGAACAGTCTGAGATGCTACATTTACAAGTCTGATCAGTCACTCTGGACTGGTTTCCTTCAGTTCCAACATGTTAGTAAAGGCAATGGAAATGGCAACAATGAAAATATGACTGCCTTGTCATCTCCTAAGATCGCTGCACTGCTTGCACGTGTGGCCGGCTGACTGGATAGGGGCTGGGGGCGGCATACAGGACTCCTGTCTGAAGTCTTCATCAAGCGTGAATCGAGTGGATTTTATCGAGTGACCAGCAATGGCACATTGAGCAGAGATCAATCTTGGATTGAGAAGGGACCAAGCAGTGATCGAGCAGAGATTAACCACTTCGGACCGGGGCATTTTTCAACGTTGAGGATGCTGGGCCGGCATGACTATCATTTTTTCTGTTTTCAAAATCCTTCAACAATTCATCATTCCATTTAACAGTCGTTTATAGCCGAACGGAGTAATCTTCAGGCACTACTCTAAGGTTGAACAAGGTGACCTTCATTGACACCCGAATATTTCAGGCCAGGCCTGCACCCTTGTAACCAGAGCCCAGATTGTGCGGTGTCACACAGCTGTCTTTTGTTCACGAACCTGGCTCAGTGCACTGCTGACCTCTTTTCAATAGGGGCCAGATTAGCATGCAGCGGTGCTGTGTGGCTCATCGCTGCGGTGGTAGAGAGCTTTTGTCCCCGGTGGTAATCCGCTTGCTCTAAATACCCCAAACCCTGGTATACGGTTTCAAAATAATGCTGGATTATCACCACTTTTGAGAGCGAAAAATTCCGGTCATGCCCAGCAGCCTGGTCTTTTGTTCGGAGTACGGTCTTTTGTTACAGGGCCCTGTTTCCTTTGTCCGAGTTCGGAGACCCCGGCCACACATATAAACCATACGGCTCCGATCCCGGAGTCCCCGGCTGGTAGTGGTTAAGCTCAGATTTTGCAGGATTCGAGCGCACATCGAGTGGGATTCCAGCAGACATCTATCAGGGAGCATGGACTCAATTGGCATTGAGCAGCTCGATAATCAAGCCTTTCAAGCTGCTCAATATATAACCTACCGGGTAAATTATGAATTGGACTGTATCTCTCTTACTCTGGTCTAGGTTCTGTGCTCTTCACCTACCCATATGTCCCAGGCCCAAAAACAGTTGAAGGGGCAGTGACGTTTTGCAGAGAAGTAATGAGTTTTCAGTACCATAGCTCTTAGAGTTTTGAATGTTGTCATACTCACAGGTGTACTGCCAGAACATGTGTCTGCTTGCCAAGCTCTTCCTAGACCACAAGACGCTGTACTTTGATGTGGAGCCATTCCTGTTTTATGTTTTGACCGAGGTGGATAGGCAAGGTGCTCATCTTGTTGGCTACTTCTCAAAGGTGAGCTTAAACAAAAAACCTTAAATTTAGTATTGTTGTAACCGTTTCACCTTTGATTTGCCTGAAGTATTCTCGTAAATTAACCTGACCTCAAAGTACGGGTTTTGCTTTCACTGAGGTAGTAATTTACTCTTGCATTGCTGGCATCACCGAAAGCCACCTTCGTCTGAGAGCTTGCAAGAAAAGGCATTCATGGGCGATGTACATGTAGCTTGGGCAAGGCTTGAACCATCAACCTCCTGCTTTAGTGCAGATGGTCTTAAATCCACCATCACTAGCCTTTCTTGGCTCAGCTTTCTAGTTTAATCTGATAAAACGGAAGGTACTTCATAATTGGGATGCATTTTTGTTTTCTGTAATCTGTCTTTAAGACAAGTTGTTGTTATGTTTGCTTACATTTACAGGAGAAGGAATCCCCTGATGGTAACAATGTTGCATGCATCCTGATACTACCACCATTCCAGAGAAAGGGTTTATTGGCAAATTCCTGATAGCATTCAGTGAGTATTCAGAAATCAATCCAATTTCTTTCATCAAATGTCTCTTATCATTTTTAGCTTGTGAATCTTGAAATGAATTTATTGATGTCATAAAAATGTTCTGTGGTGTTTCATTTGATTTCCATGACTTAAACATGTTAAAAGTCAAATTTCCGGGGGGGTTTTGAGCAGAAGCTTTGCAAATCATTGTCATATCCCTTGTTTTGACAATAACAGTAACGATTTTAAAATTAAAAGCGGCTTGACTGTGCAATTCTGTGTTGCAACAGGATTGGACTTCTCTTTTCTTTCATGATGATGTTTTTATTTTCAGAGGTTATCAAATAAAATATGTATGAGGTGTAATATAACATGGTTTGTTTTGGTTGGACAGTCAATGCTAGTTGCCCGAGGTATTGGGAATTGACAAACTAGACAAACAAAAACATGTTAGTCTAGGGTGCTCTACCTAACAGTCACTATGTATGCAAATATCCCATGCGCCTATTATTCATTTGTCGAAAAGATTTGATCACCTGTGGTGCACCATGACCTCCTACAATGCAGCGCGGCCCTCGCCGTCATGATCGTCCTTCTTTTCTCAGCACCGTAACGTAATGGACGTGTCTTTCAAGGCATCTTCGATTTATAGAGCTTCCGTTTTCGCTACACGGTTCTGTGTCGATTTGATCACCTTTCCTTTGTAAATAAAGTATAACTTGGGTTTTATCCATTTCTTGGTAAGAGTGTTCTTTTCGTGTATATTTTTGTGTTCTTTCTTCAGTTTTCTTGTACGTGCACCCTGCAGGTGTTTACCGTCGGTACTACAAGGTTCGTTCCAGCCACGCTGTGTCTACCCTACCAATGAATTATAGGCCTTGGCCGGTTGAATTCATGGGGTCGCTATCAGGATCTGTCATACTCCCGTGTAAGTCAATGGGCCGGGCTCCCTGCAAGTGCAGGGGCCTGCCCTCCTGGTGCGCGACTCATGACCCCCCGACACCCGCTAATCCCTCTTTGGGTCCCGCGGAGCTTACCAGAGTTCTTACACTGCTGGGGCTTCAAGCAACCTTAACCCATCTGCAGCTCTGGCTTTCAACTGGGCATTACCGGGTCATCAGACCTTTTTCTCCTTTTCCCTCTGTCCGCAATTCTGCAGTTCCCGCTGACTTTGACTGGGAACACACCATGGACGTTTCGTCTCCTGCTGCCCCGTCTGTTACTGTACCTCTACCGTCGAGTCGCCCACCACCAGGAAAGACAAGTGCTTTTCATCTTCATCAAATTCCTCGACCACCACGAACACACCTCTGCGACTTGAATGTCAGCCTTCCAGTCCATCAATAATATTCCAACCTCCATCACTTGCTGCCTCGGAGTTAAACTGCCATCAGCCTCCACCGCCCCGGACCTTTTTCTGGCAGACCAGGCTCTTCTACCCTCTCTGGACACAAGCCATGATTACATCGGGCAGGGTTCCACACCAGAATTCCACCAGCCAGGCATACTCCCGCAAGGAACTGTGCATGGCTCGCAATGAGGCACTGCCCTGTCCCCGACCAGGCAACCAACATTTCTTCTGAGAAGAATGAAGTTGCTTCCATCAGCACCCTCACTCCGTCCGATTACTGCCTCTGTCTTCTCCAGTGAGACATGGTTCAAGTGCTCGCCCTGCCGTTAGTCGCTTTGCCAGAGGAGGACATCAGTTACGACTTATTTAAATGACATGGCATGACTGGAATCTTCTGGGCCAATTTTTCCAAAAACACCCGCTTGGTCGTCTAGCCAGAACTAAACACACGTGCGAGTCCGCTCCAGCCGGACAGTCTTCCGCATAACCACCCGCCAATTTACGGGGCACCCTCGGCTCTTGACTATAGCATGGCCTTACTTCAGTTGAATGAAAGTGACTGTGTGTTTGGTTGAAGATAACATCGATTTCAGATTCTGTATCCTCCGTCAGCCTCCTTTCCACAGGAAGACACCGACCACGCCCATGCCAGTCAACAGACTGCCCCATGTCTTCAGATACATGTACTCTTGTTACGGGGCTCTCATTTGTGAAGTAGGCTCTTCGCCTTAGCGGACCGTTCCCTTCATGTAATCCGGAGCAGCCCTGGTGTACACAATGCCGGGCAACATCTCCTCGTCGCCTTCCCTTTATCTGAAGCCTTCATGAAGAATGTCTTGGAGACGACTACTCTGTTAAACACAGCGGAACACCGTTATAACAAGGTCCTTAGAACTGTACAAATTCCTTGTGCTGTCAGTTATGGAAAGTAAAAAAAATTCCTCGTCGTAAATATGACCTTGTATGCTCATCTTACCTGTCTTCAATTATACATGTACTGTGAGAGTCCATCAGGCTCCCTGATCAAATGAACATGAGCCACTGCCCCGCTTTTCCAGGCGGCCGTTACATGCAAATGCGACCTAGCATCCGACATATCTACGGCATGAGCATCCAGACGTAACCCACACGATGGCAATTTCCGGGCCAACTTCCTGGATCACTGACCCGGTGAATATGCCATTGATATGCAGACCCAATCTCGAGTCTCCGTCACAGCCTTCTGGAGCTGCTCTTGATGCTATCGGTAGGCCTGCCCAGGCCACGGGGAAGTGAGTCCATGTCTTACCTGGTGATCTGTTATGACCACTACAAGTCTAAACCTACCGGCATTTGAGACTACGTCACTGGGCACCCAAACAGGAATGAGCAAGTAACATTTTCCAGGCAGTCTTCCTATCTTTTTCACTTCTGTGACGGTGAATTCGTCGTCGTGACGCAGACCTACTGCTGCATCTTTCCAGTCCGCATCCCTAGGCATTCGAACCTAACATTCTTCAAGCTGTTGGGATTTTCACACACCCCTTGGCACCCCGTAATTTGGGGTTTCCCCATTGGGCCCTGCGGGAGAAATTTTGCCAATCTATTTCCACTGCGTCTCACCATGTAGATGTACAATTCTAGTCATCTGCAGAGTGACCATTCTGTGGCCCCTGTGAGCACAGATTCTGCCATGTGGCCCTGCCATAACACACATTGTCCGAGCACACGTTCACTCCAAAGTGGGTGTGTCCAAAATCTATTTGTGACCTGTCACAACAAAATGAGAGTAAAGTTGCATTTCACTCTTTGTTGTTTTAAGGGTTTAAAGTCCTATTGACGTGGAGTTCAATTTTCAGGTTTTGTAATATTTGGAAAGAATAACCCGTCTCTTATTAATTCCAAATATTTCACAGGGTCATATATTGAAAAAGGTCATTTTCTCAGCAATTTTGACAAAAGCATTATTTGTGCTTGGCCTGATATGGTGAAAATATGCCGAGAACAAAGACGCAAAGCTGCCAGAATAATGTCATTGTCACCTGATACATTTAACGTAAGTGTTCCATGTATAAACTACTGAAAAGCTTTTTTTCTGCTTAATTAAAAATACCAACCTATCAATTTTTGAAAATACAGACTTTCAGCTCATTTTGTGGTAACAAGTCACCTTGGAAATTTGCATATGCAGTGACTGTTCGGGTAGGTATTCTCTGGTAGACCCAACCCACACTTAACGTGGGGAAGGATTTTGTATAACATGTACATGTATTACCTTTCAAAACAAGGCTGCTGTGATAGTCCTTTGGTATTCCTACCGGGTAGTAAAGTAATAATAATGTAGATATTACTGTATTTTATACTTTTGGCCAATCAAAGGGGACGAGAACTTAAGCAGAATCTTCCCTTGAGAAACACACCTTTTGGCAACATGTGGCATAGAATACAAACCAGTAATTTGGCATATCTGCAGCATCTAGGTCTAATTGCCCTGCACACGGTGCTAATGGTGTGCATGTTGGTCTGTTTATTGAGATAAAGTTGTACACAGGGTGGATTTACATTGTAGTTTACATGCATCTTTTTATTCCCAAGGCTATGAGTTGTCTAAATATGAAGGTACTGTGGGATCGCCAGAGAAGCCTCTGTCTGACCTTGGTAAGCTAAGCTATAGAAGCTACTGGTCCTGGGTCCTGCTAGAAATACTCCGAGATTTCAAAGGAACCCTCTCAATCCGAGACCTCAGGTAAGGTTAAAGGATTACAGACAATGAAATAGCAAAATGTACAAATGCTTTTGAAATGGGTGTAACTCACCAGAAAGAAAGATTTTTACCACTTCCTGCCAGGTGTATTTATAAATGTTGATGATGCTGGGCTGGGATATTTTTCATTTTTTTCTGTTTTCAAAATTCTTTAAAAAATCATATCTTCATTTACTGGACTCTCACACTCACACAAAGGACTGTCTTGTGCCTACTCTAATCTGACAGACAACATCTATTGACGGAGTATTTCAGCCAGGCCTGCTGCCTTATAAAAAGAGCCCAGATTGGCACAGTGAGCTACTGACATCTTTTCAGTAGGGGACAGATTAGGGCGCAGCAGTACTGTGTGGCTCATTGCTGCAGCAGTGGAGTGCTTTTATCCCTGGTTGTAATCTGCTTGCACTGAATACCACAAGCAGTGGTATACTGTTTCAAAAAAATGCTGGATTCTCTGCACTATTGACGGTGGAAAAATGTTGGTACAGTGCAATTCCCAATAGCCTGGTCTTTTGTTACGAGTACAGTCTTTTGTTAAAGGCCCGGTTCCCTTTGTCTGATTTCGGACACCTTGGCTGTGCATATAAAGAATAAGTGCCTGAAACTTGGCTCCCCAGCAGCAAGTTTTTAAGGATTCTGAGCTTTAGTATGTTACTGAGACTTGTGACTAAGTGATTCCTTTGTAATTGGACATCAAAAAATCACACAAACACAGGATAGGGGTGTATGCATCTGGACATTGGGGTGCATACAGGCAGTGAAGCATGGCTGAGAGTTCAACTGTTTACCTTGAGTGACATGTACATGTACTGTACTTCTGCAAAAGACAAGGATCACTCTGAATGATATTTGACTTGTATTATTAAATTGATGTGTATCTTTGCTACAGTAACATGACGAGCATTGCTCAGAATGACATCATCACGACCCTGCAGTCACTCAACATGGTTAAATACTGGAAGGGGCAGCACGTCATCTGTGTTACTCCCAAACTTGTGGAAGAACACCTGAAGAGTGCCCAGTACAAACGGCCTCGCTTGACTGTTGACACATCCTGCCTTAGGTGGGCACCACCACGAAAAGCCAACAACAAAATAGTCAAGACCAAAAAGTGACAGTTCTGATGAATGATTCTAAGCAAGTAAATACAGTAGGTTGGGTAAAGCTTCAACAGTTTAATAAACAAATGGTTGAGCCTGCTTGATGTACATGTACCTTCAATGCTTAACCACTTGCTGCCGGGTGCTTTTAAAAATGCAGTGCACACATGCGGGCCATTTTCAAGATTTTCAGTTTTCAAAATTCTTCATAAATTCATCATTTCATTTAATGGACGTTTACACCCACATGAATGACTGTTTGGTGACTACTCTAAGAGGACAGGCAACCTTCATTGACTCCTGAGTATTTCAGCCAGACCTGCCGCCCTCTAAAGAGAGCCCAGAATTGTGAGTTGTTGTATACTTTCCTTTGTTCCCAGTGAATGCAAGTGGCATCTTTTCAAACGCGACTGGATTAGAGTGCAGCGGTGCTGTGTCGCTCATCAATGGGGCCCTGGAGCACTTTTGTCCGCGATGCTAATCCGCGGGCACACAGTGCCCAAAACAGTGCTTTAATGTTTAAAAACAGTGATGGATTACCTTCGAAAAATGCAAGCCAGAATATGACGGCGATTTTTAGCAGCCCATCTTTTGTTCTGAGTACGGTCTTTTTTTACACTGACCAGCTCTTTTGTGTAATTTCGGGCAGCCCGGCTCATAAACCCAGGTGCCCAAAACGGGGTTCCCCGGCAGCAAGTAGTTCCCACCAGAAGGTCTGTAGAATGTTGGTCAGTTCTTTATTTGCTATTTTGAAGATCTACTCAGGACCCAAGGAGGTTTTTAAGATAAAAAAAGATGCCCCATGCTACCTTTAACTGGTTTCACTGATAACTGCTTCATTTCAAAGCATGGTTGTGCATTGCTAGTATCCTTTAGAGATGCTGCAGTAGCATGGCTTTGCAAATACAGGGAGAATTTGAACTACCGTAGTTTTACATTTTCATGCAGTTTTGAACTTGTTAATGTGATAAGGCTATATTTGGAGTCCTTAATTATGTAGTCCAATGTTGTGGGAAAAAGGCAACCTTCAATTCATTTTGAGTTCAGAGTTGTTCATTCCTAGTTCTAAGGAAAGCTGCCTTTATACCGGATGGCAGTAGCAAATACTGATTTTGATGGTCTTCTTGTTTCATGTATACATGTACTTCTGCAGCCCCTGGTGTGAACACATATACCCATGTAATTGGCTAGATGGTGACTGCTTTTTATACGAGTTGATGGATCAGGATTTTTTCATTTTTTATTCTCTTTTCAAAACCTTTCAAAATTTGGAAGTCTTAAATGATTTGCTAAGCCTGTTTCAATAGTTTGCTTGTGGAGCTGTTCTGTTTACCAAGCTACTTTACATGTAGTATTCCAATTGGAGTATACAAAATGGAGCAAGTCAAGGATGTTTATTACATTACGTGTCAGATATGCTGAATTAGTGTAGACCAACTCACACCGTGTTCAAGCTGTTGTAAGACCAGGTGCTTTTGTCCTGATTGGCCATACCGGTACCTCATTAAAATACTGAATTGCTTTACAGGCCTCATGTGAAATGGCCATCTTCAAGGTTAAAGTTTTTAACATTGGACGGGCCTTGGCAGTTTTTTTAACCTTGCCTTGGCAATTTTTTTTAACCTTGCATTGATGTAGGATTTGAATGAAAAAATACACCTCCAAGATGGCCATGTCTCATAAGGACTTGTGACTATCTGTCTTGAGCGGAAGCACCCCCTCATTGGTTGAAAAGAGCCATGTTGGAGGGGAGTGTCCATTTTGTTAGTGGTGATGCAACAGCAATGTGTGTATTTCATAGTTGTGAAACAGTGAAGTGCAGTTCCCACCAAAGTTGCCAGGAAAATGGTGTCCTCACTTGGTCCAGCTTGGGGTTCATATTCTTCATAGGGATGACACAGCAGTTGTTGGCACTCCTGACCAAAAGCAACACAAGATGTTTACATGTATTGATAGCTTAGTTGACTGTGCTGTATTTGCGCATTATATTGGTGTTATGTGCATGTGGCCTTGTCATGAGAGGCAAGGAAGGACACATCACATGCTCGTACCGGATAGCATGTATTCATGACACAGTGAGTGCACACAAAATGAGTGTGGTTTTCATTCCATGATGCACAAATAACCTGTACCACCTCTTGTGGAATGCACCTGAGCTTGAGCACACAGCCTAAGTGTTGATGCAACCAAAATGTTGGGCTGTGGCTGGAAATAAAATGTATGCCTCGTGCTGTAAGCCGTAGCCTGTTGGTTCAGACTGGGCTTACCCTTCAGTAAGGTATAGTGGAACTTTACTATTGAAGGCACGGAATGGAGGCAATATACTATTGTAATAAACTATATGAAAGTTCTTATGCATTTTAAACTAGCAGCGTGTCTACAGTGTCTTGCTTGATGTCTGTGCATTAGTACATGTACTTGGCTGAACTAGAAGGCATATAGCATATTATGTGCTCAGTTTCACCATATAGCCCATCCTCAACCAGATCCTTGGGTAGGTTTGTTGAATCCCAAGCCTTGGGCCATGTTCAGGTATTGAGTGATTAAAACAGCTAGACTGTACATGTAGCGACTGCAAAATCCAGTCATAATGTCAGTACTTAAATAATGTGCAAACATCATGTCTTATCAGAATTTAACATGGTTGGCAAATTGAGTTTATCTTGATCCATGTATGTACAGGAGATTCTCGTTACAGTGCTCCCAAAGGGGCCAAACTGAATCGAGTGCACAGTGCTATAATTGGCTGAACATGCAACATGAACGATGTACATGTGTACAGATATCTATTATGTATGTGCATTTATATGTGTACTTTCCCATAAGTGTAGAATAGTTTGCATGTTTTGATCGGAACTTGGCCTTTACCAATTATTTTCAGTTTTGTAATTGGCTTGTAATTTCTCGAAGTTTTGCACATTTATAAAATGGCAAATGTCCATCTTTTGAGCTCTTTAACCCTAACACTCCTCAGTCCTCCAACAGGTGAAGGATTGAGGAGGGTTAATGCCTGCAAGGAAAGAAATACAAATGTACATGTGCCACGGCTGGCAGGACTTTGTTCTATTCAAGCCACTTGATTAGATTTAAATCAGCTTTCTGGATTCAATGCTGGTTTAAATGGTTATTAATTATGAGTTTTTATTTAACTTGATTTAAAGTGACGACAGCTACATGTATTTTACCTGGGTTGTTCTTTAATTTCCAATTCTTAATTCAAATTCCAATTTTTGTTCCTTTTTTTATAACAAGAAATAAGAGAAAGTAACACGGTTTGCTTCGGAATAGGTATTTGTCTCCAATAAAAAAAAAATCAAACTTTACTTAAATTTTGAACAATCTCTTTTCTTTTATAAAGATACTGCCAACCTGGAAACTAAATATCGGTAGTAAAACTAAAACAGATCATTCTCAGTACTCTTCTTTGAAAAATTGTTAAAATTATAACGCGTCATTCAGTTAGAACAATTGTTTTTAACAAATCCTGAATGAATTGCAATGGACCAATTGCACCTGCTAAGTCACATGACCTATCGTGGGTATTGCACAACAGCAAACACAGCGTCCTTCCATAGCAAAGTGTGTCACCAGTGTCATTTATCACAAATAAAGCTGACGGTCGGTAAAGTACTCGGACCACTGATGTACAGAGCACTGTACTGAAAATTGGCATTAGTTTTGGTAAACAAGACTTGCGACACACATTGCTATGGAAGGATGTCATGTTTGTTGATGTTTGATACCCACTCTACATGTAGGTCTTGTGACTTACATGTAGCTGGTGCAATCGATCTATAAGAAAGACAAATTTTGCCTCCCTCGTTGGATCTTTCAATCTTTCTATTTCTCTTTGGTTTTTTCCACTCAAAGCAAACAATATTTATACATTCACCCTGCAGTGTACACATGCTTATCAATATACAGCCTTTCATCCTATGTATAGATCAGTAACTTTGACGTCAATGAGCCACTGTAATATTAGATTCCTCTAGTACCTCTGGTACTGCAAGAGTACAACACCCAATAGACCTACAACATAATGATGCATTGTGGGTGAAAGGTGGGGATGTTGCAGGAATGCGTCAACGTGACATGTTATGTGTAACGTATACTAAATGGCGTGTGTATCGACCTCAGGCTGACACGAAAAAAAAATTCCTGATTCACGTTTCAACATCCCCACCTTTCACCCACAATGCACCACGGTAAACAATGCATTATGTCATAATGTTGTGGGTCTATCAAGAAAGGTGCATTAAGGAATGTGTAATTGAGCACCGGAGGGTGAAGGTGGTTCTGATAACAAAAGCACAATCCACAAAGTAACTCCTTAAATAATTTGAAAGTACATTGATTGTAAGTAAACTGACTTTCATACCGGTATTTTTTCAGATTTGAATTATATTTGAATTTAGTGCCTCCCTTTTCCTCACCGATTTGGCTCTCCAAGTACTATTTTCTTTTTTAACTCAAATGGCAGTTTATACTGAAAAGTGACGAACATAGTTGTACATCTATATCACCACTATTGGTACAAGACTGTTTTCTACAAAGCACTGATTGAAGTGGAAAGTGTGCATTCTTTTTGGAATCATCATGTATTCATTGATGCAAACAAGGCCAGATATCGCAAAATACAGAAGTTGTGATTCCATCACATCTTTAAAAGTATTTTCCTTACGTGCACAAATGGATGAATTGTGCATGACCTCATAAAATGGTAAATGTACAGGTTACTTGAACAAGTACATGTACATGTATTACGATGTAATAAATGCACTTCTTGGTTGAAATGTGGATAAACATGCCATGAAAATACCACTGTCAGCTTGCTGAAAGCCACAGAACATGTGTGATGTTTGGATTTCCTTGTTGATTTGATCAGAAAAGAAACATTAAATGGATAGGGGAGGTGTCTTTGCCACAAGCCATGCTTCCCTTTTTAAATTGGGAAATGCACAAGAATTAGACATAGCCCTACAACCTTCAAAAATGTGTACATACCATTTATGCTAGTGGACTTAATACTAGTTCTGAAAAGAGTAAACAGATATAAACTAAAACTGACATCAGAGAATCAAACTGTGACTCTAAGGTGCATTTCAATCAACTGGTCAAAGAACCAGTAACTCCATTCAAACATGTGGATATTACTCTACTGAAAAAGTAACAAAAATGGCCTTTGGGAAGCCATTATCACCCAATTCCTATCTACATGTACAAAGTGTTCCCTTAAGCTGTGTGAAATAACATTCTGTTTTTGCTGGCCACTTCTCTTCCAACTCAATATTAATGAACAATGACACCAACCAAAACCACAAATCTCTAATTGCATTGCACAACACATTTAAAAGAGCAACCCTGATATATTAGTTCAATCTTTTCATTGACCTGATTGCAAATTTGAAAGAGCATATATTCCCAGTCTGAATATCAGCATAGAATGTACACTGTATTAGTTCTCAAACAACTTCTATCCAACTTTAGTTTAAACCAAATTCATTCTTTTCCGTGGTTTCTGTTTAACCTTTCCTGTATTTGAAAGCAAATTTGCATAAAACACTGATGAAATATCTACTGTGGGCCATTGAAGACTCGAGGGGTAAGTTTGACCTGGATGCCTTTACTCGGGCGTAGAATCAGCTCTGAAATTGGTAAGACTTCGTGCCGCGCTTGGATGGATTCAATGTTGAAATGCCGCAGGACAGAAGACACAATGACCTTCTCTTCCATCATGGCAAAGCGTTGACCTGGTAATAAAGACAGAAAATAGATGAATTGAGCTCATATTTCATGTCTACTGGAACCCAGTAACTTGCAGAATCAAGTGCAGGCGACAGCTGTCAAAAATCCCCTCGAATGCATGGTTTATAAAGGGTGACAAGTAAAATCAAAGTGGGATCTTGAGACCAAAATATTCCGCAAAGGTTGACATTTACTGTAAGTCTTCCTTTTGCCAACTTGAACAAATAGCCCTTGCATAGATAATTCATTGCACTAAATTGGCTTTGTTTTATCCTGGTTTACCTCCTTATAATGCTTGAGTTGATTCCAGCAAATTAATCTTTGATTTTATCATTACAGGCTGGGGTATATTAATTATACTGTCCCTACAATGTAGCACTGCAGTCTGAAGCAGGACAACAAATATTTCAATTTTCTTACTTGCTTTGTGTGTTACCATGGTTATAGGTATCCTTCACGCTGCTGCTGAAGTGAAAGGAGATAAATCTGTTCTGTATGATGTAATAGGTTTAAGGGTTGAAATACAGCATAACTGCAGTTACATGTACAGTGCATATATCAGAAGCACGGCTACCCAAGATGAAGGAAGCTGCTGGGGGCAATTCCATGGGAAGGTGGACATGACACTAAAATTTCAAGTTACATGTACCAAAACAATTTTTTTTATTCTGAAGAAATTATGAGAGGTAATTTGTTGGCTTTGATAACCTTCTAAACTTATCACACCTTGAGATCTGTAAGCAAGATGTTTGCAAAATAAACAATGTCATCAGTTTAAAACATGTCATCAAAAAGCGTAATGTCACGATTTACTATGTAATTCAAGTTACCGACTACAAATGCACGCCAACGGTGCTGACGCTCCCGATCTGTTGTCCAAAATGGACGGTAGAATCAACATAAAAATTTGTTCTATCCTTTTTGCATTGAAGCACATGCCTACGCAATCTATTAAGAGTCAGCTGACAACCGAATTTAATTTAGATGAGCTGCTTGAGACAAGGGCATTTATTTTTTAAGTAGCCAGGGACAGATACCGCAAGCAGCCAAGATTTCAAGATGGCAACCACCCAAGTCAAGTCTTAGTATGAAACTTCGCCGATCTCTCGAGGCAACTGCTGATGATATTAAGGAGCTCTGTTTATTCATATTTGGCCACAGAAGCACATTTCTTAAAGCCTGTCTGTGCAATAGCTGCCATCAGGGAAAATCTAAGTCACTTTTGAAAGTAACAGGAAGGACGTTGACCACCTTAAATTCATCTGAAAAGGGTGATGCATCCTCTGATTTGAATGACCAATGCTACATGTAGTTCAAGACTATTCTAAAGGTTGTTGATGAGATGCAGTGTAATATCAAAGCTATGGAGGCTAAATTTTCAATAATTTTTGACAAATTCTGTAATTTCTGTTCCGACAATGAGAAGGTTCATCAATTGGAGAAGGAATGCCAAGATCTTAAGGCCACCATTGATATTCTAATGAACAGTGACAAAGCAGGGTGTGCCACCAATTCACAAACAAATGAACCACCTGTCGGAGTGCCCCTTCCGAGTACCCTTGAACGCCTAGTGACGTCAGTGAATCGTTTTTCTGTTCTTTCACTGGACAGTGGCACGAATGGCGATACTGTGCATGACGCAGAGCAGTTAATTGATTCCTATTATGACATCTTGACGGGCTCACAAGATGACATCAATAAGAAGGCAATGAGTCCAACCTCAGAATCCATAACCTTTCAGCAGCAACTCGATCAGTACAGAAAAGAACAAGGAGAACGGTATGCAAATCAGGCACCAGCTATCAAACAGAAGAATTATGCTGATACCTTAACCCTAACACTCCTCAATCCTTCACCTGTTGGAGGACTGAGGAGTGTTAGGGTTAATCATCAGTGACTCCATGGGTTAAACACATAAGGGGTCACAGACTGTCGCGCACCAAGCGAGTAAAATATTCGTCTAAACCGGGCGCGAAGATTGACAACATCTACCCTTATGCTATGGCTCAAATAAAGCAGCATCAGCCAACCCAGATCTTTTACACATTGGAACCAACACCACCTAGGATAATGCCGATGACATACATGATCAGATTTATTTCACTGGCAGAAGCCACAAAAGAGACATCTCATGTGGAAAGTATAGCACTGTCAGGTATCACACATCGCCATGAAGAAACTGCTGCCGAGAAAGTAAAAATCAACAAGTCCAACGAATACTGACAGGAAGCTGCCAAGCAACATGGATGGGGGTTTACCGATAACGCTAACGTAAACTAGAGACATTTGTGCTCTGATGGAGTCCACCTTAACCGCACTGGTCAGGCTATTCTTGCTACAAACATCATCTCTTTCCTCCACCCGTGACAATCTATTGCAGAGGAAACACCAGCAAAATTTACGAAGATCCGACGGTCAGCCAAAACGCAACCGTAACCAAGACGCTACTTATGCCAGCGTGGTACGAGGACACCATCAGCAGGATTTTTGGGGACCGGCACGGAAAACCAGAATGAACCATCAACAGGTACGGAGGGAGCTGGGGGTGATTCCATCAATATGAGTATCAAAGATGCCTCATCACCCACTACCATCACAAGCAACAGAATGGTTTTGATAGCAGCAGAGAATGCATCTATCAGAAAATCACACAAATGGATAGACAATGGGCCCTTTTTTGTGTTATCTAGAAAACCTGGCTTGAAGCTAACCTACTTGATTATCAGAAGTTTGCCAGGTAATTTTGATGAAGTACATTCCTTTCTTTTGAAATATCCCATTGACATAATGGCTCTTTGTGAAACCCGACTTGATGATGTCGTAACGGATGATGAGGTATATGTCCACAATTTTCATATTTACAGGAAAGACCGTAACAGGAATGGTGGTGGCATTGCAATGTATAATAAGGTCAACCACACTATGAGAAAAGACCTCATGATAGATCAACTTGAAATGCTGGCAATTGAAATTTCACAGGGGAAGTCGAAACCAGTTGTTGTCCTTATATGGTACAGACCTCCCAATTCCAGTATGGACTTGTTTGAACACGTGGCTATAAACGACCGTTAAATGAAATGATGAATTTTTGAAGGATTTTGAAAACGGAAAAAATGATAGTCATGCCAGCCCAGCATCATCAACATTGAAAAATGCCCCGGCACGAAGTGGTTAATAAGATCTGTGCGGATAGTGAGGAAATATTGGAGCCAGGGAACATTGCCAATGTACTCAACGAATATTTTGCCAGCATAGGGCCAAAACTTGCTGCCCAAATATCCGGCGATAATAATGTACATAACAGCAAAATCAACAACGGTGGTGATAACGAGTACAGTGACGAGAACTTCTGCCTCAAACCCATCCACAAGAAAAGGGCAAAGCAATACCTATCCATAAGGGAGGAGGCATTAGTGAACCTGGTAATTATAGGCCAATATCTGTCTTGCCTATCTTCTCTAAAATTCTTGAGAGAGCGGTGTTTGATCAGCTTTATGAGTATATGAATGCCAGTGAACTCCTCAATAAATATCAATCAGGTTTTAGACCATTACATTCCACAACCACAGCTCTGATCAACGTTACTGACGACTGGCTCAAGAGTTTTGAAAATGACAAAATAACTGGAGTGGTAACGCTTGACTTGAAGAAAGCTTTTGACAGAGTTAATTCTGACATTCTAATTCGCAAACTCAAGCTATATTGCGCTGACAGTAATAGTATTAAATGGTTCACCAGTTATCTGAATGATCACTCCCACATAACACTGGTCAACGGCAACAGTTCAAGTTCTGCCCAAGTGGGGTACCACAAGGGTCAATCCTTGGCCCCCTTCTGTTTATTATATACATAAATGATCTTCGCAAACATGTTTGCAACTGTAAGGTCAGTATGTATGCAGATGATACAGCCCTTTACTATGCCAGTAAAGATGTTAATGAGCTTGTTAGGGTTATCAATGCTGATCTCATTAATGTCATAAATTGGCTAAATAATAATAAACTTAGCCTCAATATTAAGAAGACAGAGGTAATTCTATTGGCTACCAAATCGAGACTATGCAACATACAGGACAGCAATGTTAATGTAAACATTAATGGGATGTCCTTAAAAAGAGTAAAGGAATGTAAACATCTTGGAGTTATCGTAGATAAAACTCTTTCTTTTGGGGTGACCATGTTGATCATGTGCGAAAAAAAGCACTGAAAGGAATCCATGCTATCAAGAAGGTCAAAACCATAGTCCCGCAATGCACCCGAATTCAACTGTATAATGCTATCGTCTCCTAATTGTGATGTACATGTAGTCTGGGGAAACTGTGAGGCTACACTCCAAGCTAAGCTACAAAAACTCCAAGATAGAAGCGCATTATACAAAATGTTGACTGGAATGTTCCGAGTACCGGTAGTGTTAACCTAACGGAACTTAACTGGACTCCTCTCAATGTCAGAAGACGCCAACATGATGCCATCATGATGTATAAAATTATTAACAATGGTGTGCCTCACTATTTGAAAGATAAATTTCATTTTGTCCAATCAAGTTATGATTTGAGAAGAAGTAAGCTGTGTGTTGCAGTACCAAAGCCAAACACTGAATCCCTTAATTAAACGAAGTTCTGAGTACAGGGGCGCAACCATTTGGAACTCCTTGCATGCCAGTATCCAAAATGCACCCAGCCTAAAAAGCTTTAAAATGAATATTGAGATAACAATGGCATGTTGAAAGTTTTCTCAATATATTCCACCCGTCTGACACTATAATATTGGACGTTTACTTTGTTTGCTTTTAATAACGTTGATCACACTTTTATTTCGTTTTAACTTATTTTACCCTCTTTTATTATTCTTTACCCCTTAGTTAGTTTGCTTTTAAGCATTTTATTCTTCACATTTTGTATAAATTAGCTGTAATTTGACGACTGTTACTTGAAGTTATTAATTATCAAGTATTCTGCAGTCTTAACCTTCGTGGTTGATTTTAATAATTTCACATATTAAATCTTATCATCTAATTTGATAATAATAATATAAATAAAACACGGCCCCTTGCAAAACACGGTTGAATGGGTTACTGTGTATAAACAAGCTAAATAAATAAATAAATAATGCAAGATTCCACCAGCATGAGCAATGTTAGCTGGGCTAGGGTGTAATCAGATGCAATGTGATGCAGACTGTGAGGCAATGAACCAAGAGGGCAGCCTAAATGAACTCTGCCTAGTGGGCTTATTATTTAAGAGTGGTAATAGGTATCAACTTGTTTTCAATGGTGTTAGTCCGTGGGGGTGCAGTATTCTTGAAATCATCTACTGAAGACGTCACATAATTGTTGAGCGCCTTCTACTTATTGGTTAAAAATTGTGAAAAATGAATTGGAATAGATGTCCGTGGTGAAGGTTATCCGAATCGGCTGAAAATTGACATGGATGATGATCTTTACCCATTTAACACGTGTGAAATTTGGAGCCGATGACATCAAGAGGGATGAAGTTATAACGAAAAGACCTTTAAATCATTAAAAATTGGGAAAAAATCAATCCCAAACGCGAAAGTTTACAATTGCCCATCGAAAACTAGAGTAAATATCTGCATCCATAGTCTATTAGCTTGTTGCATGGTTAATACCGGTACACGCTGTGCGCGGCTGATGAAAAAGTTTCCATCTGCCGTAAATGCCAGCAACTTGACCCGTAGGGTAAGAGCTACAGTGGTAAGAGTCATATATAAGCTTTGTACATGTACGTTTAAAGCGTGTAACGGAGGCCTGCTATTTTGGGGGAATCTGGCAAAATTAAAAACATGTAGCAGGCAACCGTGTAAGCGTATATTGTCACATTCTACTGTAGCAAGGAGGTAGTGGTCCCACAAAAATTTGAACTGTGAACTAAACAACAGCTGTTCGATTCCCGCCTGTTCTAACTAAAACCAAAAAAGTTTCCCGAAACAGCTCAGTGTTTGTCTACTGATAAACACAATGATCATCTTGTTTTTTATTGTGTGTTTTTTTTTGGTATTTCGTGGTACTGAAATCCTGATACTGGATGAGGCAAATAAACCAGAATACAAACCCCTTCACTGTCTGAAATCCATCCAAATTTTAAATCTTTCATCTAAATTTGCATTCATGCTATGAATGGCCATTCACTTTATAAGATCATGAATTTTACCGAAATTTGCCAAATTTGTCTTAGAACTGTATATGTTTTTGTGCATGAAACAAGCATCAGTGACTCAAGGGTTTTGAAATGTAATTAGAGAAACAGCACTCACCAATACAGTTCCTGGCTCCAGCAGAGAAGGGTACATAGGCATATGGATGACGACTGATGCAGTTCTGATACAAGAATCTATCTGGATCAAACTCTTCAGGGTTTGGGAAGACATCTGGGTCACGATGCAGTGCATTTATCAGGACACAAACGTTAGTGCCACTGGGAATCTTGTGGCCGCCTGTTTCAATGAAAAATATTCACATAACAAACATGCAGGAGATTGGGATTCACACCCTAGACAGACTGAACAGTTCAAGTAACATGAAGTGCATCACTAACAGATGTTACTTTTCATCAAGTCACAAACTGATTTATTAGTTTACAAAGCAATACAAATAATGACTCAGCAATCTCTTTGCTCTATTTCATTTCAATTACTTGTGGTTTCACTTTCAAATGGATGACTTCTGGATACAAACTTGATTACAGCTTTCGTCAATGATTCTATGTCTACCTGGCAAGTATTTTCTTTTTAATGTAGCATTTGAGTTGAGCTCTTTGTCCCCAATTTCCTTCCACATACACATGAACATAAGTACATGTATCTTGAAATATAAGGTAGCAATAGGAATCAAACCTTACTGCCCATGTATCAAGGTGGTGTTGCTGGAGTAGGAATACAAGAGCTTCAGTATGCAGTTCCATAGCAGTGTAAAAGATAAGTACACCTGTCAGCCTGTACTGTACATGTACATTTACAAAACTGGAGATTGGACTCCAGCCCTTTTACAAATACTTGGACATTTTCAACATGCTTCTTCCCAAATACTTGGATTCCAACATAATCCAAAATCTAAGAACTCAGATCCAGCTGTTAAGTTTCTAGGCTTTATGCCAACTGTACCACCTTGCATTTGCATGTTATTTGTACTGTATTCATTCAGAGACACTGGAGGGTGTTTCTGTAATACTGTTTTGAAAGTACATGTACATGTAGACCACCACTATTTTTTGGCTTTAATTTACAGTTAGTTCATTTTAGAATATAAAATTTACTGCAGCTTTAATTCCACTGACCTGTTTCATGTTTTGAGTTAACTGCTTCAAGAAAAATTGAGAAAAACAGTGTGTTTGCATGTTTTCATGCAAATCCTCCAAAACTTCAGGATAGACAGTCTTTGGATCAGCACTGTAAGGTTAAAGTTAAATTTACTGTTGAAAGCTGGTAACATTGTCGGCTTTGCCAAAACTAATTTACGTGGATGTAACACTGCTTCTTTCTATCACACTCAGCATCTCACCCAACACACAGTCTTCGTCAAGCACGCGTGCAATGAAAGGTACCGAGGGAAAGATGCGTAGGGTTTCCTTGATAACACAGGTCAGGTAGTGCAGGCGCTGCAGCTGGTCTGATGTGACAGGTCCCTGGGTACTACCTAGCAACATAACAGTGTTGGGTATACGCAAATTGAAAGTTGAAGGCTTCAAACAAGTTTAACCAATAAAATACTGAATACTATAGTACCTATTAGGCAAGGATACACATTAACTGCTATACTGGAGTACCTCGATGTAGATATCCGCAATACTGCACTGTTAAGTATGAATCATAATGTGTCAACTGGGGCCAAGCAATAGGCCTTTACAGGAGGGTGGCTGGGAGAAAGAAAACACTTGGTTCAAAAATTATATACTGTAGCTCCCACTCTGGCCACTGTTTTATTTGAAAGCCTGACGAACATTGCACATGCTTTGAACTCACCAAACACCTCATCTAATTCTTTCTGTACTCTGTGCTGTATCTCAGGATGTCGGCCCAGGAGATAGAGACACCATGACACACCTGCTGCCGTTGTGTCATGACCCTAGAAACAAAAGACAAAAAAGCCAATCAATGCTCATCTTTGAATGGTTCTTTTGAAAATTAGTACAGAATAAAACTCTTCTATTTCCAAAGAGACCATGATATCAACAATGGCAACTGATGAGTAGTCTACAGATGCTAAAATGTCCCATCATCCCCTGATGTGTATCACACATCATTACATCAAGAAAATGATGAACCAAGAAGTGTTAGGAATCTCAAGCCTAACATCGATGGGATGCACAGTACCGGTATTTTTAGCAGTGGACAAGGCTGAAGTGTTAATTAAATGAACAGGTCTGTTCAGTTTTCACTAAAGAAAATCTTAACGACCCTCCACCACTGAATTCACAACCAAGTCCAAAACTTGCAGCTCTCACGATAACTACAAACGGGGTTAGAAAACTACTGGACAAAATAAAATCAAAGAAAGCAAGGATTGTAAAGAGTTGTTCAACAAGCTTGGCTCCAGTCTCTCAAAGATCTTCCAGAAGTCTATTGACAGCTGGGAACTCCTGGAAGACTGGCTGAACACCAAGATAGTTCCCATGTTCAAAAAAGGCGACAGGCCAAATCCAGCAAACTATCGCCCAATCTCACTGACTTCCATTCCATGTAAGATTCTTGTGCATATAACCCACCTGCACATCATGCACAATATCGACTCTCACAAAGTACTTACAAATCACCAACATGGTTTAAGACAAGGTGGATCAACTGGCTGGACTTATCAATGATCTTGCCAAGTCATTAAGCCAGACTGAATTGATCATATACCGGTAGTAGACTTCAGTAAGGCACTTGATAAAGTTCCCCACAAACTACTATTGTACAAGCTCAGACATGCTGGAATACACAGCAGCCTCCAGGAGTGGGTTGAGATCTTCTTGACAAGAAGAAACCAATGAGTCTTGCTGGAGGGCGAGACGTGAGACGAAACTTCAGTGTTTTCAGGTGTACTCCAGGGGACCGTGATGAGTTCCTTGCTTTTCTTGTTGCACATTAGTACATGCCAAACGTAGTTTCATCTAGAGTCTGCCTTTTTTCAGACAATGCTATAATTTATATAGAGATAAAAACACTGGAAGACAGTTCATCTCTTCAAAAGGATCTGGACGCTCTCTGTGATTGGGGCAATACATGCAATACATGTACATGTACTTGGCAGATGTCTTTCAGTACAACCAACTATTATACTATTAGGGCTGTAACGATTTAACGATGGATCGATAATCGCGATTCTAAAATGCCACGATACGGCATCGCGATGCAAAAAATGTGAATCACAATATTTGGGGGAAGGGGAAATTATGATAAAATGTATTAGTTAAAAATAAAGTTAGGCCTAATAAAAATTTAAGATAGATTTATATTTTTAATATTGCCTATACTGATTACTCTTGAAAGAAATAGTTTGGATGGGTTTAATATCACAGACAACTCGACGCACGTACATGCACCAGTACATGATGCAGGCCAACCTGGCAAGAGAACGCAAAAGTGACGGCCGGGTATGCACACTGATCTCGGTGTCATTAGGAAATTGGATGCATATTGGACTTTATCCTTTCATTTGTTAAACCACATCATTTATCAGGTTTAGACAGGTTTTTTCTTCCTTGTGTAAGTGCCGTTTTTTTCTACGGCTAGGCTTGAAGCGCAAGCCTTGTGTGTAAGTAGCATCCTGGGACCATCCGGTCATTGTGTTGTGATTGGCTGTCAATGAAACATCAATATACATGTACATGATATCAGGGGAATTCATTACAGCCATTTGTGTGTGAATGTAAGTAGTGACTAACAATCTCCGCTGTTACTTGCAGCAGCACACATTTCACTGTGAATTTATGGCTTGAAATAAGATTAGTACATTTCGCTTTTGACGACGCGATAGAGGGTTTCGTGACAACTGGTGCGGGGCATGGAAAGTTTTTGTTTCAAACAATTTTTGGATATTAACTTTTGGATAGTGCACTTTCAGCATCCTCTCCAGCGCTTAAAACCAGCACTCTCAGAGCCAGGCAATCAGCCATCCTCCTGAAGACAAACTGAGCATACTGTTTGGAACATCGAGTGCTTCACCACCGGTTCTACTCAAAACTGCACTCATAAAAGAGATATTTTCGTGTACATGGTGCAATCGCAAGCCTAACCTAATTTAACAATAAAAATCACCCTGGAGAAAGTACAACGTAGGGCAGCCTGCTTCGTTTGTGATGCCTACAAACAGATCTAAAGTGTAAGTAACATGATGACTTCTCTAAAATGGGACACTCTGGAGCTCCACAGAATTCAACTTAAACTCACTGCAATTTACAAGGAAATCCACAATATTACGCCACCAAATCTGCAAGCACCTGGTGGAACCAATACCTACGCAACAAGACACAATACTGGTCCCCACATCATTAATCCCCCGAACTTCAACAAAACTTCAAAAGTTACTTTTTTTAGTAGCAATACTCTCTTTAACCAAGGACAATAAAGGAATGGAACCTACTTCCACCTAGCATACGATCTGCTCCTGATGTCAAGACATTCCAAAGTAGGATTGAACATCTGGACCCTCTCAACCTTGTGCAAAAAGCGTACTTTATAATTTAGCCACTATGTCCCTCACTCTGAGCTGCGCGTGATAACCAAGGAGGTGTTTGTGCAGTACAGAACCAGAACCAATCTTTTCAATTTATATTACAAAATAAATAACACAAAAAAACAGATCAAGTTGAGCACGAATTAACACTGGGGACAAATAGCCAACATGACGGTAACTTTAATACTGGCGGCCTATAGCTTTGTTGAATCTTACCTCAAACATGAAAGTATCAACCTCTTCCCTGATATCATCAAATGTGAAGCTCTTATTCTCTTGCTTCATTTGAAGCAGAAGATCCAAAAATGCCAGACGTTTCTTCTGGGGCTCGTCAGCTGACGGGTTCCTGAGACCCCTAGGATACATTTTTACAAACTCCTGGTATCTTCCTTTGATGACCTATCAAAACAGGAATCAACACTTGGAGATTTGTGAAAGGAATCCAAACCTTGTTCCCCAAAATGCTTTATTGCAAGTAGTGGGAACTTACAAACTTTTGAGAAACCCAAGACGCTCAAATTTGCTCTTTACAGAGATGAATCGCATTGAAGCACAAACTACTTCCATTAATAAAAATCCTTCAAACTACATTGTATTAATGCCTGAATCCATGCACACACACAATTCTGTTAAATGCATTTGTCCGAAGGAAAATTTCTATTCTAAATGAACTCAAAAGGCAAAACTGTTGCAATTCACTTTGACAGGGCTGTAAGTTTTAGGGTTTTGTTCGTTCATCTTTTTTTTCTGTGTACTCTGTAGTTTTTAAAATTTTGTTTCAGATTTAGACCATACACCTTGTCTGTTGTGTCATGTAGAATCTTCAGGCATTCAGCATGTTGCTTTCCATGGGGTAGGATGCTGTACAACATGCTGGGCCAAAGCCACGGATATTTCATCCTTTCAAGTGCCAACTCGCTCATTCTGTAAGTGACAGCAGAAAATATTTCATACCTACAATTAGCATGCAAGTTATTTTCCACAATTGTGGTGTACTGCAGCATTCTAATGTGTTAGTGGGAATGAATTTGGACAGAATGAGGATAACACTGACATAACCATTAAAGTTTAAAATGTCGTAGCCCCAACATCCAACATACTTTTAAAATTCACCAAGTGGATTTGGAGGATTACAAAGAAAGATACAGCCCAATCACTTGTTAGCTTTGCATAGGTTTTGTTGTCCCAATGAAATGTAGAGTGCAAAGAATGTGCCAATGGCTTTGTGGACGATTTGGGAGGACTTGTTAAGTTGTCTCCTAGCAACACTGGGTTACTGATGAATACTTGCATAGAGTCAGGTTTAGAAACTAAGGAAATTAAGCCAAAAGAAAGAGAACAAAAACTTGAAAGCTTTGCTTGCATAACTTACTTGATGACAGCCTGCACATATTCATTCTTGCGGTCTTCCTGGGCATGGATATTCTTTCCCATTGCTGTCTCTGTGAAAGGGACCAGTGTAAAGTCCGGCATATACATCTGTAGCACCATTATACATGTACTGGTAACTAGAGGCATGACGGTTGTTGAAACAACCGCGGGCTATTTCGGCATTTTCAGAAAGCACAAAAAAATTGAAATATGAAAATATCATAACAAATATAAAACGTTGACATTTCATGAATGTTACATACATGTAATTCAGTCGGATTGACCAGAGTGCCAAAGTTCTCATCAAGTCAGATGACACTTCCAGAGCTCCGCATAAGAGACTCATGTGTGAAGATGCACACTATTTACAGCCATATCTTCCCGGAACATTTTTGGGGCACTGGCATATCATTAAAACATATTCATACTGAAACCAGTGAAAAAGGGAATCCCGGGAACCCATATGTTGATATTTTTTTACCCTAACTGGGAAAACTGTTCAATTTTTTTCTTGTTGATTTTCGAAGACGGTCTTGTCACCTATTGTATAAAGGTTATAATTGGGGAAAGGAGTAGTTTTTTTCAATACCACTTAAATATTTTTTGTGGGTTGAAGGCTAGGAATAAAAAAAAAAAAACAAGCGGAGGGGCAGGGAAAAACAAAACCAACGTAGTCAAGGTTTGGATATTAAGGAAATGCTGAGACGGGCGTGATTAATATTTTTGTGGATTGGATGCCTGCTAAAAAAAATATATATTTAAATAAAATAAGAAAAATAATACTGTGTATTGGTGTAATGGCTTCTATGTGGGTGAACACGTTACATCTGCCAGTAACAAAGACATTGCACAGTGCAAAGAAAGCTCAGGGCATGCAGTGATACAAGTAGGTGGCACTGAAGTGAGATCACTTTGTATGGAACGCCAAATGACCAAAATGTCATTACAACAAAAAAAAGTTAAAATCAAATAAACCCTAGATTCTGTGCTTTTTTCTCAATGAACATGATGAACATGACGTCCACTTGTATTGTACAGTACATGTATGATGATAACAGCTTAAAACTAGATATTCCTTTCACCAAAACTGACTGTTTTAAATATTCCTATTTTGTTCGCACAGCAAATGAGTGGAATAGTCTACCCAAACAAGTTGTTGAAAGTATGTCACTGAACGTGTTTAAGAACTCCCTTTATGATTTTTTGACCTGTTAACTCTCTTTTTTACCTGTTCGTATTTTCAATTTCAGTGTTGTTTTAATGTAATTCTCACTTTTAAGTTTAAGCTTACTGTTTTTTATGTCAATGATCTTAATGTTCTGTATTGGTTTGTATTTTTAATGACTTGTTGCTTTATTTTACATTATTGGCTCTTGGGGAATTTTACTTTTTAATATCGTATTTCTCTTTTCACCATGTCTTTATCTCATTTTTGTTATTCTAAATAGTTGTTGAATTTTATTTAATTTTTCATCTTACATTTTGTATATTTGTATTTTAACCGGGGCGTGGTTTAAGATGGACTGTACAGTCCTTTCCACAACCCCTGACATTGTCAGAAATTGATAATAATAATGTATGTATCCAGTAAGTTGACACCTTGCAGGTAGCTACGGGTGATGCATGTTCTAGACGATCACTGACATGACTTCCATAATAATGACATCAAGAGATGACAAATAACCTGACATTAAAGGTTCACTCTTCAAAGCACTATATCTCGTGAAGTACATGTCCGATTAAGTTCAAACCTAACAACAGAACAAAAAGAATGTCTTTTACGGAACTTGTGAAAAAGACAAAAAAAAAGAAAAAAAAGGTCTTTCTCACAAAATTACGAAAAAGCAAAAAAAAATATCAACGAAAACAAGAACTGTTTTGGCAGAGTTGCCAAAACAGCTAAACAAGAAAAAATCAGGGCTTGGGTGGGAATCCGGATGATCCAGCAACAACAGGTAAGGTAAGGTATAACTTGCTTTGGGAGGTTCTCTGCTGCACAAATCAACCAAGGGCCCACACAGGATAAAAAGCGGAAGGGAGGGAGGTTCATGTACAAGAAGGTGCGTCTTCTGTACCCGCTGGAGCACATCTGGGACACAGTGAAGGAGCACTGCATCAACAGCTTTGTCCCCATGATAGAGTTGACCCTTGATGAGACCATGGTGAAATAGGCACCAAGGCAAATGTTAAGCACTTCTTGCCCCTGAAGCCAAGCAAGATGGGGTTCAAAATCTATGCAGTCTGTGAATCCTGCTCTGGCTACATTGTCAACAGAATGGTACATCCAGAGGACCAGGAGAAGATGTTGAACATCTTCCTGAAGATGATGGAACCATTGTTTGGGACGTACCATAAACTGTTCTCTGACCGGCTCTATACTTCCGTCTCCCTTGCCTCATCAATTTGGGAGAAGAAGACCTACAAGTACCTGTGCAGAGCCAGCCATCAAAAGATCTTTCTGAGAGCTCCTCACAGAGTTCAGCACGCACCCAGCGGCCAACCCCACCCAGCACCAGCTCATGACTTAGATGAGCAAGGCACCTAGAGGGACCACCTACGCCCGCCAAAAGGGCAAATGACCATTGTCCTGTGGTGGACACAAAAGTCATGTCATTTCTCTCTACATGCCACCACGGCTATAGAAATATGAGTACTGGCTTCCTCATGAGGGGTATCAAGAAGAAGAAAAGAAAGCTACCAAGAAGCATGTGAAAGCACCTCCCATGCCATGGGCTATACCTGCTTTATGGATGGCAATGACAAAGCTGACCAGCTTCGTACCTACCACACCTGCAGCCGACATTCCATGGCATGTCGGAAAAAAAATCTCTACTTCCTCCTCGATGTGGCCTGGGTTAATATCAACAACAGCTGCATGGTTGCTAATTCCTGGGAAGACTGTAGGGATAGTTGGTATGATCCTCAGTAAAGGGACTTCCTTTGGTGAGGAGATTACCTCATGCTACATACAAACTGTACTTTGCAGTTTCGATTATCAACCAGTGATACTCGTAGTTAAATTTCATCCTTGAAAACAAGAAGGGTGCCTCCACTTCAAATGTGACTATCAGTTGCGTATGCATCATCATAACCTGGGGAAGGCCTACCTTCTTGGGAAACATTTCAGCCAGGCATGCCAGGTGTGTGTCTCTGTCCACCACACTATGTCTGGGTCCTCACTGCTAATAATGGAGTTCTGCTAATTGGAATTATTGCTTAGACTACAACAATTGGCAGAACAATTTTCAAAGTTGGGGGCCAGATAGGAGATCATCAGGTATCAGCAATTAATAGGCTGATCCAAAAGCCCCATCCCATTAGAGGATTAGAGTTCGCAAAATGTTGGGCATGTTGTTCACACTTTGAATACTTTTTGTAAATCCAAAATAACATCTACAGCCACGCGATGGCACTTTCGTGCACTGTGTAGTTGGTAATCACTATCCAGATGTGCACTGTACTTACCACAAATGATATCCAATGAGCACTGCGTGATAAAGGGGAATATATCAAACACTTGGCCATCTGTCATCATCTTCAATCTCACTCCAAGGATGTCAGTCTTCTCGTTGAAGACTGTAAGGAAACTGTGCAGGACGCTGAAGTGGAAGGTTGGTGTCAGCATCTTACGGCGCAGGAACCACTTACTTCCCTTGCTGGAGAGAAGATAAAAGGACAAATTTCGTCAGTAAAGGGTGCAGGTGCAGAGCATTTTAATTAGTTAATCACTCACCAATTAAACTATGACTGGCAGGACACATACAAAATCCCAGTCATGTACGAGTAGATGCACCATTACATCAGAGGACAAGTGCTTTCTCATTCTTGATAACACTATATATCCCCATTGTAACTCAAGAAAAGTAAATTTAAGGTCTCAAAAGACAAGACTGAATCTTTGTTCCAATTTCATGCTTCTGGTATCAGTCAAAAGGCAGCAACAGGCCCAGAAAATTTCTCTATGGAGTAGTGAAGTGAACATGGGCAGACCATTTCATTTATGCATGTGAAAGCCAGAAGTGTGAGAACCAGTGCGAACCAACGCGCGCATGCACATGTACTCCATTCGTTCGTACAGCATTTACTGGTTCTAAATGACATCACACTTCATACTCCATAGTGCAATCAAAGTTACAAAACTTGTAAGTGTACCTTGTAAGTAGACCGGTGCCAAGCCACGGCTGAAGAAAGTCATATACGAAGCCCTTGGCAATGTGTTTGGTACTGCCAAATAATACCTTATCAAAGAAATATGCAAAAGACTGACAGAAATGAATTTTCAAAATCTGACAGTGGCACACTACAGCTATTCAGTAAAACTGGGGTTTACAGATATCATAAGATAGGCATCATCCCCAAATTGCCCACGTGTTCCAGGACGGATTTCATGGAATCACGGAGAGCATGCTAATGCCTGCCAAACAAAAGAGCTGTTAGCAACCCAGTGGATACGCGGACGGAATGCAACAGGCAAGCTTTATGCAAATTACCAACACCATGAATACGCCCGATCTTCCGTGCATCGGCCAGCAATGTTTGGCAGGGAAAATCCCTTTGAATTAGCACTTGGCCGAGTTTCCGCTGACCAACCAGTCGACTTACAGTTACTGTACATGTCCAATAAGACAATATTCCGATCGGCCACCAACTTGAAAACCGGGAGGGTTTTTTTTTCTGAAGTCGGCTGCTCGCCCTGGTGGGAATTCCAAAATGGATGCATATGTTTAGGTATTGTACAGGATTTGCATGTACTGCAGTTTGCCAAAATTGACCAATTTGGGGGTTTGTGACTGACTTTGTCATGTTTGTGTATCATTCAAGGGACTTGTTTCAGCTTTTGAGTACACTGCCCTGAGAAAATAAAAAAAAAATGTTCATTTTTACACTGAGAGCACAGCTCATTTAATTTGTCTTGCAAAACACCATGGACCACAGGGCATTCCTGTCTGCCAGGACAGTTCACAGATGAGGTCGATCTGCAGACTAGTTATGGCCCTTAAGAAAGACATTCTTTTCCTTTGCTTTTCTCGGTAATTGTGGTTGGCGAATTTACCTTCAACTTTGTGTTTCATCTTCAACAATGCAATGCTATGCTGAGAATTGTCAAATCATCAATCATTCATCTTGCAGTGAGTTGACTGCTGCAGTTCTACATGTATGCGATCAAACATACCGTTCATGTACACTTGCACGACTGACCACGTTCCTGTACAGTTCGCTTTTAACATGTAAGCACGTCGGTCAAAAACCGTTCGCACATCAGCAGCGCCCATCGTAAATACTTTATAAATCAACAAATAAGGTAACTACATGTACATGTACATGGACATGCATCCTTACTGTCACGCACGGCTGCTTAGCTGCGCTGTACTTTACAAAAAAAACAAGAAAACACCAGGACGTCTGCCATGACCAATACAAAGTTAAGTTGGAGAGCAAAGAAATCCTAATGACAAGTAAAAAAGATTCAACAAAGTTTAATGAATGTTAAATTAAATTTAAAAAAGATACAAACAATAATAATCCTAAATAATTGAGCAATGTTAAAATCAATCTGCTGTATGGAGAAATCTCTCCTCAAATCCAGCATATCACAGTGAACAATTCATGTAATGAAAATGATCACAAGAGTCAAATCCAAATTTTAAAAAACTCAGTATCTGTCTATCGACAACCAATAATTATCACTTCACAGTTCGCTGATTCCAACAGTGGTTCAAATTTTCTCAAAACTCTTCTTTCTCAATTTACCCTGCGTTTCTAATACAACTCCTGAATATGACAATACATGTACATGTATATAAATCAAATTCAATTACATTCACGCCTAAAATTCTGCAAAGTGTCTCTTCAAAATCTGGCCAGTAAGTTTTATCTTGTCATTCCAGTAATCCAATTCTCTTCAACTATTCAATAATTTTTCTGAATGTAAGCCACATACCAAAATTTTCTTCAGATACTGTTATAAATCAACAGAACACACACACAAGAAGTCACGATGAGTATAATTACATGCAGGCTGTGTGATGGGCCCACCAGTGCTTGACTTGTGGAGGTGCTCCTTGTTGGCCCTAGTCCCTGTTGAGCCTCAGAGGGTTGGTGAGTAAGGCTCTGTTCCGTTATTGTCATCTGTGATCCACTTTGGACTTTCAAGGTCCTGTCGCCAAAGTTGTTTCACCATCTGTGACCGACATCAATAGAGGCGTTGGTCCAATGGTGGACTGACTGCCAGTCAACGGTACCCTCAATGGCACCCATCAGTGGTTCAATGACACCTTATGCCCTGCTTAAAAGCAATAAAAAATGTCAATGTTAACCATTTATCTAACTATAATGTGGCTACAAAGTGAATTTTACAAAATCTGAGCAAAATATGAAATTAAACTTCCGCACAAGTTAAAACAAACGTCGGATGTCTTTATCAGTGAAACGCAAATTATTCTGAACTCCTTAAAAGCAAGAATCTTGTATTTCTAGACCATAATCATTCTTCAAATTTCAAAATCTCATCATGATTTTGGATTTTGATGCATCGTATTATCTCCTGCCTCTCTGTGTTTGTCCGTATGTGTATCATTGCCCAAAACATGTTCATGTCTTGTATTGTACATATTATAATATGTACATGTATGTCTATCAATAGGTTAGGGTACAAAAGCAAATCTATGCTTCGCCCTTTACCTAAATGTTGTTCTTTAACGTGTTAACATGTTAATAAAAGTATTAGATTTATCAAAGTTACACAAATTCACTTCAAAATCTAATACATGTACGTCTCAAATTAAGTATTTACACAAAATTAATAATTGTAGTTCAACTTACGGTGTGCAGGACTGATTCTTTGCCTGGAAAAGCTCACAAGCTTAAAAATTTCTCAAAGAGAATTTCGCTGCTTGCACGGCGCAGGAAGATCATGGCGTGCTCGCTACTGATGTTTTGCATTCTCCCTCTTAGCTTGCTTTTTCCTTTCATCCCCACACATCACCTGTCTACAGGCCAATCAAAACCCTCACATACACTTGTTCCAAAACAACGTCAAACAAAATCACTCAACCTTTTAACAGAGAGATGCACACCATGGCTCTAAATAAACAACATAATTATACAAGACATGGGACTAACTTTAGATTGTGTTCCAAACTCCATGTTTATTTAGGGACGGGGCGACCATTTAGACCCGGTTTGAAAAGGCCCCCCCCCCTCGTAGCCCACCCAGTATAATGCCTGCCCGGTATTCAGGCTGCTCCAGGCCGGTATCAGGCCTGTCTGCACATTGGCATTTCAAAGTCCCTGATGAAAGGCTTCCCCACCATGCTTCCACAGATGAATAGGGGTCTAAGCGGGTTAGTGTAAACATTGTATAGAGCTGAAGGATTAAAAACCACAAGCAGGTTCCTTCTGGGATAGATTACATGTACCAGTACTTGCAAACAATAGACCCCAGGATGGAGAAGTTCCAGATCAACAACCAGTCCAGCATCCCAGGCCGGTAGCCAGGCCGGTAGCCAGGCCGGTAGCCAGGCCAGTAGCCAGGCCGGTATGAAAGGGGTCTTTGCAACAGGGCGAGCTTTCACAGATTGTTTGACACTATTATATACAGTAGTATATTTCAAGATAACTCCACAGTCCCGTTCTGAGATCTTACAAATCCTATGGGCTAACACATCCCAGCACTGCCATCAGAATAATTACTAGGTTTGTTCCAAGTTTAAAGTTTTATGAGCATAAGATATACATGTACCTACAAACGCCCAGTCTTGTGGTGGACCAAAGAAAAGAGACCAGCGGCTAAACCACCTTTTGAGAGCGACAGCTACATGTAGTGCTGCTGCCAAAATGTCGGATTGAGCCTAAAATCATACATGTAGAACATGGCACTTTCGAACCGAACCAAACCGAACCACATGCACTGGTCGGTTTGGATGTTTGGCTTTGAGATGGCATGGCATTGCTAGCAAACAGAATGCACTTACGAAAACTTGAAAAGAAAAAGCAACACAACGAAAAATAAAAAACAAGTTTTAGTACTGTACATGTATATACTGCATCCGCGCTCGGCAGATGTGCAAGTGCAGTACACATCGTGCATATAGCGGTTATGAACAGTAAATTTGCAATGGCCCTGGATCACATGATGGTGTAAAATGCATGTGGTGAGAATTCACTAATAACCAACCAAGAACACACAAGGTACAGCATTTCAGCTGCAGAACAGTACTAAATTCTCACTACATCCAATTGTGCCTGTGGGCAATTCCATGGAAAGGTGGACATGCCACTAAAATTTCAAGTTTATTACACTGTAAAGAAAGTACATGTAGTAATTGTTATACCCATATGTTGAAGTGAAAGACACAAAAAGAATTATATCAATCGGTCGAATATTTTGCAAAACATAGTTCTAAATGCTGAAGAGATTTTTTAGTCATCCAAACTGCTAAAATATATTCTTAACTGAATTTAAATTTCTGAAATGAAAAAAATTCTACCGGTAGCACTTCTATTAATTCAATTTAGAGAAGTAAATTGAATCTACCAGTACTTCAGTATCTTAAGACAAAATTTCCACATCACCTTCCAAAATATTTAATCACCACACAAAGAAATATTTCGGTCATGTAACACGAGTTACCAAAACAATAAAGTTTTTTCATTCTGAAGAAATTCTGAAAGGTAAATTGTTGGCTCTGATAATTTTCTAAACTTTCACACCTTGATTCTGTGAGCAAGATGTTTGCCAAAATAAAGAGTGTCATCAGTAAAAAAAAAGTCATCAAACAGTGTAACGCGAGTTACATGTACCATGTAATGTTTTACCACCACGTAATGCGAGTTACCAACTACATGTATAAATGCAAGATTCCACCAATATGAGCAATGTTAGACCCTTAACTGGGCTAGGGTGTGCTGAACACAATCAGATGCAATGTGATGCAGACTGTGAGGCAATGAACCAAGAGGGCAGCCTAAATGAACTCTGCCTATTGCATAATATCAGCATGAGCACATGCCACCTTCTCTAGGCTTTTACTTTCAGTTTTTGTCCATCCAATAAAACCCAAAGTTTATACAGCAACAAGATAAAAGAGAGTAAGTGTACATTATTAATTTTTACTTATAATCTAATCATTGAAAGAAAGAAACGACTGAAATATTTATAGTAGTTCTAGGACTAACACGTATCAAATAAATGTCAATGGTACATGTACATGTACAGGCATACTTTTCCTGTTATTATACTTTATAGTGACTTCACAGCGCACTGCAAGCAATGATTTCATTCAATTTTACACGTACATGTGCATGCTAACTATGCTCACACAACTATGTAAATGAACATTCTGAACTGCAGGGTATGAATGTGTGCTACATTGTACCATGTACATGTAGCTCCATCATACTACATGTACATGTATGTGTAGGATGCCACTGTGGTCCCCAGCCCCTCATACAAAAGACATTAGGTCTATTCAAATTATGACTTGCAACAATCAATAAAATGCCGGAGCTGTACTTAGGACTTACATGTACATGTACACCTTATTTTGTTACAACCGTGGATGAATGAAGTCAAATAATGTTTTTTAAAAATTTAATGAAATAATTATGGTTTTCATATTAAAGTTTTAACTTCTACTTTCTTCAGTTTTCCCAAACATAAACTGAACCTCAGGTGCAATTTAAAAACAATAAAACTGAAATTTCCTGTGAAGATGTTTTGTTTTACTGGTATTTCCCACAGAGAGACAACATGCTAGGCTCTAAAATCTGCTGAGAAGCAACACTGATACAGACAATGCCTAAAAGCTACTGGCCAGTAAGATGAGGCAGTAGCCTCCAAGGAATGTCATGACCTTTTTGACAATAGGTTTTTCCATAACATACATGTAATCGTTCTAGATACATGTATATATTCATTTTACTGTTTACAAAAGTGTGCATCTGTAAAAATACTTAATGTAAGATGCAGAGCTATCCAAAGAGGTAAATCTCAAAATGTTTGTCCCTTTTTTAATTCATTTAGTTGGTCTATGTCTACTATACCCACAGTGAAAAAAGAAACTTGTAGTCCTAAATATTACAGAGATATAGCACATTATCCAGTAAATGTACCCATTACATGTACATGTATTTGTAATGCGAGTTACCGTAGAATTGCCTGTATATATGCATTATTATTAGGCCAAAGATGTCATAAATGAATGTGCAAAACAACTTTTGATTGGATGCTGATCGTAGTTGGACTCCTGTTCAATTGAAGGCAACTCTGGAGAAAAAAAAAGATTTTGACAGGTGGAATATAGCAGCGCTTCCATACGCGACGAGAGTTGATGCACGCAGGGGCCAAATAAACTTTCCTTTCGTTTGGTCAAAATCACATGTCGTTTGCCAAAGTTGTTCGCAGATCTCAAATAAAATGCCATTATCCATTTGAAAAAAAAAGACAGATTAAAAATTCAAAATTGCAACTTGAATGTGGTCACTGTCTTAGAAAAGAATGTTGACTTAATACCACGGTCCTTGGAATATATTGAATGCCACAGTTTGGTAAATGAATCTGTTTCGTGAAAAAAATAACCAGAACACAGTAGAGCCTGAAAGTAAAAGGTCAAACAGCAAGCTTCCGGAACCCTTGTGTGGTCCGCCTATGGGGATTTTACATTGGGCCATCCTATCACGTGCAGTTGATGGGTTCCAGATTCCGTTAAGTTGACATCATGCAGTTGTTGTCAGCAAAGGTTAGATAAAATCTTAGAATCTTTTGTAAAAGTAGAATAATGCTTTATGTTTATTACTTCATAAATTATCAAAATGTGCAAATATTTTGATCTGGTTTTTATTTTGGTTTTTACCCACAGACTACCATAAAATTTCTGCGAACGAGACTGCTGTATTGCACCGTTCTTCATGTATTTTAGATTTTCGGAAGTGATGGGCCAATATTTTGGCAGGATATTTCTCTTTTAGGTCAGTTAATTTTTCAGTTTCTATAAATTGATGTAATAGCAAATATCTTTCAAAGCCCTCATTCCAAACTGGACTTTTTAAGAAGAAACTGAACGAAAAAATATTACAAATTCTAAAATCTTTACATGTTATTTTCCTATCCATTTGAGCATACTATTTTTGCTGTTTTCACATATCCTACGATCGTTCTGTTGAAGCATGGTTTCAAAACAACTTTTTTGGTCGGCAAAACACGTTTGGAAAATGTCACACCTCCTCCGACGCTAATATTCCACATAAGTGTAACACATAATTAAACTTTGGAAAAAGTGTAAAACTGTTGAAATCAAAGTTGCTCATGGATATGGGATGGAGGAGATTCAATACTTGTATCACTTATACACGGAAGTACTACGGCACATTCGTAGCGAGCTCCCAATGTCTCAATGTGCATTGACCATTGTACGCGCACACGTACAACACATGTACATGTACGTATGCACATGCGTGTACATGTACATGTCCCAAGCCAAACCAAAGTTCAGCAAAAAATTTCTTAACGACAGTAATGACCCCATCATCTTTAATAAATGTTGATACTTGAAATGAGGGAACATCTTTTCCACAGAACAGCTGTCTGTATTCATGAGGTCCAGAGAAATCATGCTTATTCATGAAGCTTTGTGTTGTGATGACAAAAGGGCACATGGCGGCCTGCCTCATCAAACCCTTACACTTCTGCGCACACCTGTCACATCCATGGATTCCCCCTACTTAGCAATGCCAGACTGATCGGAAACAATGGGGACAATACGCGGAAGAACACTTAGTCAATTGGAGGATGACGCCTTAAACCATGTGCATTTGGAAGACCCTAAAAGAGCTCCTCAAGCAAAAGTGCCCAAGGAATAATAAATTAAATGCAAACACGTTAGATTTTCTGTCCATATCAATTAAAAGGAAAGCTACCATACATGCCATAGCACCATCTATGGAGCTGGCATGAACTAAGTGTATGTTTCGAACCATTCTTTGAGGAGAAACCACGAGGAGTAAAAAAAAGGTTTCACACTCAGGCTTTATGACAAAAAGAAAACAGTTCCCCTCCCCTAGTTTAAGTTTAAATGGCAAATGTTTCTTTATAGTTTTCCAACCCTTTGCTGATACATGTACATGTACTTGCATTTGAAGCAGCTTTCACCCATGGAACAATTTTAAATTTGCATTTAAAGCTAGCAGCAAATCGTGAGTAAGACTACTTTCAACTTCAATGAAAAGAGATCTAAATTTGAAAAAAAAGTTGGGGAGGGAAAAAGTAGCGGGCAGGGATGAGAGACTATCGGTAGTGTTTTACTTGGCCTAACTTCTGCAAAGAACAGATTGAATATGTGTTGCACTACATGTACCTCTGCATCCTTGGCGTTGGTGATGACAATCATGGCAATGGGTCCCAGCATGATCCTGAAGAATTTGGGGAAATCTTGGCAAAAACCCAAGATCTGCTGGTAAAATTCTGTTATTAAAGAAAACAAGCAAACACTTGGTCAGCAAAGAACTAACTTTGAGGGTTGATACTGCTGCATGGATAATACTGTACTTATCACTGTTGCTGGAATTATTTTAATTAATTAAAAGAAAAAAACAGTATATGTACATATACACGTATACATGTATTGTCATCTGGAAGAAAAACTGCAACAGAGCTTAACTTTTAAAGACTACTTCAGTTTTCATAATTGAACTTGAAATTGATAATGTTACCACACTTTTCCAAAGTGACACTAAATCCAGCTTTTTAACGCAATTCGGGTGGTCAAAATATACATGTAGGACACATGCTTTCGTAGGTTGTTCATATTCAGAACGGACAAACCATGCGCGGTCCGGGGTGTTCAATATACTACTATGTTCAGACACAAAGGTGATTTCTTTCAAAGATACCATGTTAAGATTTACTGTTCTTGCTAATCAGAGTTCTCATATGGCTGTGACATCATGGGTGTGGTTGCTACATCGTTGTTGTGGAGTATCAACGTACATGTATACATGTAGTGTATGTACCTAACAGGTTTCCACTCTTGTATTAAAGTAAAAATCTCACAGCATTACTATCCCTCCCCGCTTTCAGGAACCCATTTGTATAAATGGGCCAAAAGGGCCAGGGATACAAAATTCTATCCTCACCCAAAAAAGTATGCCAGTGACAGGATGAAGATGGATGAGCTGTCTTCAGGGACATGAGAGAGTAATTCTTCTTCTAAAACTAATATCATGAACCGTATTTTATTCTGTAAATATATTTTCACTGGGGGGATATACCGTATATCAAGCTGTGAAAGAGTTCAAATTACACACCATATGAAAGAATGCTACCATATATGTTCATGTACGTGTACCTCATACGTATTCATGACTGAAAGCAGAACTCTCAAAATACACTCACTGGTCCATGCATTGTCATATGCTATTTCTGCTGTTTATCAAACGCACACACAAGGATCTACGCACAAGTTAAATATGCTAGCATACTGATTTGTTATCAGGGAACAGTGTAGTAGACTGTCACCTGGGTGAAGCATGTGCACACAAAACATTACCCTAGATATGCTACAAGTACACCACATATTTACATGTACATATTGAGTAACATGTACACCTTACATGCTCCCTTTCCCTAATGCCAGCTTGAATGGTACTGAATATTTTTGAGGCAAGGTCAAATATAATATGGTTTATTTAAGGGTCAGCTCATACAGTATGTAAGTCCGATGCCTCATACATGTATATGTAAGACCAAAAAAAGGCATTTAAAAAGTTTTTAAGTCCGACACCTCAAAAGTCTGACAATTCTTTATTAGTTTATCTCGGGGGGAGCGGATTAGTGTAGTGGTTCTTTCCTTGCTTTGCACCAATGAGGCCAGGGTTCGAGTCGCGGCTTGGCCCAGGCTTTAATTTCATTTGGTTTCCAGTCCATACTTGCTCTCACAGGTTTTCTCCGGGCACTTCGGTTTCCTCCTGCCTCTAAAACTGGACCTTCTTTTTAACTCCGTAATGTAATGCTGATTAATAAAGTGTATGAATAAACGTACAGTTAGTGGAGCAAATAGCCTGAGTTGCTGAAAGCGACATTAAAACAAAACAACAACAACATTAGTTTATTTCGGCCTAAAGATCCGATGCCTCATTAATATGTATGTAAGTCAGCCAATTCTGACTTTTGAGGCATCATACTTTTGATACGCATCCTTTATTTGCCCAGGGAAGCAACTTTCAATGTCCCCCAAAGCAAAAATTGGCAATCACCCTCAAAAAATACTATGTTTGTCCATGAAGGTTTCAAAAAGCCCCACATTTATTACAAACAGGATTCTTTAAATTACTTCTTATAAATTTAACCTTGTGCTTATACAGATCACAGAGAAGTTCACAAAAGGGTGGGATCAACATCAGCGATACTTACTTGCTGGCTCTGCCTCTAGTTGATGTGCATTTCCTATGAATGGTAGAGCAACTGGCCCTGGGATCTTCTTGCTGAAGTACTGTAATTGCTTCCAGGGTTTGTAGAGGAACTGGAACAGCACATACCCGTAATATGCTGTAAACACAGCAGCAGCAGTGACAAACACAGGGAGGAAGAAACTCATCTTGAACTACCTAAGACAATGTCTGCAACACAATTAAGATTACATGAAAGATGTACTCGTCGAACTTGAATACCAGTGCACAAGTTTGGTTGCTTCAAAGAGAGAAGCTAGTTGTTGCTGCCTATGAAATCACATGTACATGTATCTCCCCTACGTGTAAATGTATTTAAAGTTGAACTTTGAAATCACTTTTTGTGGCAGCAATGAGCATGCACATACATGCAAAGAAATCAGCGGTTATAATGAACACATGCTGTGCTTGCTTCCATACAAGGTCGATGTAGGTCAAGCAGAGCTTAACTGACGAGACCCCAAACAGAAGATATGTGCAAAACAAAACGCCAGTACATACATGTATTTGACATGCATGTACATGTACCTGTCCATGATTGCAAAATGCTATTTTACTGCCATGGAACATGAACAGCATGGTTTCTCCAATATAAGGTGGTGACGAGAATGAGGTACATTGTACGTGTACCCCTCAAAAATCGAAGTGAACTGAAAGCAGCAAACATGCCATGTCGATGGGGCCTAACGTACATACATGTGTACATGTACACCCACTCACAGAACTGTGGGGTTTGATGTCAGCTCTGCTCCCACTACCATTCGTTGGAGTGGAGCGGACGTTGGACCCCACCACAGTCATGAGAGTACTGGAGGTAGGCCTAGGCCTAAACCATGTAAACAAGATGGGAATCAGACCCGATGCCATTTCGGCCTTTATTTCACTTCTAAAAGCCTCAGGAATCAGGAAAATAAAGTAAATATAACTTAAGGGGCTCAAATTTAAACCAAGCTAATGGGCCAGTACAGAGTGGAATAACCAGGTCCACACATACATGTAGGGCTGTGGTTGCTCTCTTTGAAGTTTTACAATCTGTCTCAATTCTGTCGCCATCACAACCCTGCTTCAACTTCAAGGCATGTCTTTAATTAATGCCTGGATTTTAAACTGCAGGATATCACAAACTTTTGAACCCTTTTGACAATTTTACTTACACCGGCGAATTCCTCAGAGCTTGGAATTTTATATGAGCCCCCTAAAGCTTTCCCAAACCGTATATTTTCCGATGTATGACGCCTTAAATCACCGGGCCTACGGCTGCACTACGCCAAATACGCGCCCATATAGAAAACCGAAATAGCGCCACCAGTAGTACAGATCAAAGATCGTATAGCGCCGCTATATAATCTTTGGTAGGGATCCTAGAGTTCTATCAGAAAATTCCGTCGGGACCCCTCGCCAGGTAAAAAATTCTGAATTATTTTGAAATATTCTGAGAATTTCCCCAAATTTCCCCTTCTAAAATTTCTGAAAACAATTCCTAAGATTCCCGCATTTCCAAAAGGGACTGCCAATTTGCAAGTTGGTTCAAATACCGCGATGCCAAATTAGTCGTGGCTCACGCGGTATGGTTATCTGTTTATGGTGGCGAAACTGAAATAAATTTAGCGCCTCTACCTGAGAGCAGAAGCGCCAATCATGATGACATAAATTCAGAATTATTCGGCTTACATAAAAGTATTTAATACAAGTAAGAATGCCATCAAATCAAAATTCGGGTAATATTAGGTTACATTACATTAGGCAAAATGACTGGAAAATACCTGAATAACGGGAGTGAAATCATTCAATAAATGGTTTTTAGAAAGTGGAAAGGTCAAGAATCATGTTCGTGTGCAGAAGAAATTGCGCCTACGATGATAAGTGGGTGCGCCGAAATATTCAATACGCCGACACGAAATTGCTTATACGGATGTGTGGTTAAGGATGGATCGGGAGTGAGAGTCCGTGCCACACTATAGTGGGTCTAGAGCAGCCCAAGATTGATATTGGCGTGTCAGTCGAAGATTGGAATGTTTTTGTCCGGCGATGGGAGGTCTTCCGTGCTGGTTTAGGAACAGATGGCGCACCGGCCGCATGGCAGTTATTCCAGTGCACAGGGACTGCGTTGGGTGACATCATACTAAAAGCGAACCCCAATGCCGCATCCGACACCCTGCCACAACTGCTTGCCACGATGCGTTCCCTCGCAATCATCCCGGTAGCCACCTGTGTCCTACGTACCGACCTGCTCCAGTAAAGCCAGGAATGAGAGTAAACATCCCAGGCCTTCGTTGGCCAGAGTGCGTGGAAAAGCCGAGCCTTGCGCTTTTGCTGCACGGTGTGAATGTGGCAAGAGCGTTGACTACATGGATCACATAGTCCACGATGTCCTTCTTAACGGATTGTACGATCCTGACATCTGCCGTGAAGTACTTGGGGTATCAGATATCCACAAGAAACCGGTCAACGATGTGATCGCCCTCGTTGAAACCAAAGAAATGGCCCGCAACACCCTCCCCTCATCTGCCCTATCCGCTGTATCGTCATTCGGCGCCAAAAGACTCCGCCCACAACCGCTGCGGCAGTGCCATCCCACGCCGACCGGAACAAGGAGGTGACATGCCCAGTCTGCAAGGGGGTATATAAGGTCTTCACTGAGGGGCCACGGGGAAGGAATTCCAAGCCCCACCGAGTCTGCATCACCTGATTCAGGGCTAACCGCCGGAGAAACAGCCAGCCCCGTCCCCACAAGGACCCGCCACCCATTGTCCAGGCCTTTGAATCTGGCCCGATATCCCAGATTGCAGCTTTTCAGAATAGTGGCCCTCAACCCCCGCACAAGAGGGTGCGCCAACACCGCAGATGTACTTAACCCACACCCATTACCGTCAACAAACCCCCACCCACGAGGCTAGACCATCACATCTTTACCAAGGGCGAGTGGAAGCAAGACTGCCTCCAAGACCACCCCAGAGTCGCGATAACGGTTTCAGTCGACGGGTCGGCTCTGAATGGAGAGACCAGCCCATCCAGAGCTGCAAACACCTTAGCAGAGGTATCTGCGATCGCAGACACAGGTGCACAATCGGACTTATGGTCCCTGGCAAACTTCTTGGCTTGCGGATTCTCCCGTGACGACTTGAACCCTGTTAGCCTAAGCCTTTCAGCTGCCAATCGCTCCCCAACTCCGATTGAAGGGGCATTCTTCGCCAAGCTCACAGCACACCCTCGCAGTGGAGGGACGGCGACGTGCCACTCTGTCGTCTACGTGACTAGCTCTGTAGAAGCCATGTATATGTCGTACAAAACGCTACTCAACCTTGGCCTCCTCTCGAATGACTTTCCATCAATCGACAGCGTTCCCAGTGTCACTGGGCGAAGCCAGGAGCGTGATCCTAGTGACTCGGGCACATCTTGGGATCCTCCGGCCACGAACGTCTTGCGATCCATCAACGACGGTGCCGGTCACCTTACATCCTACCAGATGCCATGTGCTTCTCCCCCCCACGCGAACCTCCCCCATCACGTCCAACCGAGCTGCTGTTCCTGTGTACGGTGGAAAACAACAAACGAATGAAAGCTTGGCTACTCGAGAGATATGGCTCATCCACATTCAATACCTACCCCCACCAAGCATTACCATGCATTGACGGACCCCCGGTAGAGATACACATTGATCTGCCACACCCCGGCTAACATTTCGTTGCACTGGCAACAGCAGGTACTCGATGACCTCCTCCACGATAAAGCCCTTGGTGTCATAGAACGTGTGCCATACGGAGAACCTATCACATGGTGCCATCGTGTGGTGATTACACGAAAGCACAACGGCGCCTCCCGTTGGACAGTTGATCTTTCGCGGTTGAACAAGTTCTGTAAACGGGAGACATTCGCCACAGAATCACCATTCCAGCTCGCTCATCGTATCCCGAAAGACACATGTCACAGATGCCTGGAACAGCTACCAAAGTGTCCCCCTGCGCGAATCCGAACGTCGCTTGACTACCTTTATCACACCTTTCGGTCGCTGGCGCTACACGAGGGCACCCCAGGGTTTCTTGTCGTCAGGAGACGGGTACAATCGTCGCTTTGACATACTGTCAACCTTCAGACTATCAACCTTTAAACGCAAGGAATGCTGTGTTGACGACACCATCCACTTCTACACCGACCTGGAACAGCACTGGTGGCGGACCATCGACTTGCTCACACTTGTAGGCCAGGTAGGCATCGTGCTGAACCCAGACAAATTCCAGTTCGCCGAAAGAAGTGTAGATTTTGCCTGATTTTGGGTGTCTGACTCTACTATCGAACCCCTCCCCAAGTACCTTGACGCCATTTGAGACTTCCCTTCCCCATGCTCCACTACGGATATCAGAAGTTGGTTTGGTCTCGTCAACCAGGTGGCCAACTATGCCCAGCTTTGTGACATGATGGCCCCATTCAAGCCATTCCTCAGCCCACGTTGTAAATTCTCATTGACCCCCCGAGTCGGAAGAGACTTTCCAGGCGTCCAAGGTAGCCATTGTGGAAGCCATTCACCAGGGCGTGGAGATTTTCGACATAAAGAGGTGAACGTGCCTCCGCCCCGGCTGGTCAAAGCGTGGCATCGGCACTTACTCCTCCAGCAACATTGTAGCTGCACATCTGGCAAGCCAGACGTTTTCCCCCGGGGGAAGGAGGATCACCCTGGCCCTGGCTGGCTCCTGTTTCTTATCCTCGGCGGAGCAATGCTACGCAGCCATTGAGGGGGAAGCACTGGCCATTGCCTGGGGTGTCGAACAGTCACGGTACTTCACCCAAGGGTGCGACAACGTCATCGTGGTCACCGACCACAAGCAACTCGTGCAGATCTACGGAGACCGCACGCTGGATGAGATATCCAATTCTCGACTCTCCGTCTCAAGCAACACACCCTCCAATGGCGCTTCGAAATCAAGAATATGTCCGGTATTAAAGAGCAACCATGCCGCCGACGCAGCATCAAGGCACCCCTCCCCGTCCAACTCAGCGACCGACTGCCCATTGGAAATGTCAGGCCGTCCCAACTTTGTAGAGTCAGCTTTGATGGCCTTCATCTGCAATGAAGCCCAAGAGCTTGGCTTGATCTCATGGCCCCTCATCACACAAGAAACGGCAGCAGGTGCATCCCGTGGTCACTTTTTACAGCGCGATGACCCTAATATTGCCAACTTCGGGCCCATTGCCAAGTCCATCTACGCACACGAGGGCATCCTGTTATACCAAGATCGCATTGTGGTCCCGCCGTCCCGTCGCCGTCTTGTCTTAAAGACGCTCCATGCAGCCCACCAGGGTATATCCACAATAGAACAGCGTGCCCATGCCATTGTCTATTGGCCGGGAATGTCGAGGGACATTCGATAAACCTGCGAGCGATGTACCGATTGCAACCGGAACGCTCCCTCACAAGCCGCCACACCGCCACTACCATCGCCACCACCTGCGTCACCTTTTGAGGCGATATTTGCAGACTTCTTTAATCAAGGGGGTGGCCACTACCTCATTGTAAGTGATCGCCTGTCAGGTTGGGTGGAAGTATACAGCTCAAAAGCAGGCACCAGCCTTGTTGGATCCGCTGACCTAGTCCGCCACCTTCTGTCAATCTGCACCACATTCGGTGTACCAGAGGAGATCTTGAGCGAAGGCGCCCCGGAGTTTACGGCTAGCTGTGCAGAAGACTTCGTCCGTCTATGGGGAGTCAGACACCGCTTGTCCTCAGTCGGCTTCCCTAAATCGAACGGCAGAGCAGAGGTCGCGGTGAAGACTGCCAAACGTCTGCTGAGGTCCAACACGGGCCCAACCGGCAGCCTCGATCACGACCGCTTCATGCGTGCCATGTTACAGCTACGTAATACACCTGATCCTGACTGCAACCTCTCATCAGCGGAGATAATATTCGGCCGTCCGTTACGAGACACACTCTCCTTCGTCAACCGACTCGAGAAATTCTCCAATCCCCACATCCGCCCCCTGTGGCGTCAGGCGTGGGAGGCAAAGGAACAGGTTCTGCGAACACGGCTCGCTCGTACCACAGAGTCTCTTGAGACCCACTTGCGTCCCCTCCGGCCGTTGGCAATCGGTGGGAAAGTCTTCATCCAGAATTAACCGGGCACTCACCCTAACAAGTGGGACAGATCAGGGGTGGTGGTGGAGTCACCAGGCCACGATCAATACCAGGTGAAGGTGCATGGATCTGGACGGCTAACACTCCGCAATCGCCGCTTCCTCCGTGCTTATACACCGGCAACCCCATCCATCCTTGGAACCTGGCGCCATCGAACCTGGCGCCATCACCACAGCCTACAGGCATTACCGAGCGATGCCCCCGCCATACCATCAGTCCCCGGTGGATTCCCAGTCTCACCTCCAGGAGCTTTCTCAACCAATGGCAGTTGGGCCTAAGAGCGTACGTAACGATGTGCCACCATCACCAGAAGTGATTAGCCCGACCACAGCCAATGGGAGCCCCACGGCCGGGACGTCCAAGATGCCCCACCAGTTGCTGTCCCTGCGTCCCGACCGCCAGCTCACTCACCACGGCCTTGCCGCGTACGCCGGCCACCCAGACGCTACGAACTAGAGACACGCCAGTGGATCAAATAACTATGGTCCGTTGACCTATGTTCCTTAGCTCTCCGGCTTAGAGGGGGGGGGTGCAGAGTTCTTACCACCAAAGGTCGCTATTCTCTTTGCCGCTTGAGGGCGCTATTATTACCAGCTGTGCCGACAGGAAGTAACAGCGTTATAAGCTGTATTTTGGCCATCTAAGTTTTACGCCAGTTTTACATGATTCGCAAGTTCTAACTTTGACAGTGTTTCTGTTACATTGTATTTTATATCATTATTGTCCAGTGCTGGGGCCTGTTCACACCTTTGTGGCATTGTTTATCTGTTGTTTTGCCCTAGGACTCTATCATCGTTGTTGTAGCAATAAACCTATCAACAAACGAGGAGTCAATTTCTTCAAGAATTATTTCGAGAATTAGACATATACAGAACGTTAAAAGATTAAAAGGCAACTACCGAAATCTGGAATTAACACCACGCATTTTTAGTGACAATGCAGTTCAGTTTTTTATTACGCACAAGAAAGGCATCGAAAAATTGGCAATGAAACAATTAAATGAAATAGGTGCTTACAGATTACAAACGGCAATTAAAGTCCAATTTAAAAAGGAACGAGTAGTATTAGAAATGGTGGAGCTGGACCAAAAGGGGATTCCCCTGAAATCCCGCCAAAAAAGTGACATTGCAACCTTGCTGGATACCTACCCAACAATCCCCCAAACCACCCAGACAACCCCACGCACACTTGCACCCCAAAACCCACAACACACTTTTCCCCCAAACCCCACAACGTACACTTGCACTCCAAACCCCACTCACACATTATTTAAAGAACTTGTGGCTACTCGGATAAATACATGTATTAATAATACTACTTTAAATAAATGATATTTTAATCATGTAGGGATCTGGGGTTTCCCGTGGGATAATTACTTTTGATACGAATATGAACTCTGACCTGCTAATCTCTGGCACGAGATCAATGCGTGAGTATGAGCGTCCCTTGCCGTGTGCAGACTAAATTATCTCTAAGCCACGCCCTTCGGCCGGAAGCTGCTTACATTGTATTACATTTTGGCGGGACCTGAGAAGTTTCTGGGCTTTTTTCAGTGACAGCCCCACGCTTGAGACCTGCACCTTGGTGGGCTGGCAGCCACAGCAACATGGCTCCCTGTGGGATAACCTAAGCCCTAAATTTCCGTTGGCTTTAGAGTTCATGCCAATTTAGACAATCTTTTAGACGTCAGGGTAAGAGAATTTATGATTGTACAGAGACATTTCGTTGTGTGAATTCATCATGGACATAGCGAATGTAACGTTTATTAAGATGTACATGTAAGCCATCACTCATTAATAGTATGTCCTCTGGCTTTCTTTAGGTTTTTTTTCTTGGTTTCTTTTTGGTTACAATTTCATTGCTGATTGATAACTGGGAATAAATCGAAGGGAATTAAGCCACAGTCGCCTCGAGTCCATTTTTTGCCTGGTTTTGCGCCTCCTATCCTCCTTCATTGGCGGACAGATCTCCACCCTCCAGACAACTGCAGAAGGACCGAACCGCTACAAAATGGCGCCGTAGACAGGATGGAGGCTTTTTTAGACAGGAATATGCTTCAAGTCATCTTGGCCACTTGACGTCTACGACCGCTGAGGCTTCAGTTTTCTGGGATCATCGAGGCATTTGAAAGGTCATACATTGTTGTATTGTTAATAAGACCCCTGACGACGTTAATTAATTGGGCCATTTCGTACATTACTTTATTGATATGTTAAGGCTTGGTCCATGTGAATGAGTTGTCTAAAAGTAAAAAATGGTGATTTATACTTTTCATGTATTCTGAAGACACATGTGTTGTGTACATTTTGTGATATTAGGCCTACCACCAGTTGTGTTCTTTTTTGGATTTTATAAATAAAGTGCTTGGTGAAGGCTCAGTGACAGCATTCTAGGCCACTAGTGTTGGCCACTTTGCATGATTCTACTTGACACCCTTTGTTGGTGTGTTTTAAATTCATTTTTGGCTGTTGTAAACTGTAAACAAGAGTTTATTCTCTTTTGTATTTAAAATACTGCCACTTGTAAAGTCAACTTGTTTTTTTTGAGCAGTGACTGCTTCGTAACTTTGTGCATTGATGCCTGCTTGAGTTGTCATTTATCATGAACATGTTGTGTCTTAGACACGTTTTATATATGTACTCAAGTAGCTTTTTCTTGTAAATCATACGTTTTAATGTTCTGTGAATTTTTGACTTGTGCCACTATAAAATGGCTGCGCTTGAGAAGCTTAAAGATGTACTTGCCCTTCGGAATGACATGCTAGTTCGAACACTAGTCAATGCTTTTGAAAGTGCTTCAGCTCTTGAGCCCTCTGAAGGGGACTTTGTCTTGTAATTCCGAATTGGATTTTGATGATCTTGTTGGGGATATTATAGGCATAGTAGCCACTACTAATGCGTTGCTAGTTGAAAGCGCAAGCTCTTTATCGGAGCAAGATATGGCAGCCAGTACCCCCGTAGAGTGCGATGAGCATTTTCTTGATGCTGATTCACATGTTGTAGAGAGCAACTCTCTTCCAACTATCACAGCAAGCCATGTGGCAGAGGATGAAATTAATCTGCCAGATGTTCTCCCGGAACCTTGTGGAGATAATTGTGTCGAAAAGGTATCTGAAGGGAGAGATAGTTTTGAGGGGTCAGTTATTCATACTGTAGGGTCTTGTGGTGATTTAGAAGAGAGTTGTGATGTAACTTTTTACCCTAAGCTCTTAACAGAGAAGGATACTTGTACTTGTAATAATACTGTGGTGACCTGTACTTTGTAGTTCTAATTTATCGCATGGAAAACTATTTATCTAATTAATTATGCAGCCCGAAAACCACTTTCCATGACATAAGCCTGAACATCCACCATAACAAACAGTCCTTTTGGAATCACGATTTATGTCCCAATTAAGGTTATACCCCTTAATTGACATTCAATTATAAATAATATAAATAATAATTATAAAGTAATTGGAAACATTGTTTTGCTAGTGTTCCATGGGAAGTTCCAATGCGTTACCTTAGTTTAGGTTTGGAATGATCCGCATTTACACTTTTTATGAATGGCGGAGCAATATGTCCGAGATCCTTGCTATGAACAGTGCCTTATGGCTGTGGGCGGGCGTTGGTCGTTCGAGAACTTTCTCGGGTCCGGGTGCGGCCATTTCGCTGCTGATCGAGCAACGCCCAGGTAAGAAAGTTTTGCTCCAAAATTCTTCACTTTCCGTACTTTTTGTGGTTAAGTACCCTCACAGGGCTTATAATCATCATAACCGCTGATCATTATAGAGCATGTCAGTTGATCTTATACATAAGGATAGTGGGATTTTGATTCACTTTTTGAGTGGTTTTATAATCATATTGTTGGGGATTCTTCCGCGATAGATTGCTGTGTGGCATACGTTATAAACGTATATGTATACACACAAAGCACGTTACGTTACATTTACGTTGGACGTGGTGTGCGCTGTAGGCCTCGTGTGTGCAACACCGCGCTGTGTATGGAGCTTGGGGCTGTGTACGACTCGCATTGGTGGGTCGCGCGGCCATTGCTTTTCATAGTGTGCTTACTAACAAGATGGGGTACGCTGTCTATATTTTATGCGGTGTGCATTCTATACAAGTATTCATACTGCAGTTCTATAATCCCTGTAGTTAAGAATATTATTTATCATGCCACTTTTGTGAATTATGTTTGCATTAGCTCAAGCTTTTGGGGAACTTGCCTGCCACAGGGTTCCTGCACCACTTTAGGCTACATCACTGCTAAGCCACCACACCAGGGTAATTATTTACCACAAAGTGTTGATACAATTTTTCAACTTGACATTTTTACAACATTGAGTACACTAGATGTATAAGTGCATTAAATGTGTTGTATTTTGTATACAATAAATATCTTTGGTTGTAAACACTTAGGCCTATTCAACAATTTTGCATACAGGGAAATGTTTACCGAAAGAAGCTGATGAGATGAAAGCCACAAATAATAATTAAATCAATCAATCAATCAATTGAATCAACAACCGGTTTCCGACTGAATTCTTTGGGGAAATCAGTCAAGGGATAGTGCCTCATCTTCTATCACTGGAGGATGGACCTACCACCCCACTACCAGGGGCGGCCTAGAATCCCACGTCCGGTCAAAATACCTTCAAATGCAATGACTACAGCTCTTACTTAAGTATTCACAGCTTTCAAAGAATTTTGCGCCGGGCGAAGCACGCCTACTATAGTATACACACCTACTATACGTCACGGAAGAAACTGAATCCGTTATTGTTGAAACCGATTGCTTGCCAACACCCGTAGTTAAAAGCCACTATTGTTTGATCAAAGATAAATCGAAACATTTAGGAGCACAAGTTAACAATCACGGCGTAAAAAATATCTATGCGATCGGTGCAATACACACTTTTATAAGCAAGATTACCTTACCAAACATTTCAAAGAGTGTAAAGGTGAAGGAAGTCCCACTTTTTTGTTGAAATGCCGGAAGCATTGTATCAAAATGCTCCCATATTACAATTTAGAAATTTTAGACATAAACAAAAACGCCGTTTGTGATTTATGCAAATTTTGAACCAGTTTTAGAAAAAAGCAACGATTATCCACAAAAACACGTCCCTTGCGGCTTTTATTATGCAGTGATACGACGTGACAATCGTAAAATCGACGGAAAACTTTATCGAGGACCAAATGGAGTCAAGTATTTGTTGCAAGTCTCAAGTTGAAAAAATTAACGACATTTTTGATAACCCGGAACAGCTTAAACTGACACACAAAGAAGAACGACGATAAACGACGTAAATACAATTGTTGGTGTGACGAGCCAAGCGAAGTGAGAGGTGACAATTGGTGCCTAAAATGTAATACACGTTTTTCAAAAAATCCCAAAGTCAGAGATCACTGTCATCTTAAGGGTGTCTTTAGAGGTGCCGCCCACAGCAATTGTAATTTACAACTACAAGTGGTAGCCAACGAAATGGCAGTTCTGGTGATATTTCACAACTTGGAAAATTATGACTACGTTTAAAGGCAATAATTACACAGACTTAATTTCTTGTATTCCTAGAAATAGCGAAAAAATATGTTTCGTTTAGCTTTGGTCAACTTTGATATATAGACTCGTATCATTTTAATGATACAATCTCGCCGATTATATCCCAAACGAGGCCACAAGTTATTTGTTGTATCTCGACGCAAACATTCTTCAACCATTACCATTTTCAAATTTTAAATGGGTCGAAAACCCAACAGAATTTACTGCGGACTTTATCCTCAATTGCAACCCCGCAGACAACTATGGATATATGCTCGAGGTCGATCTCAACGTGCCCTACCACTTACACGATCTTTTCAACAAATTTTCTTTATCCCCCGAAAAAAATAATTAAACTCAACCGTTTTAGCCCGCAACAAAAATTGATGTTGGATTACAAAGTCCCTAATGTTAAAAAGCTCGTCGCTACGTTAACGCCAAAAAAATATATGGTACACCATCGGCTATTGCAATTGTATTTGCGATTAGGCCTCGAATTGACACAAGTACATCGTGTGATGCAATTTAGACGATGTCCCTGATTACGTAGTTACATTGAAAAAAATACCCAATTGCGTAAAGAAGCCAAACATTGCATCGATCGCGATGTCGTCAATGTAAAATGTCGTGATCGCGATTTCGTAAAATTTAGACGCATGGCGTCTAAACCCAGTTTTAAGAAAGTTTTGCATAGAATGCGACATGAGTTATGTCGAAATGATGAAAACAAATGCCGTGCTAAAAACAATTTGCGGGGGGGGTTACAATACTATAACTTTCAAAGATGTTAATGTATGACTTTTAGTACATGTTCAAATGTCATTACGGCTATCAACAAGCTTGCTTTACACCGACACTTACAGTTTACTCGTTGAAATTAAAACGGAGACGTTTATGAAGACCTTTTAGCCATCAAAGATCAATTTGATTTTAGTAATTTTCCGACAGATCACATGTTTTACGCTCCAAAAAACAAAAAAGTCCTTGGTAAATTTCAAGACGAATTTGGTGTATACGCCCCAAGACGTATTCGATCAAACTTGAAAACGGTACAAACGTTAAAAAAGCCAAAGGTGTCACAAAGCTCGTATATGAACGTGACTTACAACACGAGTCTTACAAAGGTTGCCTCTTTAATCAAAGTTTGTAAACGATCAGTGTCTCATACGATCATATCATCGTCAGCTTTACTCGGTTGTACAAAAAAGTTGTTACATTCACTCGATAGAAAACGATGTATTCTCGACAACGGCATCGATACGTTAGCGTTTGGCCACAAAAGGCTCGAGATAATTCAAAAACTTAAAATAATACGAGATAATTTAATTTATTGAAGGCGTTTGGGTGTCTTCGGGTAACATTTGAAATTCTTCTTTCACAAAAGAACGTTTGAGACCGTGGAGTAAATAATATAATGTCGGGCCCATTTTTACCATTTTGCCATTGATCTGTTTGAATTGGCTCGTACGTTTTTTAACTTGGTAAACGTTGACGCTCCATATCGGGTAGTTGCCATTCTGACAGTGCCACCTTCTTGTTCACCCAGGTAATAAAACTGTCTAACTAAAACGTTTGGAGGAAGTTCCGCTCGCTACGCTCGCTTTTAGGAATGGTTGCAGCCGGTGATTGTTCAACCGGCCTAACTTGAAGGCTTCTGCGGGCGCCATGTCAATTGACCGTGTTTTTTCTTCATTGAGCGATTTATTATCACTTGGGGTAAACGTTCGACCCATTCTACGTTTCGTGCACCAGGGTTCAACATTTCTTGCGTGTACTTGTGTCCAAATAGGCGTTCAGATAACGTTGTGTTGAATCGTTCGATGATTCTCTGCGATCGATGGACTCCAGGTTCACCCACTTGGATCCGCACGCCTTTGGTTATAATTTTTTTTTTAAATGTGTTTAAATTCCGATCCCGAGTCTACGTTTATAGTTTTGGACCAAGACAAAGGCAATCTTTTGTAAATCTTTTTTCACGGCTTCTAACGGTTGTTCGGTTGTTTTACTAGTCAACGGTTCGGCTTCTTGTACCTGGAAGCCACGTTAACGACAGTTAAAGCGTATTTGAAAGTCTTCCTTTTGATGCGATCCCATGTTAAATATAATATATCCAACCGAAGTGTGTCATTTACCACGGCATATTCCGATTGTAAAGTACTTGGCCTGGGTACGTATAATTAAGTTGTCTGCCCTCGTCTTTGGATGCAAATGATCTACAACGTTTTGCCTTTCCAATAGCCTTACGGGCTGTAAAACAATTTAGAAAATTCTTTGTCCATTTAAAATAAATTCACGCAAACCGATAGGCCAAAAAGCCGACCAAGACCGTTCCTCCTGAAATCCACACCAATTCTCTAACTTTTTGATCTTCCGAATGTACGTAAAAATCTGACAACTTGGGCTCAGGCGTCAACGGTAACACGTTTTTACCCGTTAATTCTGACTAAGCTCGCAATGCCTCGTCCACATTATCAAGCTCATTTTGACTCGCGCGCTCTTGTTTCATAAGTTCATTTAGCAAGTCCAACAGATGAACACGATTTTTCCCCAGATTTTCTTAGCTTGCGCCAGTTGTTCCAACGCAAGGTTGTGTCGCTTTCGTTCTTCTTCTACTGGTTTTTCACTCAGACTGCTTAATAAAGTTTGAACCATTAAAAGCCAACGCGCTGACTATGGCTCCTCCTACCATCATTAGTGCACTTGCCATTTTAAAATATGTATTGTAAAACATGGATCAAGAAGTTCAAGAGAAGTTGATAGAAATTCTAACAGGTCGGACAAACAAAATGAGTGACATGCGGGCTGACATTGATCATATCAGCGATGTGCTTGCAGAAATGAGACATGAAACATTTCACAAGCGTGATTTATTGGGCAAATGTGAAGTTTTTTTCTTTGCAGCAGATGTGTCTTTGATTTTGTTTGTGATTTTTGGTTAAAATATAAAGTCGCCTTTTATAAAACAACATGGCAAGTCAATACACAAAGAAATTGAAAACGAGCCGCAGACTTAAAGTTCCTCGTGCCATTAAAGGTGAACGACGAGAAGTCAGCATTACGCACAATTCGAGCACCATAGCTGCGACGCACACGCTAAACGTCAAGTTTCCTGCGCTGGGAGTAGACGACGTTGTGGTGCATGGTACCGCAAAATTGGCTTTCAAATTGGACCTCGACGGGGCGGCGGACGACAATTGAACTATCAAAAGTGGAAAAATCTTGGCAATTCGTATTGGAATCGTGGTGCATTCTCCCTCATTCACCGGCATTCTTGGCCAGATTTAGAGGGGCCTGCGACTGTTTTGAAATGTTCAAATGTTATGAACCTACAAAATTAGCATCTTTTTGGTAAACAGGCCCCGAGCACGGATAATCTAAGGAAGGAATAAGATACCATAATCACAGAAATGCTTTCATTTTTAGTTTCATTGGAACAATAAACATTTGAATTAGAAGGAATTAGGTTTTTTCATTGTGTGTTTTTTTCTAGGTTGCCAACCACATCGGGAGATTCACTGTCGGTTTCTCGATTACAGCCAATCGGCGGCCGCTGCTGGACCGACGCAGAGCCGGCGGACACATTCTTGCGGTCCACCGTCGGTCCACCATTGGGTGTCCGACGGTTCCTTGTCGGTTTCTTGATAGCAACCACTCGGCAGCCGCTGGTTGACCGAAGTAGGACAAATGGGAACATTCTGTTGGTCCACAGTCGGCCCACCGTCAGCTGTGAGGCGGATCATTATCGGTTTTTTTGGCGGTACCCACTCGGCAGCCACTGGTGGCCCACGGATGGTACTGTAGGAGGACCGATAGTGGACCGTTGTTAGTATGTTGGCGGTCCACCGTCGGTCCTCCATCGGTTGTTGGGCGGTTCATTGTCGGTTTTTCGGCGGCAGCCACTCGGTGGACCGACTTAGAACCGGCGGACACTTTTCCGGCGGTCCACCGGCGGCAGCCACCTGAGGCCCGCTGATGGTGCCTTCGGAGGACCGACGGTGGACCGCGAAGCAGTGACCAACAAAGATCTGGCCCAAGCGTTGCGGGGCAAACGCAAAGGTCCGGTGTATTACTTATTTGACAGAATCCATTCGTGGAAGAAATAGTCAGTTAACAAGTCAGACACGTTGTGGAACATCAACATTGATCAGATGATTAAAAGTTTGAAAGGCGTCTTGATCCTCTGTAAAGATCCGGCCGTTAAAAGCCCACAGGAATTTTACAATCCTCACATTACAAAAACTGTTGTGACGGCCGAAGATAAACCGAATCCGTTGTATTCGCAAGGATTGGTTGAATACCAACATTGGAACGAGATTACCAAGTTCTTCGGAGACTCCGATACCGAATTGGGGCGAGCGGTCGTGAAAGACCTGGATCTGACGTTGACATGGCCGGTCATTTGAAACACAGGAACGGCCTTTGGCTCGATTTTAGAAGTTCAGACGACAACTTGACATACGGATCTGGCCGACCGTTGGGAGGCGGAGGTGCGATCCAGATGGAACGAGAACCAGAAACAGCATCGCCGTTGATAATGCACCTGTTTTTGGTGATGGATGCTCAATTGACTATCGAGGATGGAAATTTTAAAAGTTTGGTATATTAAATAAAAAGCAATGTATAAAATTCCACATGGTGCCTTGATTACTGGAAAAAACGGGCCCGGGAAAAACTCAATGGATATTACATCTTTTGCAACGGGAATATCGGTTCGTGTTTGAGGCCATTGTGATCATCTGTCCGACCTTGTTTAAAAATAAAACGTATTTAGAAAGGTTGTGGGTAAATACCGTCGAGAATGTATACTTGTGTCGTTTAGATAGAGAAAAACTTGAATTTAACGAAGTGGTTGATTTATATCAAAAACATTTTGACGGGGTAAACACTGTTTATTGAGGACGAGTGTGCGGCCAATCAGTAAATCAAGTATCGTAAAAAGTCTAAAGGAAGCAACACGTGTGCGGTAACTAAAATGGCTGTGTGGTAGACACTTTAGTCACAGCTGTTGGCTATTGACTCGAACGTATAGTTCGGTGCTCGAAAATTTCCGCGAAAACGCCGCCTGGATTGCAATGTTTTACACAAAAAATAGAAATTCCTTTGATCAGTGTTTAGACGAAAATTATGTGATACCAGATGAAGAACAAGATCAGTTGAAACGGCATTTGCGCGATGTCAAGTTTAGTAAATTGTTGCTAATGAAGGAACCACCGGTTAGTCATAAACTAGTTAACAATGATAAAAATTATCCACAGAAGCATCAGTTAATTAACAATGTTATAATTAAATACCAACAATGCTACAATTCATTCAAGTAATTATTGAGTAAGTTATTGCAATTAATTTGACGTATTACACTTTTGAATACGTAACTGCCAAGCTAGCGTTTAACCAATTTAAAAATGAAATCATACAATAAAATGGATGACATCAAAAGTATACTCGCTGACTCCAAAGTCGACACAAAAGCCCCAAACGTCAAAGATCGCTTATGCGCCGTCGTAGCTTCGGGCGAATCCAAGAAATACCTAGGCAAAGGATATTCTGTCAAAGAGATCGAAGCAATTGTCCCGACAGAACAAGAAAAGCTGTTTAAATTCAC